>NC_086098.1:15465070-15772332 GCF_963921235.1 Mobula hypostoma
GAAAGAAGAGATGGTTATCAATTTCAGGAGAACTCGCACCTCCCACGTCACTCTTTACATCGGTGGCATAGCAGTGCAAGCTCCTGGCAGTGCACATCTCACACAACCTGTCATGATCCTAGCGCACATCCTACACAATCAACATCAACTGCTTATTCCTCTCCATAGACGCTGCCTGGCCTGCTGAGTGGACCCAGTGTTCTGTGTTTGTTGTTAAAGACTGTAGGATTCTACAGAAAACTGAAATCAGGAAAGCTCACCAATGCCTTTACTTCTGAGGAGGTTGAAGGAAGCTGGACTGTGCAAATCTGTCATTCTACAGATGCACGGCAGACAGCATCCTGACACATTGCACCGTTTCCTGGTACGGTAATCGTAGTGCTGTGGTTGAGAATGCTCTACAATGTGTAGTCAAAACTACCCCACGCATCACCAGCACCAGCCTGCCCACTGTCAAAGACATATATACAAGAACCTGTCAGAAAAGGGCCAGTAACATCAGATCAGTCCCACTCGTCCTGCACATGGGCTGTTTGTTCCACTCTCGTCAGGGAGGAGGCTACACACCAGGACCAGTAGACTCAAAGACAGTAACTTTCCCTAAGCAGTCAGGCTGATCACCATCTCCACCCACTAACTCACCCACCACAATTTCTTTATAATTTCCTGTCAGAGTAACCTTATGTACAGACATTCCTATGCCTGGTATCACTTTATGGACATACAATCAATCTATGTATGTAAGGAATCGTACATAGAGTGTTGGCGCGTGGCCAAGTGGTTCAGGTGTACATCTAGTGATCTGAAGGTTGCTAGTTCGAGCCTTGGCTGAGGCTGAGCATGTGTCCTTGAGCAAGGCACTTAACCACACATTCCTCTGCGACGACACTGGTGCCAAGCTGTATGGGTTCTAATGCCCTTCCCTTGGACAACGGCGGTGGCGTGGAGAGGGGAGACTTGCAGCATGGGCAACTGCCGGTCTTCCATACAACCTTGTCCAGGCCTGCGCCCTGGAAACCTTCCAAAGACGCGAATCCATGGTCTCACGAGACTGACGGAGGCCTACATTTAAGGAATCGTAAGCAGTTATATTTATCGTATTTTATTATTATTGTGTGCTTTATCCTATTGTGTTCTTTTTTTGTGCTGCATCGGATCCAGAGTAACATCTCCCCCTCCCCCTCCCACTTTCAAATCTCTTACTATCTCTTCTTTCAGTTAGTCCTGACGAAGGGTCTCGGCCTGAAACGTCGACTGTACCTCTTCCTATAAATGCTGCCTGGCCTGCTGTGTTCACCAGCAACTTTTATGTGTGTTGCTAACAATTATTTAATTCTTCCTTACACTTGTGTACTGAAATGACATTAAACAATCTTGAATCTTGAACCTTAATGACTGTGGAACACTGCACTTATTTCCCCAATAAATAGGGACAGAGGTTTTCCAATATTCCATGTCCAACCTTTTAAGATAACTGTATGAAAACGAGTGACAGAAACACTCGGTAAAGGAAAATTCCCCTGCTGGCAACGTTGTCATTTTCATTGACATCTCTGAATGATGATATGATGTTCATTCTTTCCCCACCACCTCTCAAGCAGTGCAAACCTCTCTCCTGCTGGCAAGGATTCTTAAAAAGTTTGACTTCCAACCGCTGAATCCTCCCAGCTGCAATCATGTCATCATGGGCTCATTGCCTGTGCTGGCTTCATTACTTAATGATATTACCAATCTCTTAAAACTTTTGTTATTCTTAAAATATGAATCTCTCCTCTTGATTACAACTGTGCCTCTTCCAACAGCTACAGCATTGCTGGACATTCTTCAAGACTTCCAGTATAATTTCCAGAGGGAGGCCCAATATGAGATACGATCGCATTATTGTCTAGAAATGGGAATACTCTGCACTAACTTGTCAGGGACTTATTGCACAAATCTTACTTTCTACATAATGCCAGCAGGCATTTCTCTGTGGTTGTATTGAGACCAGCTACAAAAGTGAAACTGGGAATTTCTATCCGGGGCATGTATTAATACATTAACTCTTTCCCAGCAATGGCCTCACATTTAATGATATCATTGACAGTGCTGTCCTCCAAGAGGACCACCACCATCCGTAGGGTTTGGAGGCTTGTGTGCCTCAGTGACCCAGAAAGCTATGTTAACTGGAGTCAGGGCCTTGTGCTTGTCGCCAACTAGGTCAAAGCGTGGAGGACTGACTAAGAGAGATCCACCGGTCCTCCAACTTCAGGGGTTCGTCTCAAGGTTTACAACACTAACTGGTCAAAAAATTATTGTTACAGAAGCAGCAATGAAGAATCCTTCTACAGCTGTGTGCGACAGAGGTGGAGGACCTTCATTGCTGCCCTAAACACCAGCGGCGTAACGGGCAGTAGGTAAGTAACAATACTCTGTTTCTGCTCAGCAGTGCAGATTTTATGGAACAACCTCAATGACTCATTCCACCGAGATGCAACACTGAGCGTCATAGGAAGTCATTCCTGCCTGTGGCCATCAAACTTTACAACTCCTCCCTTGGAGGGTCAGACACCCTGAGCCAACAGGCTGGTCCTGGACTTATTTCCTGGCATAATTTACATATTACTATTTAATTATTTATGGTTTTATTATTATTTAATTATTTATGGTGCAACTGTAACAAAAACCAATTTCCCCCGGGATCAATAAAGTATGACTATGACTATGTAGAACTCGGTTGTTGTTTTTCTCATTGTTTATCTAGGCTTGTGTATCTAGACAGTTAGGATGCAACATCCATGGTTGACCCTGACCAACAGTGACCTCAAAGGGACAATATCTTCTAAACATTTTTAGCTGCTGCCGTTATCCAGCGGGGAGGATCCTGGAAATGTAGCCACTGTCGCCTGCATTCTCTTCCATCCACATTAGCTGAATTCACATAAAATGAAACATAGAAACATAGAAAGACTACAGCACAATACAGACCCTTCTGTGCTGAACATGAAGGTCAAACGAATACCAACATGGTAGTGGAAATTGCCTTTGGTCTGTTCAAGGTGAAAATCCAATGCTTTCTCGTTGTTTCTGGACTGCTTGTCCCATTGCCATCAGGGAAGAGGCTACGCAACATCCAGGCCAGGATCACTCGACTCAAAAACAATTACTTCTCCTAAATTGTGAGGCTGATCAACCCCTTCACCCATAAACCCACCACACCAGCCCCCACCACCACTACATACAAATCACTGAGAGTCACTTTATGTACACACAATCAATCTATGTATATAACAGTTACTTGTACACTGTGTTTTGTCGGATGGATATTATATTTATATTTTTTATTGTATTCTTCATGCTTACTGTGTTTTTTATGCTGCATCGGATCTGGAGTAACAATCATTTTGGTCTCCTTTGCACTATGTACTGAAGAATGACAGTAAACAATCTTGAATCTTTAATTGTGAATCTTAACATTTTAGGGGCCCTTACATCTCACAGTGTTTACCAAGTATGTCATAGAGTCATAGAAAACGTATAGTGCAAAACAGGCTTTTCATCCCATCTAGTCTATGTGAGCCATTTAGAACTGCCTACTGCCATTGATCTGCACTGGGACCAGAGCTATCCATATTAAGGAGAAGATGGCGGTGTGACACAGCGTGCGCGGCCTCGCCGGTGAAATTATATCGTATTTGTTAAGTAGAGGGCCGTGCACAATTCTGATTTGATGGAGACAGATGTGAGAAGCATGGAAGAACATCTGGAGAAACTTCTGAAATGCCCGGTTCGCTGCCGCTGCTACTGTGCGATCGAGAATCTCCAGAGGGTAGGCCCCAATTCTTCGGCTTTGCCTGTTGCTGGCGGCCGGGACTGGGGTCGAAGCGCTGGGCAGAGATGGTGCTCGGTGCTCGGTGTCGGAGGGCTGGTTGGAGGCTCGAAGTTTTCGGACGACTCAGAGTCGGACTGTGGTTGGGTGCTTCCAGGATGCTGCATCGGCAAGTTTGCAGCACTGGAAGCATGGCAGGGAGAGTTTTCTTCCTTCTCCCGTCTGTGTGAGATCATGGGACTCTCGAGAGACTTAGAACTTTTTTTACCGTGCCCATGGCCTGTTCTTCATCAAGTTACGGTATTGCTTGCACTGTTGTAACTATACTTTATAATTATGTGGTTTTTGTCAGTTTTTCAGTCTTGGTCTGTCTTGTGTTTCTGTGATATCACACCACAGGAATATTGTATCATTTCTTAATGCATGCATTACTAAATGACAATAAAAGAGGACTGCATGTCCTCATAATCTAATCTAATCTAATATGCCCATCCACGTTTCTTTTAAACATTGAAATCAAGCTCACATGCACCAGTTGTGCTGGCAGCTCGTTCCACACTGACACAACCCTCTGAGTGAAGAAGTTTCCCCTCACATTCCCTTCAAACTTTTGATCTGTCTACGGGTAACCCATGAGTGTCGATGTGTGGAGAGTCCAGCATCACCTGTTGTATATCACACAGTCTAAGAAGCCAAAGACAACAGCTGATGCAGGAGGAAGCTCAATGCAGAGATGTGATTCTCAATAGCTATAAAGCTAAACCCTGTTGAATAGCGGGGACAAGTTAGGCAATGGCATACCCATTGGAGAGCACGCCTTATGAGAATAAGTTGAGTGAAGAGGTGACCTGATAGAGGTGTATAAGATGATGAGAGGCATTGATGGTGTGCATAACCAGATGCTTTTTCCCAGGGCTGAAATGGCTAACATGAGGGGGCACAGTTTTAAGGTGCTTGGAAGAAGGTACAGAGGGGATATCAGTGGTAAGTTTTTTCACACAGAAAGTGGTGAGTACATGGAATGCACTGCCAGCGATGGTGATGGAGGCAGAAGCAATAAGAGAGACTCCTGGATAGGTACATGGAGCTTAGAAAACTAGAGGGCTATGCGGCAGGGAAATTCTAGGCTGTTCCTAGAGTAGGTTGCCTGGCTGGCACAACATTGTGGGCCAAAGGGCCTGTAATGTGCTGTAGATTTCTATGATCCTATGATTCTATACCAGTTATTGATCCTGTCAGTATTCACGGCCTAATTTCTCAGCTGAGCTGAGGAGGGATGTGTGTCAGCACAGGCCAGAAGCTACTCCTTCATGGTAAGTTCAAGTTTATCGTTGTCAAAGATTCCCATTCAGATTTGTTTAACACACGTACATTGGTGTGTTGCCAGGTCTCACCAGCAGGCTTCAACACCTTGCCGGCTGGCACTGAGAGGGAACTTTCCAGGCAGATCCCTTCTGCACACCTGGGGCATGAGTCCTACTGCGTGCTTGTTGCGGGATGGCTGTAATGGGGAAGAGGCAGTTGCTCAATTGAGAAGAGGGTGTGGGGAAGGACACAGGGGCCTGTGTCATGGTTCACCTCGAGCAGCTGTGTGTCAGATGACTCTCTGATGTACAGGTTGCTTGGTGAAAGTTGTTCTTTGGTTTACCTGAAAGATTGTTGGCCTGCCTGCACATCAGGATGCTGCTGACTGCAGGAGTGCATGCTGAGGGACGTACTGATCCTTGCCACAGCCACCACAAGCATTCGGTGGGGGTAGGACCACAATATAGGGTTTTTCCACTGTTGCACAAGGAGTGGCCGGGTTGGATGAGGAAATCCCTCAATTGTTGTAGTAATGTATCACCCCATGGGTCCTCACGAGTGGCAAACCTATTGGTTTTAAGGAGTGTTATAGAACAGAACTTAACACGTTGACTGTAAGAATGCAAGGACATTGCAATGTTTCCTCTAGGAAATGTGAATAAGAGTTATTTTGATATAAAACAGTACATCAAATTACACTTACCTGTACAAAAATGACATGTTGCACCTGAACCAAAGGGGAACCAATATCCCTGTGGGAAAATTTGCTAAGGCTGTTGGGGAGGGTTTAAACTAAATGGGAGGGTGCTGAGAACCAGATTGATAGTGCCGAGGATCGGGCAATTGTTATACAAGTAGATGCAGTGTGTAGAGAGACAGTGAGGAAGGACACGCAGGTGATAGGGCAAAATTGCAGTCAGCAAGATGAGTTGACGTATAACATGGGGACAAAATTGAAGAGGGTGACAATTAGAGGACAGAGGACAGTTATATTTGAATGCATGCAGTATAGGGAATAATAAAGATGAACCTGTAGCACAGTTAGAGATTTTCAGGTATGGTGTTGTGGGTATCAATGAGACGTGGCTGAAAGAAGATCATATTTGGGAGCTTAACATATAAGGATACAGATTATATCAAAAGGGCAGGCAGGTAGGCAGAGGGGATGGGAAGCTCTATTGGTAAATAATGGAATCAAATCCTTAAAAAGAGATGACAGAGGACCTGAAGATGTAGAATCCTTGTGTGTAGAGTTAAGAAAATGCAAGGGTAAAAAGAGCCCGATAGGAGTTATATACAGGCCTCGAAACAATAGCCGGGATGTTGGGTACAAATTACAATGGGAGATAAAAAAGGCGTGTAAAAGGGACAATATTATAATAGTCATGGGCGATTTCAATATGCATGTAGTTTGGGAAAATCAGGTTGATGCTGGATCCCAAAAAAGTGAATTTGTAGAATGCCTCCGAAATGGTTTTTTAGAGCAGCTTGTGGTTGAGCCCACGGAGAAAGGAAATTCTGGAATGGGTGTTGTGTAATGAACCAGATTTTATTAGAGAAGTTAAGGTAAAAAAAACCCATAGGGACAACCGACCATAATATGATCAAATTCACACTGAAATTTGAGAAGAAGAAGCCAATGTCAGATGTATCAGTATTCCAGTGGATTAAAGAGAATTTCTGAGGCACAAGAGAGGAGCGGCCAAAGTTGATTGGAAGGGGACACTAGTAAGGATAACAGCAGAGCAGCAATAGCTGGAGTTTTTGGGATCAATTCGGAAGGCACACGTGAAGAAGGGAGGATGAGGTAACTGTGGCTGACAAGGGAAGTCAAAGTCAAGACAAAAGCAAAAGGGAGATCATATAGCAAAAATTAATGGGAAGTTAAAGGAATGGAAAGCTTTTAAAAACCAACAGAAGGCAACTTATAAAAAAACAAAAGGAGAGAAAAGATGAAATATGAAGGTAAGCTAGCCAATAATATAAAAGAGGATACCAAAATCCTAAAAGATCTGAAGGTAGATAAGTCACCTAGACCAGATAGACTACACCCAAGGGTTCTGAAAGAGGTAACTGAAGAGATTATGGGGACATTAGTAAAGATCCTTCAAGAATTATTAGATGCTAGAATGATTGTAGAGTACTGGAAAACTCCAAATGTCACTCCACTCTTTAAGAAGGGTGTGAGGCAGTAGGAAGGGAATTATTGGCCAGTTAGCCTGACTTCAGTGGTTGGAAGACATTGGAGTCCATTATTAAGGATGCACTTAGAGGCATATGATAAAGTACGCCAAAGTCAGCATGGTTTCCTTAAGGGGAAATCTTGCCTGACAAATCTGTTGGAATTCGTTGAAGAAATAACAAGCAGGATAGACAAAGGAGAATAGGTTGATTTTGTGTACTTGGATTTTCAAAAGGCCTTTGACAAGATGTCACACATGAGGCTGCTTAACAAGATAAGAGCCCATGGTCTTACAGGAAAGATTCTAGCGTGGACAGAACATTGGTTGACTGGAAGGAGGCAAACAGTGGGAATAAGGGATCTATTTTGGTTGGCTGCTGGTGACTAGTTCTATTCTACAGGTGTCTGTGTTGGGACTACTTCTTTTTACATTATATGTCAATGACTTGGATGGGAAAATTGATGGTTATGTGGCAAAGGTTGCGGCTGATATGAAGACAGGTATTGTATGAAGGAAGGTAGTGTATGGTCATACACTTTGTTAGAAGAAATAAAAGGGCAGGCTATTTTCTAAATACAGACAAAATTCAAAAATCTGAGGTACAAAGGGATTTGGGAGTTATTAACATTCATTTTTAGAAGACTAGAATATAAAAACAAGGATGTAATGTTGAGGCTTTATAAAGCACTTCTGAAGCCTTACGGGGTATTGTGAGCAGTTTTGGGCCCCTTATCTAAGAAAGGATGTGCTGACATTGGAAAGGGTTCAAAGAAGGTTTAGAGAAATGATTCTTGGATTGAAAGGCTTGTCATATGAGGAGCATTTAATGGCTGTGGGCCTGTACTCACTGGAATTCAGAAAAATGAGGAGTCACCTCATTGAAACCTATTAAATGTTGAATGGCCTTGATAGAGTGGATGTGGATAAAATGTTTCTTCCTGTGGGGGAATGAAGATCACAGACAGTGAGTGAAATCAGCTCTCACCTCCGACTGGGTCGGTGTTAAAATTGTCTAAACAGCGCATTGTACCTTGTACTAGGACCCAGACACCTCTGCCTAGCAACTCACTTTGGGCCCAGATTCCAATGCCCAGCCTGGAGCTACTCTCAAGCTGTTCAAATCATCTTGGCACCCAGAACAATCTAACCTGACAGCTGGGCCAGTTGTATGAGCATCCAAATCAAATCTCCTCTGCCAGGGCCCTGACTTCTCCTTATGGCATCAGGAGCGATCCACCCTCGATCCTGGGTCAGCTGTATGGGCATTGGAACTCCATCTGCATCGATCCATCCCCTGAACTCGTCTCGCCAGTGTTCACCCCTTCACTGTTTGTAGTGATAATATAGCACAATTTACCTCAGAAAAGGCATTTTTAGTGAAGGTTTCAGTCAGAATTCTTCACTTCCTGACTACCAGGAAGCTGTCGCCCATGTTTGGTAGCACTATCTTAACTGGATGTGGAGAGGATGTTTGATTGGTTTCAACGAAACCACCTCCTCATTCTTCTAAACTTCAGCAAATACAGGCCTGGAGCCATCAAATGCTCCTCATATGTTAACCCTTTCATTCCTCTTCAGGACCCTCTTCTATGCCAACACATCTTTTCTTTGATAAGGGGCCCAAATATGCTGACAATGCTTCAAATGCAATCTGACTAATGACTTATAAAGTTTCAACATCACATCCTTGATGTTTACTCCAGGCTTCTCAAGATGAATGCCATCATGGCATTTACCTTGCTTACCACTGAATCAGCCTGCAAATTAGCCTTTATAGAACCCTGCACAAGGACTCCAAGTCCCATTGCACCTCTGGTTTTTTGAATTATCTCCCCTTTTAGAAAGTAATTTATGTGTTTATTCCTTCTACCAAAGTGCATGACCATCAGCTTTCCTGCACTGTATTTCAGCTGCCACTTATTTGCTCATTCTCCAAATCTGTCTGTCTTTCTCAGACTCCCTGCTTCCTAAACACTCTGCCCCTCCACCTATCTTTGTATTGTCTGCAACCTTGGCTACAAAGCCAACAATTCTGTCATCCAAATTATTGATATAAAACAGAAAAAGAAGCAGTCCTAATCCTGACCCCTGTGGAACATCACTTGTCACCAGCAGCCAACCAAAGTAGGCCACTTTACTCCCACTCTTGCAAGATTTTCCCTTAAGGAGACCATGCTGACTATGACCTGTTTTATCATGTGCCTCCAAGTAGCACTAAAATACATCCTTAACAACTGACTCCAACATCTTCCCAACCAATGAAGTCAAGCTAGCTGGCCAATAAATCCTTTCTTCTGCCTCCCTTCCTTCTTAAAGAGTAGAGTGATATTTGAAAATTTCCATTCTTTCGGAACCATGCGAGAATCAATTGGTTTTTGGAAGATCATTACCAATACCTCTACAATCTCTTCAGCCACCTCTTTCAGAACCTGGGGCTGTATATCATCTGCTCCAAGTGACTTATCTTCCTTCAGACCTTTCAGTTTCCCAAGAATATTCTCCCTAGTATTTGCAAATTCACACACTTCTCCCCCCTGATGCTCTCGAACTTCCAGCACACTGCTAATGTCTTCCATAGTGAAGGCTAATGCAAAATACTCATTCAATTCATCTGCCATTTCCTTGTTGCCCATTGCTACCTCTCCAACGTTATTTTCCAGTGGTCGGATATCCACTCTCATCTCTCTTTTATACGTTATGTATCCGAAGAAACTTTTGGTATCCTCTTTAATATTATTGTTTAGCTTACTTTTGTATTCCATCTTTTCCTTCTTAATGACTTTTTAATTGCCTTCTGTTGATTTCTAAAAGTTTCCCAATCCTCTAACTTCCCACCATTTTTTGCTTTATTGTATGCCCACCCCTTGGCTTTACGTTGGCTTTGTCTTCTCTTTTTAGCTATGGTTGTATCATCTTGCCTTTAGAATACTACTTCCTCTTTGGGATGTATATATCCTGCGCTTTTCGAATTGCTCCCAGGAATTCCAGCTATTGCTGCTCTGCTGTAATCCCTACCAGTAGTCTTTTTCAATGAATTTTGGCCAGCTCCTCTCTCATGCCTCTGTAATTCTCTTTGCTCCACTGTAGTACTGATACATATGACTTAAGCTTCTCCATTTCAAACTTCAGGGTAAATTTGATCTTATTATGATCACTTGGTCCTAAGGGTTCCTTTACCTTAACTTCTCTAATCAATTCCAGTTCATTGCACAACACCCAATCCATAATAGCTGATTCACAAGTGGGCTCAATCACCAGCTGCTCTAAAACTTCATCTTGTAGAGTCATAACCATATAACATATAAGTCATCTTGTAGGCCTTCTACAAACCCTCCTGCTTGGAATCCAGCACCAGCCTGATTTTCCCAATCTACCAGCATAATGAAATCTTCCATGACTATCATAATATTACTCTTTCGGCATGCATTTTCTATCTCCCATTGTAATTTGTAGATCACATCTTTACTACTGTTTGGGGGTCTGTATATAACTCCCATTAGGATCTTTTTACCCTTGCAGTTTCTCTTTCAATATTTTTATTAATATTATATAAATTGCATGAATACAAATACAAAATTCATAAGGATACAAGTAAGTAATATGAATTACATTACATTTAAATCACAATAATATTATCACAGTATCTCATATTCCAAATTAATCATGTAGAAAGAAAGACTGAATTATGAAATGAAATGAAATAAAATAATTGCATTTTATTAAAAAAAAACTACCCCCACTATCAAAATGAGCTGGTTGGTAAAAAAAGAGAAGAAAAAGAATACCTTACCATATAATATTATAATAATAATGGCTCAGATCCATACTTTAATAACAGTTCAAAGATTATGAAAACAACTCAGAAAGGGTCCCCATAACATTAGAAAGTTATGTTTAGAATCTGAAATCGAACAACAAATCTTCCCGAGATTAAGGCACAACATAACGTCAGATAGCCATTGAACTTGAGTGGGCGGGGCGGCCTCCTTCCACTTGAGCAAGATTGCCCTCCTAGCCTTAAGAGACATAAAGGCCAAAACCCGCAAATTAGATGGTTTCAGTTTTGTAGCACTATCCTCAACAATACCAAACATGGCAGTGAAGTAATTGGGCTTAAAACTAACATTGAAAAGTACAGAAAAAGTTTGAAGTACATCTTTCCAAAATTTTTCAAGGCTCGGACATGTCCAAAACATATGAATTAGTGTGGCCACTCCATTAGTACATCTATCACAGTAAGGGGAAATATCTGCGTAGAAACGGGAGAACTTGTCTTTAGACATATGAACTCTATATACCACTTTGAATTGTAATAAAGACTGACAAGCTCATAATGTTGAAGAATTAATCAATTTTAAAATAATCTTCCAGCTCTCTTCAGATATGAAAATCTGTAAATCCTTTTCCCAGTCTCCTTTAATTTTATCTAAAGAGGCCTTTTTCAGTCCCAACAGCAGACTATAAATGTAAGATATTGAATCATTGTCAAAGGGTTTCAGATTAAAAATTGCATCTATTATATTCTTATCTGGACTAGCAGGAAATATATGTAATTGAATTCTTAAAAAATTTAATCTGTATGTATCGAAAAAGGTGGGTATTGGAAAGGTTAAATTTCATTGAAAGTTGCACAAAAGAAGAGAGATTCCCTCCTTCAAACAAATCCTGAAATCGTTTAACACCCAATCTATCACATTCTTTAAAAGATAAGTCAATTAAAGATGTTTTAAAAAAAAATTAGAAAAGATGGCACTCGAGAGGGAGAATCTCAATAAACCAAAATGTTTTCTAAACTGTAACCAAATCCTCAATGTATGGACCACCACATTGTCAGTTAGTTTATTTAAAGATAAAGGAAGCGAGGATCCAAGTAAAGAAATAATGGAAAATTTCATAACAGAGTTGACTTCCAATGAAACCATATAGGGCAATTCTCATGGTTAATGTAATATATCCAGAACGTAATATTTTGTATATTAACTGCTCAATAATATAACCTAAAATTGGGTAAGGCAAAGCCTCCATTCTGCTTGGTTTTTTGAAGGTGAGCTCTATTTATTCGAGTTTTTTTTTTCTTCCATATATAGGAAGAAAGAATTGAATCCAAAGAGTCAAAAAAAGATTTAGGAATAAAAACAGACACAGCTTGAAAAAGGTATATAAATTTAGGTAAGATATTTATTTTAATAGAGTTAATTCAGCCAATCAGTGATAAAGAGAGAGGTGACCAATTAGAAAGTGTTTTTTTAACATAATTCATTACAGTTAAAAATTTCCTTAAATAAATCGTTATAATTTTTAGTAATTGTTACTCCTAAATACGTAAATTGTTTGCTTAAAAATTTAAAAGGAAAGTTAGTATCAGTTGGTATTAAATTGCTTAAAGGAAACAGTTCACTCTTACGTAAATTTAATTTTTATCCTGAGAACTGACTAAAATTAGTCAGTAAACGGAACACAAATGGTAAAGTCCTGACGAAGGGCCTCGGCCCGAAACGTCAACTATACCTCTTCCTATAGATGCTGCCTGGCCTGCTGCGTTCACCAGCAATTTTTATAAAGAGTTGGTAAAGAGGTTGTAACTTCAGATATAAAAAGCAATAAGTCATCAGCATAGAGCGACACTTTATGAATAGTACCTCTCCTTAAAATACCAGTAATCCCTTTAGACTCTCAAAAAGCAATTGCTAAGGGTTCTAATACCAACTCAAAAAGCAGAGGGCTCAAAAGACAACCTTGTCCAGTCCCATGTTGGAGTTTAAAGGGTTTAGGATTCTGAAGATTAGTAAGAACTTGAGCAGAGGGAAATAAATAAAGTAATTTAATCCAATGAATAAAACTAGGTCCAAAATAAAATTTTTCTAAGGATGTAAAAAGATAATTCCATTCAACTCTGTCAAAGGCCTTCTCTGCATCCAAAGATATCACACATACCAATATTTCCTTAGATGGAGAATGCCTAACATTTAACAAAAAAATATTAAAATGGGAATATTGATTTTTAATAAATCCTGTCTGATCATCCGAAACTATAGAAGATATAATGTTTTCAAGTCTGCGAGCCAACACTTTAGATAACATCTTATTATCAAAATTGAGTAATGAGACAGGTCTATACGAAGAACACTCAGTAGGATTCTTATTCTTTTTGAGAATAAGTGAAATGGAAGCTTCGTAAAAAGGCTGCGATGATCTTCCTACCTTAAAGGAATCAGTAAGGGTAGAACTTAAGTGTGGTATAAGCAAGGAGGAAAAAGCCTTATAAAACTCTGCAGAGAGTCCTTCGGGTCCCGGGGATTTCCCAGAATGCAGTTCTCAAATAGCCTGAGCAATTTCCTCCTGAGAAATAGGTTGATCCAATTGCCTACGATCATCTAACGAAAGATTAGGAATATTTAATTGATCTAAAAAAATATTCATTGCAATATTATCATGAACAGAGTCAGAACTATACAATTTGGAATAAAATTCCCTAAAAGTGTCATTAATGTCAAAGTGATCAGTTGTCATGTCCCCATTAATTTTATGTATTTCTTTAATTTGCCCCTTGGCTATAAATGGCTTCAATTGATTAGCCGGTAGCTTACCAGTTTTATCTCCGTGAATATAATTTTGACTTCTCTCTTTTAAAAGCTGGCTTTCAATTGTATACGTTAAAAGAAAATCATATTTAGTTTTGGTTTCAATACATCTCTTGTATGTTTCAGGATCGGGTACCGAAGTATATTTATGGTCCAGTTGTTTTAACCGATCAGCTAGTTCATTTCTCCCTTTGTTAACTTTTTTAATGATGTTTGCAGTATAAGAAATAACTTTACCTCGGATATATGCTTTAAAAGTATCCCATATCATAAGACTAGACGTCTCTTCCAACATATTTTCTTCAAAAAAAAGAGTAATTTGATTCTCAATAAATTTTTAAAAGTCCTCATTGGATAACAGAGTTAAATTAAATCACCAAAATCTACTCATAGGGATAAGATCAGGAAGATTTAAAGATAGAAGTACAAGAGAGTGGTCAGAAATAGCAATCTCTTTATATTCGATCAATTGAACCAATAGAATCATTTGACTGTCAATAAAAAAATAATCAATCCTGGTATAAGAATGATGGACATGAGAGAAAAAAGAATACTCACTGTCCATCAGATGAAGGAAACACCAAGCATCAACTATACCACATTTAGTTGGAAAGGATTGAATAAACAAAGCTGATTTATTAAGTGTGGCTGGTTTGACAGATGAGTGATCTAATACTGGATCTAACCAGTAGTTAAAATCTCCACCCATCACAAGAGAATAAGTACACAAATCTGGCAAAAACGAAAATAGACGTTCAAAAAATCCTGGATTGTCTACATTGGGGGCATATACATTAGCAAAAACAATCAATTTACTGTCTAAACTCCCTGATAAATAATAATAACAAATCGACCATTAGGACCTGAAACAACTTTATGCTGAACAAAGGAAACTGTATTATCTACAAAAATTGAAACTCCACGTGATTTTGCATTAAATGAAGAATGGAATTGCCTATACTTCCACCAAGTAAAAAAATGTAAGTTATCACAGCTGCACCTGGGCGTTTCTTGTAAGAAAATAATGGGTGCTTTTAATTTTTTAATATAAGCAAACATATTGTTCCATTTAATGGGGTGATTCAGCCCTTTCACATTCAAACTAAATAGGTTAATATTTCAAACCATTTTAAATACAAATCATCACGTAATTAAAAGATCTGGCCATGAGTTATTAAAACTAGAAAGCAAACCGTAAGGTGAGGTAGTCAAACAGGCAATCATATAATCAACCCAACACAGCGCCCAGAGACAAATAGGCCCTAGATCCTCCCCCACCCAAAGCCAGAAGGCTGACCAATAGACAGTCAGCGAGCTAACAACTCAAAAGTTCCCTCCCCAAAAAATCCTGTTGACAAAAATACCTGTCCTTCAAGGTCAATTATGTCCCTACCAAGACACAACATAAAAAGAAAAATAACTCAGTATTTGAAAATATAAAAGGATGAATTTAAACAAATTCAAAGAAAGCTATGTTAAAATAAAGCCTCAAAAAGGATATAACAAAAAAGTATTAAAAAAACAAAAAACAATATATGAACAGCCAAAATGTAAGTTTTTTGAAACCTTATTTCAAATTCATATTAACAGAAGAAAAAATTGATCAAATAAAAATTATAACAGTTTTAGACTTCAGGCTTCAGAAACTCTTTTGCATCTTCAACTGACTTTATTGCTTTTAACAATCCATTCTTCAAAGTAATACTCAGACGGGCAGGAAATCGAAGGGATGGTTTAAATCCTTTACTGTAAAGTTCCAACATAACTTCTTTATATTTCATACGATCAGCCATAACTTCAGGGGAATAGTCTTCCACAAATCTGACCTTGTAACCATGGAAATTGATCATTCCTTGTTGATGGGTATGACGAATTAAAAGGTCCTTAATACGCAATTCATGAAAACTTAGAGTGACCGACCTGGGTCTTGCTGCCGACGACAATGGCTTTGAAGTCAGCGAGTGATATGATTGATTGAGCTTCAGCTCAGAAGTGAATAAACCAGGGAATAGCTTCTTCAGAAAGTTTGCAAAGAACTTCGTAGGGTCAACACCTTCAATTGATTCTTCAAGACCCAGAATTCACAAATTATTTCTCCTGTTTCTATTTTCTAGATTGATAATCCTTTTCATCACTTTTTCATTGGATAAGAATAACTCTTTGCAGAGTTTAATTGTATCTTCAACGTCCTCTTCAAATGTTACCAGCTTTGCATCTTAAACTTCTGTACCAGCCTTTCATGAGGGACTTTATCTAATGCCTTACTGAAATCCAAGGAGGTGACATCCACTGCCCTACCCTCATCTATTTCTCTCATCATCTTGTCAAAAAACTCAATCATGTTGGTAAGGCATGACCTTGCTGGCTCTCCTTAATTAGGCCATGCATTTCCAAATGCTCATATATCCTATCCCTGAGAATTTTCTTCTGCATTTTCCTTACAACTGACATAAGACTCACCAGTCTATAGTTCTCAGGATTTTCCCTTGTTCCCTGCTTAAATAGAGGTACAACGTAGAAACATAGAAACATAGAAAATCTGGTGAACCTTCTTTGTACTCCCTCTATGGCAAAGATGTCTTTCCTCAGATTAGGGGACCAAAACTGCACACAATACTCCAGGTGTGGTCTCACCAAGGCCTTGTACAACTGCAATAGTACCTCCCTGCTCCTGTACTCGAATCCTCTCGCTATAAATGCCAGCATACCATTCGCCTTTTTCACCGCCTGCTGTACCTGCATGCCCACTTTCAATGACTGGTGTATAATGACACCCAAGTCTCGTTGCACCTCCCCTTTTCCTAATCGGCCATCATTCAGATAATAATCTGTTTTCCTATTTTTGCCACCAAAGTGGATAACTTCACATTTATCCACATTAAATTGCATCTGCCATGAATTTGCCCACTCACCCAACCTATCCAAGTCACCCTGCATCCTCTTAGCATCCTCCTCACTGCTAACACTGCCACCCAGCTTCGTGTCATCCGCAAACTTGGAGATGCTGCATTTAATTCCCTCATCCAAGTCATTAATATATATTGTAAACAACTGGGGTCCCAGCACTGCACCTTGCAATAGCCACTTGCCAGTCCTCTGGGATCTTGACTGTGGCTAGATAGGACATGAAGATACTGGTCAAGGGCCCAGCAATCTTGTCTCTTGCCTCCTTGAATAACCTGGGGTAAATCCCATGAGGCCCCTGGGACTTATCCACCTTAACTCCATTAGAAGGCCCAACACTTCCTCCTCTGTGATCTCTAAATGCCCTAACATATTTATACACCCCTGGTCCTCCATAATCCTTTCCTTCATATATACTGAAGCAATGTATTCATTTAGTACCTCACACACATCTCCACATCCAAGCAAATGTTCCCCCCCCCATATCCTTCAGTAGTCCCACCCTCTCCCTAGTTTTCCTTTCACTCTTGATAAATGTTTAGAATGCCTTGGGATTCACCTTAATCCTACTTGCCAAGGACTTCTCATGGCCCCTTCTTGCTTTCCTAATTCCCTTCTTTTTTTCTCTTCTGAAGCTTTACATACTTTTTTCTTTTACTTCTTGAATAAATTCATCACCTCTCTGGACATCCAAAGTTCTCTTATCTTTCCATCCTCGTCGTTCCTTCTAACAGGAACATACCTTTCCTGTACTCTGTGGAATTGATCCTTAACCAGCCTCCACACGTCTACTGTGGGCTTGCTGGAGGAAAGGTGTTCCCAATAAATGCTTCATAGCTCCTGCTTAATGTCTTCATAATTTGCTCTACTCCAATTTAAAACTCTCCCACAGGACCATACCTATCCTTATCTATAGCTATCCTGAAAGTTAGGAAGTTATGGTCACTGTTCTCTAACTGAAAGGTCAGTCACCTGACCAGGCTCATTACCCAACACCAGGTCTAGTACGGCCTCTCCTCTCATGGGATCATCCACATATTGATTTTAAAAACCTTCCTGGATACACTTAAAAAATTCAGCCCCGTCTAAACCCTTTGCACTGAATGATCCTGATGAAGGGTCTCAGCCCGAAATATGGACTGTTTGCTCTTTTCTATTGATGTTGCCTGGCCTGCTGAGTTCCTCCAACACGCTGAGTGTATTGCACTAAGAAGGTCCTAGTTTATATTAGGGAAGCTGAAAACCCTGTGTTAACAACACTATCATTTACACTCATTTCTTTAATCTGTTCCTCAATGTCACAGTGGCTATTAGGGGTGTCTGTAGTACAATTCCATCAGTGTGATTGCACCCTTCCTATTCCTGAATTCTACCCAAATGGACTCAGCGTCTGACCCCAGTAGATAGATAGATGGATAGATATGTAGATAGATACTTCATTGGTCCTAGAGGAAATGACAGTGTCACAATAGCATTACAAGTGCAATGCTCCCTTGAGTATTATGTCTCCTCAGAATTCAGCTGTGATATTGTCCCTGACTAGCAGTGCAACTACCCTCCCCCTCTTTTATCTCCTCCTTGATCTCTTATAAAACCTGGTACATTAATCATCCATTCCCGTCCCTCTCTCAACAAGGTTTCAGTAATGGCTACAACCATTGTAGTTCCATGTACTGATCCATGCTCTAAGTTCATCACCCTTATGCATAATACTCCTAGCATTACAAAATACACTCTTCAAACTATCTGACCCATGATACCTGTTTATCTGATTTTGCCTTTCAATACTTTCACTGACTTCTACCTTCCAGTCCAATTCTTCCCTTGCTGACCTGGGGCTCCGGTTCCCAGTCCCTTGCAAAATGAGGCCCGGCCAGAATATTGGTCCCCTCCAGTTCAGGTGCAACCTGTCCCTCTTGTACTGGTCACCTCTTCCCCAGAAAAGGTTTCAATGTTCCAAGAACTTGAAACCCTGGACCCTGCACCATCTCCTCAGCCACGCTTTCATCCGTGCTATCACCCTATGCCTACCTGCACTAGCCCATGGCACAGAGAGTAATCCAGAGATTACAGCCTTGGAAGGTCCTTCTCTTCAGACTCTTTCCTAACTGTATATACTCACTGTGTAGGACCTCTTTCTCTTTTCTGCCTATGTCATTGGTGCCAATATGTACCACGACCTTTGTCTGTTCCGTCCTCCCCCTTGAGAATATCCTGCAGCTCATCATGAACCCTAGCACCTGGGAGGGTCTTGGCCTGAAACGTCGACTGTACTTTTTTCCATAGATGCTGCCTGGCCTGCAAGTTCATCCAGCATTTTGTGTGTCTGCAGATTTTTTGTTATTTGTGATTTCATTACTGCACTAACGTGGTGTCTCTTTTGCGGCCACAGAATCTCCTTTCTGTCCCCCTAACTATCGAGTACCCAATAACCAACACACTGCCTGACTTTATCCTTCCTTTTCGAGCCTCAGAGTTGGCCACAGTGCCAACAGCCTGGCTGCTGTTGCCATGATCTGTTGGATCATCTCCCCCACTCATCCCAGCAGTATCCAAAGGGATATGCCTGTTGCTGAGTGGAATAGCCACAGAGGAACCCTGCACAGACTGCTTAATCCCCTTACCTCTCCTGGTGGTTACCCATCTACTGTCCGAAGCCTGTTCTCTGTGTGTAACCACCTCTTCAAAAGTCTCATCGATAATATATTCAGTCTCCCAAATGATCCTGAGTGCATCCAACTCCAGCTCTGACACTTTGATCTGGTCAGTCAGGTGCTGGAGTTGGGTGCACTTTCCGTAGGGAAACGGTCTGGTATCCTGAACTCTCACATCCCACCTTCTGCAGGTAAATTACCCGAATGCATTTTCAGATTGAAGCTTGGCCACTTTTGCAATGATCGTGTATGGAGCAGATTTGGTGGCAGATCAAAATACACTCAGTGGCCACTTTAGTAGGTACACCTGTTCACTGCTCATTAATGCACATACCTAATCAACCAATCGCGTGTCAGCAACGGTGCATAGAAGCATGAAAAATGGTCAAGAAGTTCAGTTGTTGTTCAGGCCAAACATCAGAATGGGGAAGAAACGTGATCTGTGGAATGAATGTTGGTGCTAGACTGGGTGATTTGAGGATCACAGAATCTGCTGATGTCCTGGGAGTTTCATGCACGACAGTCTCCAGGGTTTACAAAGAATAGTGCAAAAAACAAAAAAGATACAGTGGGCAGCAGTCCAGTGGGCAAAAATGGCGTGTTAATGAGAGTATGATCAGACTGATTCAAGGTGGCAACAAAGTAACTCAAAGAAACTCAATGAGCTATGTGTTATAACAGTGACATGTAGAAAAACACTTCTGAATGCACAGCACATCAAACATTGAAGCAGTTGGGCTACAGCAGCAGAAGACCATGAATATACACTCACTGACCCTTTTATTAGGTACAGAAGGAACCTAATTGTGTGACCACTGAGTTTATATCCACATTTAAACAGAACAAAAGTAGTTGCATTCCAGTTTTTGGTAGATGAGTACGATCTCTGTCCATCCAAGGAAAGTCCATTAGTAATCAATTTACATGGCATACATGGGCACAAAACCAGCCAAGAAGTTATTTAACTTCAATGGTAATTGTCAACAGAAAGCTTTCTGAAGCATTTCATTGAAAGTGTCATTACAGGTAGATCGGGTCGTAAAGAAAGCTTTGAGCACATTGGCCTTCATAAATCAAAGTATTGAGTGCAAGAGATGGGATGTTATGTTGAAGTTTTATAAAACATTGGTGAGGCCTAATTTGGAGTATTGTGTGTAGTTTTGGTCACCTATCTACAGGAAAGATATAAATAAGGTGGAAAGAGTACCGAGAAAATTTACAAGGATGTTGCTGGGTCTAGAGGCCTGGGTTATAAAGAAAGATTGAATAGGGGTAGGTTAGCCTTTATTCTTTGAAATGTTGTAGATAAAGAGGAGTTTTGATAGAGCTATACAAAATTATGAGTGGTATAGATAGGGAAAATCCATGCAGTTTTTTCCACAGAGGTTGGGTGGGACTACAACTAGAGGTCATGAGTTAAGGGTGAAAGGTGAAATATTTAAGGAGAACATGAGGGGAACATCTTCACTCAGAGGATCGTGAGAGTGTGGAATGAACTGCCAGTGCATGTGAGCTCAATTTCAACATTTAAGAGAAGATTAGATAGGTACATGGCTACCCAGTGTATGGGAAGCTGTGGTACCGAAGTAGGTCGATGGGAGTAGGCAGTTTAAATGTTTCAGCACAAACTAGATGAGTTGAAGAGCCTGTTTCTGTGCTGTGCCTTTCTATGACTCCATGACTCTTAGAAACAAAACTCTGATACACAACTGAAGTGGGTAAGGAGGTATGTTTGCATTTTCACCATCTGTTTCCTTTGCAAATGCACAAAAGTCCCCAGCGCTTTCTAACTGTGGAAAACAATCAGATAGAAATTGCCAGTCAGTTTCGAGTTACAAGTGCAGATAGAATTTGTTTCGATTTCTTCAGCCTGAAAATTTATTGCAGGGAAGGCAATGTGTGTGCACAAGCCTAATTTCCCAATTATGTTCAATTTCTTCACTGGCAAACGAGATGTGACAAAAAGAGGGCCTCACTTGACAGGCCTTAACAGGAACAGTTGAGATAGAGAGCTGTCTGGTGCATCCACTCCAGTTGGAGACTGTCATTCACACTTACCAGTGACCTCTTCGGTAGAAATGTAATTAAAGATAATTACCCAGTACTCCACAAAGAACTGTCTACAGTTGGAAGTTGTCAGATCATTTCTGCATGTGAACAGCATAATAATTCTGAGATAGAAACTAGTTTGAAGTATATGTGGAATATGCAAAGAAAGCACAGCAGTGCCTCTACTTCCTTAGGAGTTTGCGAAGTCAACATGACGTCTAAATCTTTAGCAAGCTTCTATAGATGTGTAGTGGAGAGTATACTGACTGCTGCATCACAACCTGGTATGGAAACACCAATGCCCTTGAATGTAAAATCAGAATCAGAATTAGCTTTATTATCACCGGCATGTGACATGAAATTTGTTAACTTACGTCACATGCCATAAAATCCTTCAAAATGTAGTGGATACGGCCATCAGGGAAAAGTTTACATGAGCCTCAGGACTCATACCACCAGGTTCAGTAACAGTTATCACCCCCCTACAATCAGGCTCTTGAACCAAAACTAAACTCAACTTCATTTGCTCCATCATGGAAATGTTCCCACAAACTATGGGCTCACTGTCAAGGACTCATTATCTCATGTTCTCAATGTTTACTGCTTATATTTTATTATTATTATTATATCTTTCTTTTTGTATTTGCATAGTTTGTTGACTTCTGCTCACTGCTTGGATGCCCAAGTTGATGTGTTCCTTCATTGATTATATTATGGTTAATATTCAATTGTGTATTCATTGGATATGTCTGCAAGAAAATGAATCGCAAGGTTGTATATGGTGACATGGATAATAAATTTACTTTGAACTTTGAATCCCCTGCTGCAGCTGAAATCTGAAGCATCAGCTCTTTGCTTTGTGATTCATCTGAATGTGGTATTGGAGAGGATGCAAGCACTTGTAGCAAGATTCATTCTGAATCAATTTATATTGAAACTAGTACAATATCAAGATATTACTTCCTCTACAGCCATGGTTCCCCGCCTTTTATTATGCCACGTACATGCCACTACCATTAACTAAATGGACTCCAGGTTGAGAAGCCCTGTTCTATAGCATTAGCAACCTTTATATAGAAATAATGCTGTTACAAATTACAAACTTACACATTTTTACAAGTTACAGATTAAGAAATTTCACCAAGATATTGATATAATATGAATCTTTAATTCTTTAAGTGCACACCCTGTTCCAACTACTTTTAATGTCAAGACTACAAGTGATACTTATTGGTCCTGCCAAAGGGTGACGGCCCGAAATGTCAACTGTACTTGAGTCCATACATGCTACCTGGCCTGCTAAGTTGCTCCAGCACTTTGTGTGCGTTGCATCTGCAGAGTTTCTCTTATTTGTGATATTTATTGGGATTAGTTTATTGTTGTCACACGCAGTGAAAATCTTGTCTTGCATGTTGTTCACACAGATCAAATCATTACACAATGTCGTGAGGTGGAAAATGTCCTATAAAACAATAACAATGCAGATAAAGTGTGACACCTACAGAGAAAGTGCAGTGCAAGAAGGCAATAGAGTGCAGATCACAACAAAGTAGATTTTGAGGTCAAGAGTCCATCTTATCATTCAAGAGCTTTGTTTTAGAGTCTATAGCAGCAGGATAGAAGCTGTATCTTGAGACTGATGGTACATGCTTTCTGCTTTTATGGCTTTTTATTTTTTAAAATTTTTATTTAGATATTTGGACTCACTTTACACCGCACGCTGTCGGAGCAGTGCTGCCAGGATAATCAAGGACACGACCCACCCAGCCAACACACTTTTCATCCCTCTTCCCTCCGGGAGAAGGCTCGAAGACTTGTACGGCCAGATTTGGGAACAGCTTCTTTCCAACTGTGATAAGACTGCTGAATGGATCCTGACCCGGATCTGGGCCGTACCCTCCAAATGTCCGGACCTCGGTTTTTTTTTTGAACTACCTGACTTCCCATTTTCTATTTTCTATTTATGATTTATAATTTAAATTTTTAACATTTACTAATTTTTACTATTTTTAATATTTAATATTTATAATCCAGGGAGCAGGAAGCACAGAATCAAATATCGCTGTGATGATTGTACGTTCTAGTATCAATTGTTTGGTGACAATAAAGTATAAAGTATAAAGCTCTGTAACAGATCATTCCGGTCCAACAAGTCCTTGTCACCCAATTACATCTATGTGACCATTTAAACCACTTAATGTGGGAGGAAACCAGAGCACCCGGAGGAAACACATGAAGAGAAAGTACAAACTCCTTAGGGACAGCAGCGGGAATTCAACACAGGTCACTAGTCCTCAAATAGAATTACAAAAATCACTACACTACCATGACACCTCAATCTTCTGCCTGATAGGAGAAGGGAATAGAGAGAACATTCAGGGTAGGCGGGGTCTTTGATTGCTGGCTGCTTTACTGAGGCAGCGAGAGTTAAAAGCTCACAAAGTACTGAAGGAACTGACTCGGTCAGGTAACATCAGTGGAGTGAAAGGAACCAATGAACCCTTCACCAACTTATTTCAAACCAAATTTATGTTCAAAGTACAAACAGAATGTCGCCATATACTACCCAGAGATTCATTTCTTGCGGGCATTCACACTGGTACAAAGAAATACAATAGAATCAATGAAAACTTACCCAGGTTTGCCCCACAAACACGATTCCCATCTCAATCCAGATGCCCTGATACGAACTCCTGATTAAGAATGACACCCTGGAAAAAAATCTATTTTCAACATTCGCAGCAGAAGGAAGAGATGGGGAGGGGGGTGTTGACCTCACAGGCCAGGCCGACAAGAGCCACTGTAGAGATTTATCGGGCACAGCCTATTGTGACTGTGAATGAGTCACTGGAAAAACTGATCGATATTCATCAGGACAAACAAACATTCACTTGGAGGTTCTGTCAATAGATTTACTTGAAGTCAAAATACAAAATACAAGTTTTTATACCCTTGAGAACAATCCTTACAGAAAATGTGATTACGGACTTCAGAAAGGGTAAGATGAAGGAACACACACCAGTCCTCACAGAGGGATCAGAAGTGGAAAGTGTGAGCAATTTCAAGTTCCTGGGTGTCAGTATCTCTGAGGATCTAACCTCGACACAACATATTGATGCAATTACAAAGAAGGCACACCAGCAGCTGTATTTCATTAGAGGTTTGCAGAGATTTGCTATGTCACCAAAGACACTCGCAAATGTCTACAGATGTAAGGCCATAAGACCATAAGGTATAGGAGTAGGATTAGGCCATTCAGCCCACTGGGTCTGCTCCATCATTCCATCAAGGCTGATTCTGGATCCCACTCAACCCCGTACACCTCCCTTCTTGCCATATCCTTTGATGCCCCGATTGATTAGGATAAGACCATAAGACATAGGAGCAGAATTAGGCCATTCAGCCTAAGGTACTGTGAAGAGCATGCTAACGGGCTGCGTCTGGTATGGGTGGGGTTGGGGTGGTGGTGAGGCACTGCATCGGATTGAAATAAACTGCAGAGAGTTGTAAAATCATACATATATATATATGTATATACACTAACAGCAATTTACATTTTTTTCTATTATTATTATTGCAATCTCAATGGCTCTTCACAGGGTTGGACAACACAAACACCTACGTCAGGGTGCTGTTCGTCGACTATAGCTCAGCATTTAATACCATCTTTCCCACAATCCTGATTGAGAAGTTGCAGAACCTGGGCCTCTGTATCTCCCTCTGCAATTGGATCCTCAACTTCCTAACCGGAAGACCACAATCTGTGCCGACTGGTGATAACATATCCTCCTCACTGACGATCAACACTGGCGCACCTCAGTGGTGTGTGCTTAGCCCACTGCTCTACTCTCTATATACACATGACTGTGTGGCTAGGCATAGCTCAAATACCATCTATAAATTTGCTGACGATACAACCATTGTTGGTAGAATCTCAGGTGGTGACACGAGGGCATACAGGAGTGAGATATGCCAACTAGTAGAATGGCGCCACAGATATAACCTGGCACTCAATGTCAGTAAGACGAAAGAGCATATTATGGACTTCCAGAAGGGTAAGACGAAGGAACACATACCAATCCTCATAGAGGGATCAGAAGTAGAGAGTGTGAGCAGCTTCAAGTTCCTGGGTGTCAAGATCTCTGAGGATCTAACCTGGTCCCAACATATCGATGTAGTTATAAAGAGGGTAAGACAGTGGCTATACTTTATTAGGAGTTTGAAGAGATTTGGTATGTCAACAAATACACACAAGAACTTCTATATATGTACCATGGAGAGCATCCTGACAGGCTGCATCACTGTCTGGTATGGGGGTGCTAATGCATAGGAGGGACTGTGAGAAGCTGCAGAGTGTTGTAAATCTAGTCAGCTCCATCTTGGATACTAGCCTACAAAGTACCCAAGACATCTTTAAGGAGCGTTGTCTTAGAAAGGCAGCATCCATTATTAAGGACCTCCAGCACCCAGAGCATGCCCTTTTCTCACTGTTACCATCAGGAAGGAGGTACAGAAGCCTGAAGACACACACTTAGTGATTCAGGAACAGCTTCTTCCCTTCTGCCATCCGATTCCCAAATGGACATTGAATCCTTGGACACTACCTCACTTTTTTAATATATAGTATTTCTGTTTTTTGCCCAATTTGTAATGTATTCAATATACATATACAATAATTGATGTAGTTATTTATTTATTATTATTTTTTCTTCTTCTATAATATGTATTGCTTTGTACTGCCAGTGCTAAGTTAACAAATTTGACGTCACATGCCGGTGATAATAAACTTGACTGTGATTCTTCATTGTACTGCTGCCACAAAGACAAATTTAGTGATATATACCCATGATATTAAACCTGATTCTGATTCGGAGGTAACACATTTTGATTTCAATAGCTACAATGACAACATTTATTTCAATACATTGTGTCTAACAAATGGTTCAGCTGAAGTATATATTTGCAATGGGAGCACACTGTAACTGACAAAACACATGTGAAGGGCCAATAGCCTTTGCAGGAACAAAGGAATTCATGTGGACAGTCTAAATCAGAGGTTGCCAACCTGGGGTCTGGGGTCCTCTTGCTTAACGGTATTGGTAAAAGAGGTCGTAGAGTTGGACATTCCTGCACAGCAGAGCTTTTAGTACAGGCAGCAGAACCTGCCTCACTGCTCCTTGCATTGTCTGTCAACAGGCAAAGTTGGATATCTGTCACTGATATGTGGATGTAGAGATTTCAGGAAAAAGTGAAGAGATGGTATAATTAAAGTGCCAAAGCATTGAGATTAGAATAATATCCCCAATTGTATTACCAAAGGCATGTGTTCATTTAAAAAAATTTTTAATTTTTAGAGATACAGCACAGAACAGGCCCTTCCGGACCAACGAGCCGCACTGTCCACCAACCAACCTATTTAACCCCAGGGCAATTAACAATGAACTGTTAACTGGTGCATCTTTGAAAGGGGGGGGGGGTTGTAGTATTGGAGTAGCGGGAGGAAAACCACATAGTCACGGGAAGGATGCGCAAACTTCTCACTAACTGCTTTGGAACTGAACTCTGAACTCTAACGCTGCGAGCTGTAATAACACAGTGCTAACTGCTACGCTACTCAATTCACATCCGATAGGCCGCTGGTCTCTTTCTAAAGTTGATTTTCTGATCATGGATAGCTAATCAGAAAAAGGTGAGACATGATAGTTTTATGATTGGACATACGAACCAGAATCACAATCAGGTTAAATACCACTGGCGTATGTTGTGAAATGTGTTGTTCTGTGTCAGCAGTACACTGCAATACATAATAATAAATAAAACTATAAATTACAAAAAGAAATATATATAAAGAAAAAGAAAATTAAATTAAATAAGTTGTGCAAGAAGAAAGGAAATACAATCAGGTAGTGTTCATGGGTTCAATGCCCATTCAGTAATCAGATGGCAGAGAGGAAGAAGCTGTTCCTGAATTGTTGAGTGTGTACCTTCAGGTTCCTGTACCCCCTCCCTGACAGTCGCAATGAGAAGAGGGCATGTGCTGGGTGATGGGGGTTCTTAATGACCGATGCCAACTTTTTGAGGCATGGGCTTTCGAAGGTGTCCTGGGTACTGGGCAGGATAGTGCCCACGACATAGCTGGCTGAGTTTACAGCTTTCTGCAGCTTTTTCCGATCCCGTGCAGTGGCCCTTCCAGACTAGATGGTGATGCAACCAGATAGAATGCTCTCTATGGTTGAACTATAGAAATTTGCGAGTGTTCATACCAATTCTCCTGAAACTCCTAATTAAATACAGCCACTGTTGTGCCTTCTTTGTAATTGCAACAATATGTTGGGCCAAGGATGAATCCTTAGGTACTTTGATTGTGAAATGATTGTTGGTGCCAGATGGGGTGGCTTGAAATATCTCAGAAACTACTGATATCCCGGGATTTTCACACACAGCAGTCTCTAGGGGTTACAGAAAATGGTGCAAGAAACGAAAAAAAATCCATTGAGCAGCAGTTCCGTGAGTCAAAATGCCTTGTTAATGAGAGAGATCAGAAGAGAATGGCTAGATTGGTTGAAGCTAACAGGAAGGCAACAGTAACTCGAATACCTATGCAATACAACAGAGGAGAGCGGAAGATCATCTCTGAATGCACAACATGTTGATCCTTGAAGAGGATGAGCTCCAGCAGCAGCTGTCTAAACTCTCAGTGGCCACTTTATTAACTGCACGAGGTACCCAATAAAGTGGCCACAATGCATTTTTCAGTCTTTTGATGTACTTGTGACAAATAAAGCTAATCTTTAATTTTGTTGATTTCAATAGTTCCCCATGCATGCTAATGCAAGAAGTTTACTTCTCTGAGGACACTAAAGTAAAACAAAAGCACAGAGGCATTAGTTGACAACGCAGACTGGGAGATCGTTTTGCTGAACACCTACGCTCTGCCCGCCAGAGAAAGCAGGATCTCCCAGTGGCCACACACTTTAATGAGACCCGACGCAGACTGGGAGATCGTTTTTCTTTTTTTTATATATATATAATTTTTATTGAGTTTTCAAAATGAATACATGAGAAAATAATGTCTACCCTCCCCTCTCCCCTTAACCCCCCCCAATATATACTCCTACCTAAAGAGAAAAGAAAAAAAGAAGAAAAAAAAGAACCGCCTGAAATATTGGAAAGAGATCGTTTTGCTGAACACCTACGCTCTGTCAGCCAGAGAAAGCAGGATCTCCCAGTAGTCACACATTTTAATTCCACATCCCATTCCCATTCTGATATGTCTAACCACGGCCTCCTCTACTGTAAAGATGAAGCCACACTCAGGTTGGAGGAACAACACTATATTCCGTCTGGGTAGCCTCCAACCTGATGGCATGAACATTGACTTCTCTAACTTCCGCTAATGCCCCACCTCCCCCTCGTACCCCATCCGTTATTTATTTATTTATATACACACATTCTTTCTCTCTCTCTCCTTTTTCTCCCTCTGTCCCTCTGACTATATCCCTTGCCCATCCTCTGGGATTCCCCCCCCTCCCCCTTTTTCTTTCTCCCTGGGCCTCCTGTCCCATGATCCTCTCGTATTCCTTCTGCCAATCACCTGTCCAGCTCTCGGCTCCATCCCTCCCCCTCCTGTCTTCTCCTATCATTTTGGATCCCTCCTCCCCCTCCCACTTTTATATTGCTTACTAGCTCTTCCTTCAGTTAGTCCTGACGAAGGGTCTCGGCCCGAAACGTCGGCTGTACCTCTTCCTAGAGATGCTGCCTGGCCTGCTGCGTTCACCAGCAACTTTTATGTGTGTTGCTTGAATTTCCAGCATCTGCAGAATTCTTCGTGTTTGCATTAGTTGACAATCACTTCTCAGTCCTTAGCTTAACCACAAAATTGACTTCTAGATTATCACCTTGAGAAACTTTCTATTTTCTCTTGTAAATTGTTAAATAACCCGAAAGCATTTTACATGGTACTTGAAGAGTATAGAAAATGTAAGAAAATACTAAAGAAGTGTAAGGGGTTTCTTCTTTTATGTTACTGCGTAGACTAATTAAAATAGCTTATTTGTTATGTTATAATTGAAATGGCTTCTTTGTTATGTTAACTGCTGAGAAAGTCCTCCCACTAAAGTTTGTTTGGATTATGTTATTGATAGGAGAGTGAACGAACCAATTGGGATAGATGTTATTCTTCCTGTGTGTCTGTAAGTTATTGTGATGAGCTGGTTTTTGGGGAGAAGGCACGACAGAGGGAGAGAGAATGGACAAGGTGCTATGAGCTGGCTAACGGGCTCGGACCCCGAACAGGAGTCCAAGGTCCAGGGTCTTCGGCGAGGAGAGGAGACAGAGACCAACTCGTGCGGAGCGTCTAGTCGACCACCGTGGGTGGTCCCAGGCGGCAGGTCGAGGTGGTCAGAGGGAATCGAATGGCGAAGACAGGATCATTACTAGAGCTCCAACTTTTTGTGCACAAAGAGATTGAACTTTGATAAGTGTGGCACCTTTTAGGATCTTTTCCATCAACTTACCAAACAACCAACCAGGTTCTAGGTGTCTCTTTGTTTCGTGGCTGTCTGTGGGAAGACAAATCTCAGGGTTGTATACTGCAGACATACTTTGATAATAAATGTACTTTAAATCTTTGAATCTTTTTTGGGATGAATTTAGGAAATGAAAAGCATGTCTAACTGATCTACATGAGTTCTCTGATAATGTGGTCTGGTACAATTGATAAAAGGGAACATGTGGATGTGATTTATTTGTGTTTTCAGAAGATTTTCGTTAATGTCTTACATGAGAGATTGATCTATAAATTTAGAACAGGGGATTGGGTGTAATATATTGATGTGGATTGAGAATTAAGGGTTATCCGTCAGAAACTAAATGTGGGGATAAATGCATAAAAGAGATTAATAGACTTTGCATAATTACAGGAATCAAGGGATCCCGGGATTGCATTGGAAATAGACATTTAGATAAAAGGTCAACCATGATTTTCAATGGGCTCAAAGAACAAAGGGGCATTCTCGTCCCTTTAATTCATATGGTTTTAATTTTGCCACAGTATAACTGGTCAGATTTTTTTCTTTTGTCAAAAAGGTTTTATGCAAAGATTTGTAAGTAAAGTTAAAATAATCAATTGAAGAGGGAAATAATTAGACAGGAAAATAGTTCGATGATCTTTAACAGAGATGAAAATTAATGAACCTTCAAAGAAATGTTCCTAATGACATGGAAGACACCGTAGATGGAAATTGTCCTAATTAGATCCGAGCTAAGTGACTTGACTGATGCTATAATGACAGGGAAAATGAATTTTAAAATTGAGGTACAAGTTATGCTATTTTTAAGCAAAGTTCGTATTTTTAGCAAGAATACTTCAGACAGATTGGTTTAGAAAACTTGGTATTCTCTGAAATTAAAGCATTGTAGCATTAGGCTTTCTAAACGGTACAGAAACAGAATATGCTGTCAGCAGTCTGCAGGTCAGACCACATGTGTGGAAAATCAAACAGCTGACTTTTCTGACCCTCCATCAGAAATGCAAAAGAGAGAAAATGAAGGGACTTAAGTTGCAGAAACAGTGGGGTAATGGTGGGAAAGCAGAAGATAAGAGAAATACTATATCTCTGAGAGACAGCGGCTGGGGTTGCCATGGGGCTAAGTCTTTGAAGAAGCTATCTGGTTGATAGACTAATGAGGGCAATTAGAGAAATAGAGCAGAAACAAAGGAACATGTAGTATCTGTGAAATGCAGGTCAGAGCTATAGGAAATGCTCAGCATTTCTCACATTAACTTTTGTTTTAGTAAACAGATAATTGTTAGAAATGTGCTAACATGTTATGCTAAAATGTATGTTAGACAAAAGGTAGTATAAGACCAAATAGTGTAAGGCTGTGCAGCTGTTTCTTCAATTATCCCTCCCATCCGTCCAACATTCTCTTTGAGCCCCCAACCATCAGGCAGGACGTACCATAGAATTAGGACAGGAACTGTTAGTATGGGAAACACCTTCTTCCCCCAGGCAGTGAGACTACCACCACCCAGGTCTCATAACGTATGCAGTGCCATTATACTCAAAGACAAGAAAATCTGCAGTGTTGGAAATCCAAGCAATACACAAAATGCTGGAGGAACTCAGCAGGTCAGGCAGCATCTATGGAAAATAGCAAACAGTTGACATTTCATCATTGGAGGGTCTCAGCCTGAAACGTCGACTGTTTACTCTTTTCCATAGACGCTGCCTGGCCTGCTGAGCTCCTCCAGCACTTTTTGTAAGTAGCGTCATATTGTTTACTTTTCAACTTGTAACATGTATGCACTTTATTATTTGTTATTCTCCAGCACATTTGTTAATTATTTGTGTTAATATTACTTTATGTGTTATGTGCACTGTGTTGTATATCTTGATTAGGAGGAATGTCTTCTTTGGCAGCATGCATGTGTAAACTTGAACTGGAACATCCCCCAGGCTGTGAGACCCAGTACACATTATATATGATAACACAAGTAGCACTATACCATAGTATACTTAACTATATGTCATATATACACTTTATGCCAACTTATACATCTACAGGATATTATTATTATTTGTTAATATTATTGTGTTAATATTATTTCATGTGCTGTATGTGATATATGTAATGTGTTTTGCATCTTGTCCCCAGAGGAACATTGTTTCATTTAGCTGTATACATATGTACAGTTGAATGACAATAAACATGAACTACAATTTGCTTTGCTACCTCAGTTTCGTTTTCTTGCCTGTTCAGATAGTGAAAGCATAACTGCCTGACTATTGAATAGAAATTAGGTTGGTTACCATGCAAAACAAAAGATAGTCAGTCTAGTACTGGAATGGCCTTATGGTCCCTGTCACCTAATTTTCCCTTGAGTATACGAAGGGAGCTTTGAAAGATTAGATCCATGTAAGTCATTCAAAAGCACAGAGAGATGGTGCAAGCTAGCCTTAAGGATTTTCAATATCTTTTGGAGGAATCATATATGTTGCATTGTTTACTTCTGGTGCCTGATACAATATCAATGCTTTGCATATCTGTTCATTTGACGTCACAGGGGGGTGCTGATTCTGGAATGCAGAGCAAAGTGCTGGAATAACTCAGTGGGTAACCAATCATCTGTGGGGGCAAAAGGAGAGTAAATGTTTTGGGTTGAGACCCTGCATCAGGATTGAGATTGTAAGTGGAAGCAGGAAGACAGGAGTGAAAAGGAGAATAGGTCAAATAGCCTAATTCTGCTCCTGTATCAAGCAACACACATTAGAGTTGCTGGTGAATGCAGCAGGCCAGGCAGCATCTCTAGGAAGAGGTACAGTCGACGTTTCGGGCTGAGACCCTTTGTCAGGACTAACTGAAAGAAGAGCTAGTAAGAGATTTGAAAGTGGGAGGGGGATGGGGAGATCTGAAATGACAGGAGAAGACAGGAGGGGGAGGGATGGAGCCAAGAGCTGGACAGGTGATTGGCAAAAGGGATAGTAAGTCTGAGACAAAATATGGTCGAAAAGTTGAAGAGCTGAAGAAATTACAGATGGTGAGCAGTGAGAGATGGTTTCACTGAACTCCCGTCGAAGAGAAGATTTAAACTTCTTCAGTGTAGGCATCACCTGAAGAGGCTTTGCAGTAGTCAATTTAAAAATGTGCCATCTGTAATTTGGCGCCGCCATCTTCTCCTCCCTCCGTTCAATGGTTCAATGGTTCAATTTAATGCCAGAGAAAGAATACATTATCCAACCTGAAATCTTCACTCTTCACAAACATCTATGAACCAGAGAGAAAAAAACCCAAAGAATGAATGATAGAAAAAAAACATTAGAACCCTAAAGTCCTCCTCCCCCCCCGACACTGAAATGGACTGATCTCTTAACCTTTTCCAACCTGCTTACAAATTTGAATGCATGCACACATGTCTATAGTAAGAAAATTCCTGTTAGCTGCCGTGAAAACAGTCAAAGAGTTTGTTTAACTGTCAAGAAATTCACAGAGTGTGCAAAGCATGATCATTTTCAATATAACAAGCCTCAGTGAAGACTGATGTCAAGCAAAGAAGCTTATCAGAAACTGTTCCTATGTCACCTCCAGTCCAGGACCAAGTTTACCTCGTCCTCAGACACTGAGCTTCTGCTGCTTGCAAAAACACACATTTTCAGACTGAGGAGGCACAAGAGACTGCAGGTGTTGGGACCTGGAGAGACGAGCGATACGCTAAAGGAACTCAGTGGGTCAAGCGGCACCTGTGGAAGGGAAGAAGTTTTTAGATGTTTCAGGTTTATTATTACCCTGCAACCACTGGGTTCCTGTACCAGCATGATATATCCACTCACCACAACTCTGAACTGATACTGCAATTGACAAACAGTCAGCAGGAGGAACTCAGCAGGCCAATCAGCATTTGTGTTGGAGGAAAAAGCATTAAGGATATTTCGTAAACAACAGGAATTCTGCAGATGCTGGAAATTCAAGCAACATACATCAAAGTTGCTGGTGAACGCAGCAGGCCAAGCAGCATCTGTAGGAAGAGGTGCAGTCGACGTTTCAGGCCGAGACCCTTCGTCAGGACTAACTGAAGGAAGAGTGAGTAAGGGATTTGAAAGTTGGAGGAGGAGGGGGAGATCCAAAATGATAGGAGAAGACTGGAGGGGGAGGGATGGAGCCAAGAGCTGGACAGGTGATAGGCATACGAGAGGATCATGGGACAGGAGGTCCGGGAAGAAAGACAAGGGGGGGGGGTGACCCAGAGGATGGGCAAGAGGTATATTCAGAGGGACAGAAGGAGAAAAAGGAGAGTGAGAGAAAGAATGTGTGCATAAACATGAGTAACAGATGGGGTACGAGGGGGAGGTGGGGCCTTAGCGGAAGTTAGAGAAGTCGATGTTCATGCCATCAGGTTGGAGGCTACCCAGACGGAATATAAGGTGTTGTTCCTCCAACCTGAGTGTGGCTTCATCTTTACAGTAGAGAAGGCCGTGGATAGACATGTCAGAATGGGAATGGAATGTGGAATTAAAATGTGTGGCCACTGGGAGATCCTGCTTTCTCTGGCGGACAGAGCGTAGATGTTCAGCAAAGCGGTCTCCCAGTCTGCGTCGGGTCTCGCCAATATGTAAAAGGCCACATCGGGAGCACCAGACGCAGTATATCACCCCAGTCGACTCACAGGTGAAGTGATGCCTCACCTGGAAGGACTGTTTGGGGCCCTGAATGGTGGTAAGGGAGGAAGTGTAAGGGCATGTGTAGCACTTGTTCCGCTTACACGGATAAGCGCCAGGAGGGAGATCAGTGGGGAGGGATGGGGGGGACGAATGGACAAGGGAGTTGTGTAGGGAGCGATCCCTGCGGAATGCAGAGGGGGGGGGGAGGGAAAGATGTGCTTAGTGGTGGGATCCCGTTGGAGGTGGTGGAAGTTACAGAGAATAATATGTTGGACCCGGAGGCTGGTGGGGTGGTAGGTGAGGACCAGGGGAACCCTATTCCTAGTGGGGTGGTGGGAGGATGGAGTGAGAGCAGATGTACGTGAAATGGGGGAGATGCGTTTAAGAGCAGAGTTGATAGTGGAGGAAGGGAAGCCCCTTTCTTTTAAAAAGGAAGACATCTTCCTCGTCCTAGAATGAAAAGCCTCATCCTGAGAGCAGATGCAGCAGAGACGGAGGAATTGCAAGAAGGAGATGGTGTTTTTGCAAGAGACAGGGTGAGAAGAGGAATAGTCCAGATAGCTGTGAGAGTCAGTAGGCTTATAGTAGACATCAGTGGATAAGCTGTCTCCAGAGACAGAGACAGAAAGATCTAGAAAGGGAAGGGAGGTGTCAGAAATGGACCAGGTAAACTTGAGGGCAGGGTGAAAGTTGGAGGCAAAGTTAATAAAGTCAACGAGTTCTGCATGCGTGCAGGAAGCAGCGCCAATGCAGTCGTCGATGTAGCGAAGGAAAAGTGGGGGACAGATACCAGAATAGGCACGGAACATAGATTTTTCCACAAACCCAACAAAAAGGCAAGCATAGCTAGGATCCATACGGGTGCCCATAGCTACACCTTTAGTTTGGAGGAAGTGGGAGGAGCCAAAGGAGAAATTATTAAGAGTAAGTACTAATTCCGTTAGATGGAGCAGAGTGGTGGTAGAGGGGAACTGATTAGGTCTGGAATCCAAAAAGAAGCGTAGAGCTTTGAGACCTTCCTGATGGGGGATGGAAGTATATAAGGACTGGACATCCATGGTGAAAATAAAGCGGTGGGGGCCAGGGAACTTAAAACCATCGAAAAGTTTAAGAGCGTGAGAAGTGTCACGAACATAGGTCGGAAGGGATTGAACAAGGGGTGATAAAACAGTGTCGAGGTATGCAGAAATGAGTTCGGTGGGGCAGGAGCAAGCTGAGACAATAGGTCGGCCAGGACAGGCAGGTTTGTGGATCTTGGGTAGGAGGTAGAAACGGGAAGTGCGGGGTGTGGGAACTATAAGGTTGGTAGCAGTGGATGGGAGATCCCCTGAGCGGATAAAGTCGGTGATGGTGTGGGAGACAATGGCCTGGTGCTCCTTAGTGGGTTCATGATCGAGGGGTAAATAAGAGGAGGTATCCGCGAGTTGTCGCTTTCCCTGCAAGGTAGAGGTCAGTACGCCAGACTACAACAGCACCCCCCTTATCGGCGGGTTTAATAATAAGTTTAGGATTAGTGCGGAGGAGAGCAGAGCGTTCCGAAGGAGTGAGGTTGGAATGGGGACAAGGTGCGGTGAAGTTGAGACGGTTGATGTCCCGTCGGCAGTTAGCAATAAAGAGATCAAGAGCAGGCAGAAGACCAGAGCGGGGTGTCCATGAAGAAGAGGAGGGTTGAAGATGGGAGAAGGGGTCATTGGTGGGGGTGGAAGAGTCCCTACACAACTCCCTTGTCCATTCGTCCCCCCCATCCCTCCCCACTGATCTCCCTCCTGGCACATCCGTGTAAGCGGAACAAGTGCTACACATGCCCTTAGATTTCCTCCCTTACCACCATTCAGGGCCCCAAACAGTCCTTCCAGGTGAGGCATCACTTCACCTGTGAGTCGACTGGGGTGATATACTGCGTCCGGTGCTCCTGATGTGGCCTTTTATATATTGGCAAGACCCGACGCAGACTGGGAGACCGCTTTGCTGAACATCTACGCTCTGTCCGCCAGAGAAAGCAGGATCTCCCAGTGGCCACACATTTTAATTCCACATCCCATTCCCATTCTGACATGTCTATCCACGGCCTCCTCTACTGTAAAGATGAAGCCACACTCAAGTTGGAGGAACAACACCTTATATTCCGTCTGGGTAGCCCCCAACCTGATGGCATGAACATCGACTTCTCTAACTTCCGCTAATGCCCCACTTCCCCCTCGTACCCCATCTGTTACTCATTTTTATGCACACATTCTTTCTCTCACTCTCCTTTTTCTCCCTCTGTCCCTCTGAATATACCTCTTGCCCATCCTCTGGGTCACCCCCCCCCTTGTCTTTCTTCCCGGACATCCTGTCCCATGATCCTCTCGTATCCCCTTTTGCCTATCACCTGTTCAGCTCTCGGCTCTATCCCTCCCACTCCTGTCTTCTCCTATCATTTTTGATCTCCCCCTCCCCCTCCAACTTTCAAATCCCTTACTCACTCTTCCTTCAGTTAGTCCTGACGAAGGGTCTTGGCCTGAAACGTCGACTGCACCTCTTCCTACAGATGCTGCTTGGCCTGCTGCGTTCACCAGCAACTTTGATGTATGTTGCATGGATATTTCGTGTTTGTTATTACCCTACAACCACCTGGCTCCTGCACTGATGAGGATAAATTCATTCACCACAGTTCTGAACTGATTCTACAACCGGCAGACACACTTTCAAGGAATCTTTACAACTCATGCTCTGATGGAGTAAAATGCAAAGATAAAGATCTGAAGATTAACTCCATCTGTCACATGTACATTGAAACGGGCACTGTAATGCATCATTTGCATCAAATCAAATCAGTGGAGGTTGTGCTGGGCAGCCTGCAAATGCCGCCATGCTTCTACCACCAACATAGAATGCCCACAACTCACCAACCGTAACCAGTACATCTTTGGAGTGTGAGGAGGAACTGGCGCACCAGGAGGAAATCTACATGGTTACAGGGAGAGTGTACAGCCCTTACAGTCTGTGGTGGGATTTGAACTCCAATCTCCCAGCCGGTGCTGAAGTGTTACATTAACCACCATGTTACCGGGCTGCCCTATTCTTCAACAAGGCCTTGTAGGTACAACTAACATGATTTAGGTCAACTCAAACCTCTTCTGTAATTGTATTTAGCCTAGTGCAGCTTGAACTTTATTCATATTCTAAATTTTATGTCTTTTTACTTGAAATGTTTCTCTCTCCCACTGGCAGAACAGTCCACAGTTAAACATTTGGGCTGGGAAGACTGAAAAGTCAACATTTCAAGTTGCAACCCTTCACCTGGAAGATCTCCAACCGAATCCAGATGAAGGTTCTCAAGCCAAGATGTGGGCTGCCCATTTCTCTCCAGGGATGCTGCCTGAACTACTGAGTTCCTGCAGCGGCTTGTTTTTTTTTGTTTCAGATGCCAGCATCTGTTTCTCCAATGTGCACTGAGTTGTTGACTGAGAAAAGAACAAAGCTCAGCGGAGCACAACACTTTACAGTTCAATCAGGGTCCAATTCCTGCCACAGTCTGTAAGGAGTTTGTACGTTCTCCCCGTGACTGTGTGGGTTTCCTCCAGGTGCTCCGGTTTCTTCCCACAGTCCTAAGACGTATCGGTTGGTAAGTTAGTTGGTCATTGCAAATCATCCCATGATTATGCGAGGATTAAGTCAGGGGATTTGGGGGTGGTGTGGCTCGAAGGGCTAGGAAGGCCTATTCTGCACTGTATCTCAATAAGGGATGAATCTGCTTCAGCAAATTGATTCCTTTTGTATGTAAGTGTCTTAGAATTATGTGTCATGTGGATTGCTGGTTTCACAATGTCCTGAATATTCTATATTAAAACCAATGTTGTTTTGTTCTCTTTATCAGAATAGAAATGTCACAAAAGTTAGGGATTTACTGTTTCTTTGTTTGAAAGGAAAATATGAAAGAGGAAGTAAAAGCAATTCACAACTCATTTCAAGAGCATGAAAGGGAAATAAGGTGTCTGGCCTCAGCATTCTCTGGTAAAGGAAAATGCCACGCTGATGATGAATTGCAACAATGCTGGATATAAATTGAAAGTTCGTAGGCATCTCGTGGAGTGGTTAACAGTACAAATGCAGACAAGAAATTCTTCTGCTCTGAACAGACAGTGAAGTGATAGTAGACAGGAGACCTCTGGTTGCTTTTCCTCTGTGTTTGATTTCTCTGGGCCAGTACTCGCTGGGGTTTAGAAGAATGAGTGGGAGTGCGGGGATGGGGGGGAGGTGGTCGGGGCTCTCATTGAACCCTATTGAAATTAAAAGGCCTAGATAGGGTAGACATGGAGAGGATGTGGGGGAGTCTGGGACTAGAGGGCACAGCCTCAGCATACAAGGATGCACCTTTAGAACAGTAATGAGGAAGAATTTTTTCAGTAGGAAAGAAGTGAACTACTGCCACAGATGGCTGTGGAGGCCAAGTCATTGGGTATATTTAAGCTAGGGGTTGATATGTTCTTGATTAGTAAGGACATCAAGGGTTTCAGAGAGAAGGCAGGAGAGTGGGGTTGAGAGGGATGATACATCAGCAATGATGGAATGACAAACAGACTCAATGGGCTGAAAGACGTATTTCTGCTCCCATGTATTCTGGTCTTATGGTCTTCAGTGAAGCAGCAAGTCAAGACTCATAATACGTAACATTCCCAATAGCCACCTGTTATCAAACCAGTACTACCGTAATAGTACTGTAGTACAATAATCAGACTAAGATGGGATATAGCTTCTTCCCTTAGGCTGTAAGACTACTGAACATTGCTTTATGTGTTTGCACGTGCGTGTGTGTGTGTGTGTGTGTGTGTGTGTGTGTGTGAGACCACACAAGTCTGTTTACTTTAAACTTGCATCGTGAATGCACTTTATTATTTGTTAATTTACTTGTGGTAGTGTTATTTTATGTATTGTGTCTGTGAGTTATATGTACTGTGTTTTGCTCCTTGGTCCAGAGGAACATTGTTTCATTTGTTGGTATACGTGTGTATGGTTGTGTGTGAGTTATATGTACTGTGTTGTGTACCTTGGTCCAGAGGAACATTTTTTCATTTGTTGGTATAGGTGTGTACGGTTGTATGACAATGAACTGAACTTGAACTTGAATTTGAACTAAGTACCAATGAAACTGCTGCTGCACCTCGCGACATCAAGATGCCCAATTTTAAAAGGCGTTGGATCACTGCTGACAGTGTTTTTGGAGATTGACAATTATGTGGCCATTAAGGATGCCCAGCTGGGAGTTTGCTCACAGATTAACAGACGGAAAACTCAGTGTTCTGGTGAATGAGGTTGAAAAGAGCAGCAAGGTGCTCTAAATGAGGAGGCCACACCATGTTGAAACAAAGTGGGGAAGGTACAGATGCCCAAATGAAATGTTTGCAGGAACAAGTTACTGCAGACTCGGACTAAGCTCAGAAACAAATCTTGATTGGACTCATTTGGTCAACTTATCCCCTAAATGGGTGGTGGGGTAGAGAAATGTCTCTATCTAAAGGAGGTGTAGGGCTTTCCTTCCCTCTGATAGCCTGCAGGTCACCCTTGGGCAAGGTGTAGCACCTCTTAACCCCCCAATCAGGGTCATACCAAAGCCATGGGAGCAGGAGATGGATGGTTGTATGAGCAGCTGGTGCATATCACAAGTCGTGGTTATGCGACCACTGACAACAGGCAGACAATGTCTGAAGTGTTGAAAATGGCTGGGATCACGTGTCTTGTAAAGACACAGCCCAGAAGGCAATGGCAAACTACTTCTGCATAAAAATTTGCCAGGAACAATCATGGTGATAGACTAGTGGGGTACCGCAAGGCTCAGTGCTGGGACCCCAGTTGTTTACAATATATATTAATGACTTGGATGAGGGAATTAAATGCAGCATCTCCAAGTTTGCGGATGACATGAAGCTGGGTGGCAGTGTTAGCAGTGAGGAGGATGCTAAGAGGATGCAGGGTGACTTGGATAGGTTGGGTGAGTGGGCAAACTCATGGCAGATGCAATTTAATGTGGATAAATGTGAAGTTATCCACTTTGGTGGCAAAAATAGGAAAACAGATTATTATCTGAATGGTGGCCGATTAGGAAAAGGGGAGGTGCAACGAGACCTGGGTGTCATTATACACCAGTCATTGAAAGTGGGCATGCAGGTACAGCAGGCGGTGAAAAAGGCGAACGGTATGCTGGCATTTATAGCGAGAGGATTCGAGTACAGGAGCAGGGAGGTACTACTGCAGTTGTACAAGACCTTGGTGAGACCACACCTGGAGTATTGTGTGCAGTTTTGGTCTCCTAATCTGAGGAAAGACATCTTTGCCATAGAGGGAGTACAAAGAAGGTTCACCAGATTGATTCCTGGGATGGCAGGTCTTTCATATGATGAAAGACTGGATGAACTGGGCTTGTACTCGTTGGAATTTAGAAGATTGAGGGGGGATCTGATTGAAACGTATAAGATCCTAAAGGGATTGGACAGGCTAGATGCGGGAAGATTGTTCCCGATGTTGGGGAGGTCCAGAACGAGGGGTCACAGTTTGAGGATAGAGGGGAAGCCTTTTAGGACCGAGATTAGTAAAAACTTCTTCACACAGAGAGTGGTGAATCTGTGGAATTCTCTGCCACAGCAAACAGTTGAGGCCAGTTCATTGGCTATGTTTAAGAGGGAGTTAGATATGGCCCTTGTGGCTACAGGGGTCAGGGGGTATGGAGGGAAGGCTGGGTTCTGAGTTGGATGATCAGCCATGATCATAATAAATGGCGGTGCAGGCTCGAAGGGCCGAATGGCCTACTCCTGCACCTATTTTCTATGTTTCTATGTTTCTATGACTGCCTATATCATTCGACATGGTACATAATGATGATGATGATAATCCCAAAGCCTCTTAACGTCACCAGGAATGCAACAGTCACCACTTCTGAAACAGCTGCATATCCCACAGTGGTTTCAGACGACCTGTATTTAGATATCCCACTTTTGACAGAGAGCCAGCAACCTTAAATTAACTTTTTATCTCTCTTTTTCCCATTCTGAAATGCCTTTGACCTGAAATGTCAGCTCTGTTTCTCTTTCCACAGATGTTGTCTGATCTGCTGAAGGTTTCTAGGATTTTCTGTTTTTAATTTCAGATCTCCATTTTCTGCATGTTCTTGATTTTCATTTGCACGGAACAAATGCCTGCCTCAGTGGATTAAGAGATGACAATTTTAGATCCAACTTGTGGTCTGGCTGGAGGTCAAGTGTGGGCCGTCATGAAAATTGTTGCCATGGAGTCTGCAGCCCATGCAGAATCTGTCCTTTCAAGTCTTTCCCTCACCCTATTACAATGTTCTGTCCTCCATGTAGGTGTCTACAAAGTGACCCTCTTACTAATATCAACCCTTCACTATTAACTTCTTCCTTTTCATTGCAACCTTCCCACTTGTCCAACCCAAGAGGATGCAGGAAACGAAGAAAAGATGATTCTTTGCTGTTGTTTTGACATTGCCAAGTACTAGCTTGTCACTGGTACCTTACGAAATACAATAAGGTAGTCAAACACATGGGTTTAATAGCCAGGAATTTTCTTATTCTTGGGAGGTTACCATTGAATAATTGACCAGAAGTGAATTCACCATCTGCTAGTGTATTTAAATGCCAACTGATCGCACTGATACTGCCCTGAAAGTTCAGAACCCATTCAAGAAGGTACCAAGCTGTGATGTCTTTCATGGTTGTGCCTCAGACTTAGTTGTTATTTGGACTCATTGGGGTGGTTTTGGGACAGTGGGGAAAATTAAGGAGAGATTAAGGTTTAGGGACATGGATGAGGGGAGTTAGAGGTCAGGGGCAGTTAATGAAGAGTCATGGGCAGGCAATGGTGGTTGGAGCCCTGGTCAAGGCACTCCATGGTCAAAGAACAGTGATCCACGTAGACAAATGTGGGTCAGCAGCTGCTGTAGATTAAGGTCAGCGATGTGCATGGTCAATGACAGTAGACAAGGGTTAGTAACCACACATGTTCAACAAGTCCCAAAATCAGTGGTCAGGAGGCGCAAAGGCACCCAGGTCAGCAAAAACTAGGGTCACAGATCCGTGTGAGTGTCAAGTTTGACGCTTGGTGTTCATGATCATGATCCCTAAGGTTAATATCAAAGGCAGAAGCCCAAAAGTTGAAATCCGGTTATTAAGTCTGGAAGTCGAGGCCCGATGGTCGGAACCCTTGGACTAAGTTGGAGGTTCAGTGTCTGTGAGTCTCTGAATCCACTGGAGACCGAAGGCCTGGAGGTAGCCTGACCTGGGGGGAGGGTGTGCTGGGAGAAAAGGGGCTTGTTTTGCTCTTGTTATTCTGTTTTGTTGCTGACGTTTTATATTACTCTGCTGATCATTGCAGGTTGCGGGCATGCTATTTTGGTGCCCGAATATGAGCCGAAACTTGCAGGATGGTCCTGGCACATCCTCAGATTGTATTGGTTGTTAACGTAAATGACCCATTTCACTGTATGTTTCTTTAAACAATTGACAATGCAATGACGCTTTTTATTATGCAATTACCACTAGGTTCTGGGACACTGAGGTATATTGCAGTGGTACAGGAGTTTGGTTGCTGAGGCTCTCATCAACCTTAACGAAGGAGTACAGACTTCTTCCTTTATAGAGCCTCTGTTGGTTACCAAGATCATGAGGTGATTTTGTATTGTATTCGTTGTGCTGACAGCAGCATACATGCACCAGGAAGCTGAACTTTTGTCCGTTTTCTTTCACTACCAAGAGGAACTGTGTTGTCTGTTACTGTGTGATTTTTTTTTCCCTTGGAGGGAAGCACTGAATTGTCTAGACTCCAGGAGAAGCTAAAGAGTGCAGTGGTTTTCACACAGAAGGCTTTGTGCCCTGATCATCATGTTTGCTCTGTGGAGCAAAACGTTGTTTATGCTGTTGTTAGTAGAGTGGACATCTCCAGTATTCGCTGTCGGACTGCGGTAGTACTGCTGCATTGCTAATTTGACTTGCACAACTCAGAGCCATATATATGGGCTGTATATGAGAACAATGTTAAAACGGGTTCCCTGTGAGTGGCCAATACAGTTTCCCAATTAAGTAAGCATTATTCAGTTTACTTGCACTTACCACCATGCTCAAGGATAACTTCAACCCGCTGTTATAAGACTATTAAATGATTCCCAAGTATGATAAAATAGACAACCTTATAATCTACCTCATTGTGATATGGCAGGCTGATTATTGCACAAGCACTAAAAGATTAATTTCTTGTTATATCTGCACTTTTGGAAATATTATACAAGCGAAATTCAAGATTCAAGATTCAAAAAACTTTATTGTCATTCTAACCGTACATCAGCTCTGCAGGGCAGAATGAGACAGCGTTTCCCAGGAGCAGTGCAATCATAACATAACAAACGCAACACTAAATAATAAACATAACAATAAATAGTAAAACACAACAGCCACATGTCAGTTAAAATCAAGTTATAAGTGTCCAGTGCGAGTTAAAAGTGTCCAAAGCAGAGTCAGGTAGAGCAGCTATTTAGCAGTCTGACTGCCTGTGGGAGGAAGCTGTTTAGTAGCCTTGTGGTTTTAGTTTTGATGCTCCTGTAACGTTTGCCTGATGGCAGAAGAACAAAAATGGGTGGCAGGTGGAGATATGTCTCTACAAAAGGAGGTGAGACCTTCTCCGTCCCTTTGTTGGCCTCCAGGTCACCATAGGGCAAGGTTTAGCACCTGCTTAGCCCTCCTCCCCAATCAGGGTCATGTGAACCCACGGGAGCAGGTGGTGGTTGGTTGTATGAGCAGCTGGTGCATATCACAAGTCCTGGTTATGCGACCACTCCCGCCAGGCAGATGATCTCTGAAGAGTATTGATAATGGCTGGGGTCATCCATCTTGTAAAGGTACTGCCCAGAAGAAGGCAATGGTAAATCACTTCTTCAGAAAAATTTGCCAAGTACAATCTTAAAGACCATCATCGCCTACATAAGAATATAAGAACATAAGAAATAGGAGCAGGAATCAGCCATCTGGCCCGTCGAGCCTTCTCCGCCATTCAATAAGATCATGGCTGATTTGGAATGGACTCATCTCCACCTAGCTGCCTTTTTTCCATGACCCTTAATTCACCTACTATGCAAAAATCTATCCAACCTTGTCTTAAATATATTTACTGAGGTAGCCTCCATTGCTTCATTGGGCAGAGAATTCCACAGATTCACCACTCTCTGGGAAAAGCAGTTCCTCCTCATCTCCACCCTAAATCTACTCCCCTGAACCTTGAGGCTATGTCCCCTAGTTCTAGTCTCACCTACCAGTGGAAACAACTTTCCTGCCTCTATCTTATCTAGCTCTTTCATATTCTCTGGGAAAAGCAGTTCCTCGTCATCTGCATTCTAAATCTACTCCCCTGAATCTTGAAGCTATGTCCCCTAGTTCTAGTCTCACCTTCCAGTGGAAACAACTTTCCTGCCTCTATCTTATCTAGCTCTTTCATAATTTTATATGTTTCTATAAGATATCCTCTCATTCTTCTGAATTCCAGTGAGTACAGTCCCTGATGACTCAATCTCTCCTCATAGTCTAACCCCCTCATCTCTGGAATCAACCCGGTGAACCTCCTCTGCACTGCCTCCAAAGCCAGTATTTCCTTCCTCAATTAAGGAGACCAGAACTGCACATTGTACTCCAGGTGCAGCCTCACCAATACCCAGTAAGTTGCAGCATTACCTCCCTGCTCTTGAATTCAGTCCCTCTAGCAATGAAGGACAACATCCTATTTGCCTTCTTGATAGCCTGCTGCATCTGCAAACCAACATTCTGTGATTCATGCACAAGCACTCCCAAGCCCCTCTACACAGCAGCGTGCTGCAATTATTTACCTTTTAAATAATAACCTGCTTTCATTTTTCCTTCCAAAGTGGATGACCTCGCATTTACCAACATTGTACTCCATCTGCCAGACCCTTGCCCACTCACTTAACCTATCTATATTTCTCTGTAGACTCTCTGTAGACGTCAAACAAAATGACACATAATGATGATGACGATGATACCAGCAAAACACCTTTTCTGAAGAACTGCTTTTATTCACACAGCTTCACTTTCCCCATCACTGAACCATTTTCACAACCTATGAACAACTTTCACGGATTCTTCATTTCTTGTTCTTGATATTTATTGCTTATTTTATTGATTAATAGTATTTTATTTCCTTTTGTATTGTTGTCATTTGCACACTGGTTGTTTGTCTGTTCTGTTGGATGTGGGGTCTTTCATTGATTCCATTATGGTCCTTGGATTTGTTGAGTATGCTGTGAGAAAGTGAATCCCAAGGTTGTATGGGTGACATTTCTGTATGAGGTGACCCCAGCCATTAGTCAAGACAAGACAGGTTTATTGCCACATGTTTATATCATATATAACCATAGAATGTCCATAGAAACAAGCCAGGGTGTAAAGCACAGTGATACACATAACACACGATAACTTATGAAGGTAAGGGGAAGATCTACAGATGAATCACACATAAATAACAAACTACATTAATATTAAATATTGTAAGGTACAGACAAATTAACCAGTGACACTTCGAATACGATGCGGCAGGGAGTTCAGAAGTCTAATGGCCTGAGGGAAGAAACTGCTTCCCATCCTGTCAGTTCTTGTTTTTATGCATCGGAGTCTCCTGCCTGATGGTAGAAAGTCAAAGAGGATGCTGGATGAATGAGTGGGATCATTAATAATACTAAGGGCCCTGTGTACTTGGTACTTCTGATAAACATCCCAGATTGATTGTAGCGAGACCCCTGTGATCCTCTCAGCTGTTCTCACAGACCTTTGTAGGGACTTACGGTCTGACGCTCGATTGCTCCCATTCCAGACGGAGATGCAACTTGTCAGGATGCTCTCCAATGGTACGGTTAAGATGGCCTTGCTTGCCTCGATCTTCCTAGGAAGTGGAGGCGCTGCTTTGCCTCAGCAAGGTGATATTAAGGGACCAGCTGAGAAGCCATGTATTTGCAGAGGGAGGTGTTGAGACCCAGCGAGGACAGTTTCCATGTATTTGCTCATCTGCACCATCCTGAAGTCCACAATGATTTCCTTTGTCTTCTCCACGTCCAGGTTTAGGTTGTTCTTCTCACAGCAATCCACCCCAACCGCTTCACTTCCTCTCTATACTTCATCTCATCATCGGTCTTGAGAAGGCCAGCCACTGTTGCGTCATCCGCAAACTTGTTGGCACTGTTTGAGCTGGATCATTTGACACTGTCACGCGTCAGCAGCGTGAACAGCGGTGGGCTGAGCACACAGCCATTGGGAGCACCAGTGCTCAGCGTAATGGGACGAGAGACGTTGCTGCCCGCACGGACTGACTGTGACCTTACTGTTAGGAAGTCCAGCATCCAATTGCAGAGGGAGGTGTTGAGACCCAGCGAGGACAGTTTCCCCACCAGTTTCTGGGGTATGATGGTATTGTACACCAAAATGAAGTCTATAACAACAGTCTGGTATCTAAGACCCCATTTTCCAGGATAGAGAGGAGGGCAGAGTCTATTGCATCATCAGTGGATCGATCTGACCAATAAGCAAACTGGGAAAGGTCCAATGTGGCCGGGAGAAAGGCTTTAATGTGCTCCATGACCAGCCACTCAAAGCATTTCATAATGGTTGATGATGAAGCCATCAGATATTAGTCACTCAGGCAGGTTACTGTCGCCTTCTTTGACACTGAAATGATGGTTGCTGCCTTGAAAACCGAGGGGACAGTGGATTATTCCAGAAAAATGCTGAATATGTACTTTATACTTTATGCTTTATTGTCACCAAACAATTGATGCTAGAACGTACAATCATCACAGCGATATTTGATTCTGCACTTCCCGCTCCCTGGATTACAAATCAATAGTAAATATTAAAAGTTTAAATTATAAATCATAAATAGAAAATCAAAAAATGGAAAGTAAGGTAATGCAAAAAAACCGAGAGGCAGGTCCAGACATTTGGAGGGTACGGCCCAGATCAGGGTCAGGATCCGTTCAGCAGTCTTATCACAGTTGGAAAGAAGCTGTTCCTAAATCTGGCCATATGAGTCTTCAAGCTCCTGAGCCTTCTTCCGGAGGGAAGAGGGACGAAAAATGTGTTGGCTGGGTGGGTCATGTCCTTGGTTATCCTGGCAGCACTGCTCCGACAGCATGCGGTGTAAAGTGAGTCTGTCAGCTGGGCTGCCAATCTTCTTCTAATACCAATGCAATGCCAATACATTATCAATACTCTTCAGAGACTGTCTGCCTGGCGTCAATGGTCATATAACAAGAAATTCTGATATGCGCCATCTGCTCGCGTGTCCACCCACTGCCTTCTCCCATGGTTTCATGTGACTCTGACTGTGGGGGGGGGGGGGCTGAGCAGGGGCTACACCTTGCCCAAAGGTGACCTGCAGGTTTGTGGAGGGAAGGAGAGCCTTCCACCCTTCCACCTCCTTTGGTAGAGACATATCTCCACCCTGCTACCCATTCCTGGGAGGTAACTTGTAAAATTTAACTATGTGACAATTTCCCCATGAAGACAGAAAAAAGTACGATGTTGATTAATTCAGATTTATGACAGATCACAATCTCAATTAGCTGCATTCACTGGAACACACACAAAATGCTGGAGAAACTCAGCAGGTCAGGTAGCAGCTATGAAATCAATAAACAGTTGATGTTTCTCCCCCTCCCCCTCCCACTTTAAAATCCCTTACTCACTCTTCCGTCAGTTAGTCCTGACGAAGGGTCTCGGCCTGAAACGTCGACTGTACCTCTTCCTAGAGATGCTGCCTGGCCTGCTGCGTTCACCAGCAACTTTGATGTGTGTTGCGATGTTTCCGGCCAAAACCTTTCTTCAGGATCTGAACCATTGACTATTTATTAATCTCTACAAATGCTGCCTGGCCTGCTAAGTTCCTCCAGCATTTTCTATATGTTTGCTTCAGATTTCCAGCATCTGCAGAATATCTCATTGGAGGATCTGAACAATTGTTGCTTTTATTATTGAATATCTCAAAATTATGTGACATTTGGTCATCTATTTTTAATACCAATCATTACAACTCATTACTCAATAATTTTATATTACTTTGTGAAGAGTTTTAAATAATTGTGTTGTCTGTAATTGGTGAAGGAAGCCAAAACTCTCATTCATATGTCATTGAGATAGTGTGTAATGCTATCAGGTTTAAGCTTAGTGACAGTTTTGTTTCAGAAGGTTCCGGAGATGCAATTACTTGTCATGGTAGTTTTTAACTAAAATCAACGCAGTTTGTGAAAGCAGTGATCCATATAGCTTGGTACATTTACCATGTGACTATAATTTACTTTGGTCAAAGTGACAAGAGTTTAGGCACGTGATTGATGAAGTGGAGCTTGCTACATTGAACCATTGTCAATTTAAAAAGTTATGTATTCTTTCATGAGAATAAAAATTTTTCACAATACAGTTCCCTTTCTGCAATAAAGTTTCAGTTAGTACGGACTGTGTTCAGATAATTATTAACTCATTGATTGTAGGACAAGGTTTATTTTTTGCTCTTGTTGGATTGGGTGTGAAAATCTTATGCTATTGAGAGCGGTATGGGCCTCATGTCTAAGAAAGGATGTGCTCGCGTTGAAGTGGACCAGAAGAGGTTTACAAGAATGTTCCTGGGAATGAAAGGGTTAATGTATGAGGAGCATTTGATGGCTCTGCCTGTGCTCACTGAGTTTAAAAGAAAGTCCATAAGACCATAAGAGTTAAGAGCAGAGTTAGGCCATTCAGCCCCTCCACTCTGTTCTGCTATTTCATCATGGTTGATCCATCTTCCCTCTCAATCCCATTCTCCTGGAATCTCCCCATAACCTTTCATGCCCTAACTAATCAAGAACCTATCAACCTCCACTTTAAGTACACTCAAAGACCTGGCCTCTATGGCTACTATTTCTACAGACTTGCGTCCTTTGGCTAAAGGAATTCCTCCTCATCTCCGTTCTAAACGGATAATGCTCTATTCTGAGGCTATGCTGCCTTGTCCTAAGCTCACCTACCATATAGAAACATCCTCTCCTCATCCATTCTATCCATTCCATCACCCTGACACAGTGGTGTCCAGAAAACAACCTCTCCCTCAACATCACAAAAGCAAAGGAGCTGGTTGTAGACTACAGGAGGAACGGAGGCAGGCTAGCCCCTATAGACATCAATGTATTTTGGGTTGAGAGGGTGAACAGCTTTAAGTTGCTCAGCATAAACATCACTGAGGATCTCACATGGTCTGTACATACTGGCTGTGTGGTGAAAAAGGCACAACAGCGCCTCTTTCACCTCAGACAGTTGAAGATGTTTGGTATGGCCTCCCAAATTCTAAGAACTTTCTACAGGGGCACAATTGAGAGCATCCTGACTGGCTGCATCACTGCCTGGTATGGGAACTGTACTTCACTCAATCGCAGGTCTCTGCAGAAAGTGATGCGGACAGCCCCGCGCATCTGAAGATGTGAACTTCCCACTATTCAGGACACTTAGAGAGATCGGTGTGTAAAAAGGGCCTGAAGGATCTTTGGGGACCCGAGTCGCCCCAACCACAAACTGTTCCAGCTGCTACCATCCAGGAAACAGTACCACAGCATAAAAGCCAGGACCGACAGGTTCCGGGACAGCTTCTTCCACCAGGCCATCAGACTGCTTATTTCATGCTGACACAACTGTATTTCTATGTTATATTGACTGTCCTGTTGTAAATAATATTTATTAAAAATTACCATAATTGCACATTGCAATTAAAGACGGAGACATAATGTAAAGATTTTTATTCCTCATGTATATGTAGGATGTAGGTAATAAAATCAATCCAATTCAACTCAATTCAATTCAATTGCCTTTCAACATTCTGTCGTTTTCAATGAGACCTATTGTTGGAATCTACCAAATATTAAAGGTCCTAGTTGGAATGTTTATGGAGAGATTGTTTTCAATAGTGCGAGAGTCTCAGACAGCTTCAGAATACATTCCTTTAGAGCAGAGATGAGGAGGTATTTCTGAGCCAGATGGTGCAGAATCTGTAGAATACACTGCCACAAATGACTGTGGAGACCAAGCCATTGGGTACATTTAAAGTGGAGTTTAATAAGTTCTTGATAAGGAAGGGTATCAAAGGTTATGGGGAGAAGGCAGGAGAATGGAGTTGAGACAGAAAGTAACTCAGCCATGGAGCAGACTTGATGGGCCGAATGGCCTAATTCTGTTCCTACAAATTCTGGTCATATACTTTTACTTGTGCCGACATTTTCTGGTAGCTGTCTTTGTTCTCATGATTTTAATATCCATGGATCATTGCTGCATCAGGATTTAGACATTTTGATTGTAAAATAATGAATGATTCACCAAACCTATCTGTTGATCACAACCACAAGTTTTTAATGGAATTCTGGTTGTACTTTGCGTCAATTAGTGTAAATTACACATTTTTAAACAGAACCATAAGACCATAAGATATAGGAGCGGAATTACACCATTTAGCCCATCGAGTCTGCTCCATGGCTGATCCAATTTTCCTCTCAGCCCCAATCTCCTGTCTTCTCCCCATATCCCTTCATGCCCTGACCAATCAAGAATCTATCAACCTCTGCCTTAAATATCCATGAGCCTTGGCCTCCACAGCTGCCTGTGGCAAAGAATTCCACAGATCCACCACTCTCTGACTAAAGAAACTCTTCCTCATCTCTGTTGTAAAAGGACAACCCTCTGTTCTGAGGCTGTGTCCTCTGGACTTTGACTCTCCCACCAGAGGACACAACCTCTCCACTTTATCACAACCTTCACCATTCAATGGTTTCAATGGGGTCACCCCTCATTCTTCTGAATTCTATTGAATGCAAGTCCAGAACAATCGAACGCCCTTCATGTGACAAGCCGCTTAATCCTGGAATTATCTTCCTGAGCCTCCTTTGAACCCTCTCCAGTTTCAGCACGTCCTTTCTAAGATAAGGGGCCCAAACCCGCTCACAATACTCCAAGTGAGGCCTCACCAGTGCTCTATAAAATCTCAAACATTTCAAACATGCTGTTTAAAGTGCTTCGGTATGTTCAACAATGTTCAATAATATTTCATCAATTTAAAGTCATTGTGTCATAGATAAGTGCAGCACAGAAACAGGCCCTTCAGCCTATCTAATCAATATCAAATCATTTAAATTGCCTGCTAATGTCAACCTGCCTCGGGACCATAGCCCTCCATACCCCTTCCATCCATGTACATACCTATCCAAACTTCCTTTAAACGTTGAAATCGAGCTCACATGCACCACTTGTGCCCGCAGCTCATTCCACACTCTCACGATCCTCTGTGTGAAGAAGCTTCCCCTCATGTTCCCCTTAAATTCTTCATCTTTCACCCTTAACCCATGAACTCTGGTTGTAGTTCCACCCAACTTCAGTGAAAAACCTGCCTGCATTTACCCTATCTCCACCTTTCATAATTTTATATACTTCTGTCAAATCTCCTCTCAGTCTTCTATGTTTTTGTGTGTCCAGATTGCCTACCTTGCTTTAGAACAGGGGTTCCCAAGTTTCTTTATGCCTTCGATCAATACCACTAAGTAAGTGGTCCTTGAACCCCAGGTTGGAAATCACTGCTTTAGACTTTGTCTGATGCAATTACCTCTCGGTGTCATAAAAGAAGGCATAACATGTTGTGAAAGTTTTACGCCATTTCTGTTGTGTCACAGGTTATATTGTTACAATATAAAAATGCTATAATTAGTTCAAATACTTAACTACCTCAGATGGTTTAAGCTTAATTATGAAAATTAGTAATTGGACAATTTTCAATTTATAATTCCTTTATTAGTGGCTTAATTGCCTTGCGATAATTCTTAAACATTATCACAGATTACAGAATGTGAACAAGCAGAGATTTTTACCAAGTTGTTCTGTCTTTTTTTTCCCCTAATTATTGTTGCAGATTGCAAAGACTAGCCCAAAAAGAGCTACTATAAATGTGACCCTGAAGTGGCGGTTTTGTAATAAATTCAATTTGTTTTTTGAGCCATAGGTACATATTTGCAGGCATTCTTAATGAAATTAGCAACATTAAAGTACAATCTATGTGGACTGGTAATAATATCTCCTCCCCGCTGACGATCAACACTGGCGCACCTCAGTGGTGTGTGCTTAGCCCACTGCTCTACACTCTCTATACCCATGACTGTGTGGCTAGGCGTAGCTCAAACACCATCTATAAATTTGCTGTTGATACAACCATTGTTGGTAGAATCTCAGATGGAGATGAGATGGCATACAGGAGTGAGATATACCAACTAGTGGAGTGGTGTTGCAGCCACAACCTGGCACTCAACGTCAGTAAGACGGAAGAGCTGATTGTGGACTTCAGGAAGGGTAAGATGAAGGAACACATACCAATCCTCATAGAGGGATCAGAAGTGGAGAGAGTGAGCAGTTTCAAGTTCCTGGATGTCAAGATCTCTGAGGATCTAACCTGGTCCCAACTTATCGATGTAGTTATAAAGAAGGCAAGGCGGTGGCTGTACTTTATTAGGAGTTTGAAGAGATTCGGCATGTCAACAAATACACTCAAAAACTTCTATTGTTGTACCGTGGAGAACATTCTGACAGGCTGCATCACTGTCTGGTATGGAGAGGCTACTGCACAGGACCGAAAGAAACTGCAGAAGGTTATAAATCTAGTCAGCTCCATCTTGGGTACTAGCTTACAAAGTACCCAGGACATCTTCAGGGAGCAGTGTCTCAGAAAGGCAGCGTCCATTATTAAGGACCTCCAGCACCCAGGGCATGCCCTTTCCTCACTGTTACCATCAGGTAGGAGATACAGAAGCCTGAAGGCACACACTCTCAGTGATTCAGGAACAACGTCTTCCCCTCTGCCTTCCAATTCCTAAATGAACATTGAACCCATGAACACTACCTCACTTTTAAAATATATATTATTCTGTTTTTGCACAATTTTTAATCTATTCAATATACATATACTGTAATTAATTAATATATATTCTATATTCTGTATTGAACTCTTGCTGCTATGTTAACAAATTTTATGGCTCATGCCAGTGATAGTAAACCTGATTCTTATTCTGATTCAGACTCTATGTGCAGCATTGTAGCAGTAATTCTTCTCCAAGGATTGTCACCTTGTTGTGGTGGCGAGGTTTTGAGTCCCTGAGGTCCCGAGAGCGACGCTGTCTGGTGCTCAGCTCCGGGTAGGGTCACCCTTGGCGGGAAGGTCATGTGGGAGTTTCCAGACAAAAAGCAATCAAACCAAGACCTCAGTGGTGGCAACACACATCAAAGTTGCTGGTGAACACAGCAGGCCAGGCAGCATCTGTAGGAAGAGGTGCAGTCGACGTTTCAGGCCTGACGAAGGGTCTCGGCCTGAAACGTCGACTGCACCTCTTCCTACAGCTGCTGCCTGGCCTGTTGCATTCACCAGCAACTTTGATGTGTGTTGCTTGAATTTCCAGCATCTGCAGAATTCCTGTTGTTTGCCTCAGCGGTGGAAGTGGCAGAAGACAATGACCCATCACAGTGGCAGATGAAGGCGGAGGAAGGCTGAAGCAGGGAAGGGTCCCCAGTCATCTTGCACTCCACGCCACTGGACCCTGACGCCGACCTGTCAATGACTGTGTAGTGGCTACCCATGGACCAGCCTCCCCGCGTTGAACAAAGCCACACGCAGGTATTCTCCATAATGGGAATTGAGAGAACATCATACTCAAATCAAGTGTTCGCACTACTGCTAACTGTAATCACAGTTTCTTGGCTGTTTTTGTAACCCTTAATATATTTGAATTATTACCAGACTAATGCCTCTGTAACATGGAAAGTTATAAAGAAAATGATGATCACGTGCAGCAAGCATTAAAACAAAAATTTTTACAAATTGCTGGAAATAACTTCAATTTCCCAAGTAGCAAAGTAACACAGTGGGTCCATCTCCTGCAAGAAAAAAACAGTCGTGTGAAACATGCATATCACACAAAACATCAGAGGACACAGAAAAGACAGTTCTTGGATATGAAATGTTTTGGAATCCCAAACATTTACCTGATCTGAAATGAGAATTTCAAGCATTATTTTCCTTTATCTGAACTACAGTACTGTAAAAAATGTTAGGCACAGACATACACCTAAGACTTTTGCACAATACAGTAGTAATTTTATATATTGCACTGTACTGCTGCCCCAAAAACAAGATAAAACAAATCTCATGACAGATGTGAGTGTTTAGGTGGCAGGGTGAAGATATGACTCTACCAATGGAGGTGTAAGACGCTCCTTCCCTCCGCTAGCCTGCAGGTCACCCTTTGGGCAAAGTGTAGAACCTGCTTAGCCCCCGATCAGGGTCACGTGAAGCCGTGGGAGCAGGTGGTGGGTGGTCGTATGAGCAGCTGGCGTACATCACAAGTCCTGGTGATGCAACCACTGATGCCAGGCAGACAATCTCTGAAAAGTATTGATAATCGTTGGAGTCACCCATCCTGTAGAAAAAGGCAGAAAAGGGGCAATGGCAAACCACTTTTGCAGAAAAATTTGCCAAGAATAATCATGAGACCATGATTGCCCACATCATATGAAATGGCACCTAATGTTGATGATGGTGATTATGTGAGCGATGATCAACCTGATTTTGATAGGGGTCTGTATTGTGGACTGAGAGTGGGAAGGGGACAGAGAGAGGGGAATCATGGTTGGCAAAAGGGGAAGGGAGAGGGAGGGGATGAAAAGCACCAGAGAGACATTCTGTACTGATCAATAAAACAACTGTTTGGAATCAAATGACCTTGCCTGGTCTTTCAGGGCTGTGTGTGTCTACACCTGCATCACCCTCTCCCACCAGCCTTTGGCACTCCTTCTCTGCCACCTGTCCCACACCACTCCCATGGGACTCCACCCTCACCACTCCCAACATCCTTTACACCTACCAGATTGACAAACTCACTCTCCACTCCACATTGACAAATACAGTGCAGTGCAAAAGTCATACGCACCCTAGCTATATATTTTGCATGTGCTGATGACTCTTGCACAGTATTGTACATGACTGTGACGTTTAAAAAAGAATAAAGTGCAAGGTAGGTTAAGCCAATTACCTACTTACCTAAATAAAGACTGAGTGTGATCAGTATTGAACTGATCTAAGAGATGAAACATCAAAATGAAATAAACTGTTGTTTGTTTGGATACTGACTAAGGATTGAATCCTGTTCAACTGGTGCTATATGTAAAAATGTAATAAACACAAAGAGGGAGATTTCCTTTGTGCTGCTGGTAATGAGATTGCAAATAAAGCAGAAACACTTTCTTTATAAGCTCATTACAGGTTGCTTAGAGAGAAACATTCACCTGCAGTATTGCTGTTTAGATAGTTAGTAAGAGCTTGAAAGGAGACCTTATTCCTGCCTGATTCTGTAGAATTCTGTTTCCATGGTTATGTATTCCCAATGTGAAATAAAACTGGAAATGTTGGGAATAACCTGCACGTATCTCAAATGAGGAAAGGGATTATTTAGTTCCTGCAGCATCTGAGTGGGGAAGTGTTAGGGCAGCTTTATTTGCCATAGTTGGAAAACAGATGCAGATGGAAATTGAGAAAATCATTCCCAGAAATACACTCAGTGGCCTCTTTATCAGATACACCTATACACCTGCTTGTTAATGCAAATATTTAATCTGTTTGTAGAGAATGGTGCGATGGACAAAAGAACGTGAAGTGAGCAGCATTCTGTGGATGAGGGAGGTCAAAGGAGAATGGACAGACTGGTTCAAGCTGACAGGAAGACACTAGCAACTTAATGCACTTAATTGCATAACAGTGCTGACGCTTTTCAAAAGTTCAACTGAGCTAAAAATGTTTTGCTGGTGATTTTCATTTGTATTCAGTGTCTGAGGCTTCTTGCCTAAGTATCCAAAAATAATTGGCCAGCATTGATGGATTCCAGTTGCCCTGATATTGTTTCTCCTTGACCACAATATCCTGATGAAATCTTTCACCATGCTCATCACTGACAGCAGCAAAACTGGCTGGGAAGAAGTATGAATGAGAATGCAGAAAATAAGTTTTTAGTGACATGTTGCATTTCATCATTTTGTATGCTTGAAGCACATTGTCAATTAGCTGCACATAGTTTGGAGCTCTGTAGTTCCAAGAAAATTTGCAACAACATCTTTGAATGCTTTCCTTGCAATTTTCTCTGGTCCCACTGGAAGTTCTTTGAATTGCCTGTCACTAATGACCTGTTTGATTTGTAGACCAACCAAAACGTCTTCCTTAATCTTGGCATTAGTTATTCTGACCTGAATTATGAATTGAAATAACAAATATAGGCAATTTAAAAATGGTGCATGATAGGGGAATTTCATGGTGATTTTCATGATCAGCAGCCTAAAATCCATAAGATACACCCAAATGTATTCAGGAAGCAAAGTCTTTCCTCACAGCTACTGAAGACTCAAAATGCCTCAAAAACCCTCCAAGTTCTGTGTGGGCTGAAGTGGAATTGTAAAATACAGGTATCGTCCAATTGAAGGGGCTCAACTTGAAATGTTGTCTATCCATTTCCCTCTAAAATTAGTTTCTGCCTGGCCCACTGAGATCCTCCAGCAATTTGCTCCTTTGCTCCAGTTTCCAGCATCTGCAGCGTTTTGTGTCGTTGTGTTGTTCACCGGTGTATTCTGTGATGGCTCACAAAATGCAGAGCACTGGGGGAAAGAAGAAAGCTTGTACTAAACAGTACGGAGTCATAAAGGAAAATCTAAATGCTTACACATTTCTTCAACTCTACGGATATTAAAAAATCGTGCCTGCTAAATTAATGCGGTCATTTGGTATTCACATTAAGTGCCCAGTGGGATCATGGCTAAACATTACTAGCTGGGATAGTTATACCTGGGAGTTGTGGGAACGGGAATGGAAAGCAATGTTTGAGATAGAAAGTTACAGCTTCATGTTCTGCACTGTTATCTGTCAGAAAGAGATGGTGGAAAGAATCAAAGCAGGTCCCAAAGTTCAAAAGTTCAAAGCTTGAAGTAATTTTAATTATCAAAGTACATATATGTTACCAGATACAACCCTGAGATTCATTTTCTTGTGGGCATAATCAATAAATCTATAGAATAATGACTATAACAAAATCAATGAAAGACTGCCCTACTGGAGTGTTCAAACATGGAAACATAGAAAATAGGTGCAGGAGTAGGCCATTCGGCCCTTTGAGCCTGCACCGCCATTCAGTATGATCATGGCTGATCATCCAACTCAGAACCCTGTACCTGCCTTCTCACCATACCCCCTGATCCCTTTAGCCACAAGGGCCATATCTAACTCCCTCTTAAATATAGCCAATGAACTGGCCTCAACTGTTTCCTGTGGCAGAGAATTCCACAGATTCACCACTCTCTGTGTGAAGAAGTTTTTCCTAATCTCGGTCCTAAAAGGCTTCCCCTTTATCCTCAAACTGTGACCCCTCATTCTGGACTTCCCCAACACCGGGAACAATCATCCTGCATCTAGCCTGTCCAATCCCTTTCGGATTTTATAAGTTTCAATAAGATTCCTCCTCAATCTAATAAATTCTAACGAGTATAAGCCAAGTCGAACCAGTCTTTCATCATAAGAAAGTCCTGCCATCCCAGGAATCAATCTGGTGAACCTTCTTTGTACTCCCTCTATGGCAAGAATGTCTTTCCTCAGATTAGGGGATCAAAACTGCACACAATACTCCAGGTATGGTCTCACCAAGGCCTTGTACAACTGCAGTAATACCTCCCTGCTCCTGTACTCGAATCCTCTTGCTATGAATGCCAACATACCATTCACCTTTTTCACCGCCTGCTGTATCTGCATGCCCACTTTCAATGACTGGTGTATAATGACACCCAGGTCTCGTTGCACCTCCCCTTTTCCTAATCGGCCACCATTCAGATAATAATCTGTTTTCCTGTTTTTGCCACCAAAGTGGATAGCCTCACATTTATCCACATTAAATTGCATCTGCCATGAATTTGCCCACTCACCCAACCTATCCAAGTCACCCTGCATCCTCTTAGCATCCTCCTCACAGCTAACACTCCCGCCCAGCTTCGTGTCATCCGCAAACTTGGAGATGCTGCCTTTAATTCCCTCATCTAAGTCATTAATATATATTGTAAATAACTGGGGTCCCAGAACTGAGCCTTGCGGTACCCCACTAGTCACTACCTGCCATTCTGAAAAGGTCCCGTTTATTTCCACTCTTTGCTTCTTGTCTGCCAACCAATTCTCTATCCACATCAATACCATACCCCCAATACCGTGTGCTTTAAGTTTGCACACTAATCTCCTGTGTGGGACCTTGTCAAAAGCCTTTTGAAAATCCAAATATACCACATCCACTGGTTCTCCCCTATCCACTCTACTAGTTACATCCTCAAAAAATTCTATGAGATTCGTCAGACATGATTTTCCTTTCACAAATCAATGTTGACTTTGTCCGATGATTTCACCACTTTCCAAATGTGCTGTTATCACATCTTTGATAACTGACTCCAGCAGTTTCCCCACCACCGACGTTAGGCTAACCGGTCTATAATTCCCCAGTTTCTCTCTCCTTCCTTTTTTAAAAAGCGGGGTTACATTAGCCACTCTCCAATCCTCAGGAACCAGTCTAGAATCTAAAGAGTTTTGAAAAATTATCACTAATGCATCCACTATTTCTTGAGCTACTTCCTTAAGCACTCTGGGATGCAGACCATCTGGCCCTGGGGATTTATCTGCCTTTAATCCCTTCAATTTACCTAACACCACTTCCCTACTAACATGTATTTCCCTCAGTTCCACCATCTCACTAGACCCTCTGTCCCCTACTATTTCCAGAAGATTATTTATGTCCTCCTTAGTGAAGACAGAACCAAAGTAGTTATCCAATTGGTCTGCCATGTCCTTGCTCCCCATAATCAATTCACCTGTTTCTGTCTGTTGGGGACCTACATTTGTCTTAACCAATCTTCTTTTCACATATCTATAAAAGCTTTTACAGAGTGCAGAAGGCAACAAACTGTGCAAATACAAAAGAAAAGGAAATAATAAATAAACAAACAAACAAACTAACTAACAAAAAATAAATAAGCAACAAATATTGAGAACATTAGATGAATAGTCTTTGAAAGTGAGTCCATTGGCTGTGGGAATATTTCAGTGATGGGGCAAGTGAAGTTGAGTGAAGTTATCCCCTTTGGTTCAAGAGCCTGATGGTTGAGAGGTAGTAACTGTTCCTGAACCTGGTGGTGTGAGTCCTGAGACTCCTGTACCTTCTTCCCAATGGCAGCAATGAGTAGAGATCATGTTGTTGTTTTGTGAGGGTCCCTGATGATGGATGCTGTTTTCCTAAGACAGAGTTTCATGTAGATGTACTCAACGGTTAGGAGGGATTTACCTGTGATGGACTGGGTCATATCTATTACTTTTTGTCAGATTTGTCATTCAAGGGCATTTTTGGTGTCTCCATACCAGGCTGTGATGTAGCCAGTCAATATACTCTGCACTACTCATCTATAGAAGTTTGTCAAGGTTTTATAGAACATAGAACATAGAATAATACAGCACATTACAGGCCCTTCGGCCCACAATGTTGTGCCAACCCTCAAACCCTGCCTCCCATATAACCCCCCATAAATTCCTCCATATACCTGTCTAGTAGTCTCTTAAACTTCACTAGTGTATCTGCCTCCACCACTGACTCAGGCAGTGCATTCCACGCACCAACCACTCTCTGAGTAAAAAACCTTCCTCTAATATCCCCCTTGAACTACCCACCCCTTACCTTAAAGCCATGTCCTCTTGTATTGAGCAGTGGTGCCCCAGGGAAAAGGCGCTGGCTATCCACTCTATCTATTCTTCTTATTATCTTGTACACCTCTATCATGTCTCCTCTCATCCTCCTTCCCGCCAAAGAGTAAAGCCCTAGCTCTTTTAGACCTTATGCCAAATCTCAGCAAACTCCAAAGGAAGTAGAGGTGGCTTTCTTTGCCAAAGACAGGTCCTCTGAAATAATAAACCCTAGGAATTTAAAGTTGCCACCTTTGATCCACTGATGAGAACTGGTTCATGGACCTCTGGTTTCCTTCTCCTGAAGTTTATAATTAGCTCCTTCGTCTTGCTGACATTGAGTAATATTGTGACACCACTCAGCCAGATTTTCAGTCTCTTTGTGCTGACGCAGGGAATAAAAAAAAATGTACAAACATGAGAAAATCTGCAGATGCTGGAAATCGAAGCAACTCACGCAAAAGGGAAAAAAAAAACTTGAACCAAACCTCCACTGAGGGATCAAGGATCAACCTTATTCCCCTGAATACATTTACATGTTTTAAGAATTTGCTGTGGTGTGTTGGTCGGGGCGTAACATGCAACAAGAAAAACAACAAAATTCATCAATTATATCTTAAAAATTAAGTGCATACATGGAATAAAATGAGCATAAATGCATAAATAACAACATGCATTTACAACATAAGCATCATTAGGAAACTTGGTTTCAAGTGCTTACCATGCATTGCATTGACAGGGTTGATAGGTAAAGGTTGTGGGAAGGGGGTGATAACTAATATGGTTGATCAGATTAAATACCTGGGGGCATGAAGTTGTTGCTCTATATTCTTTCCAGAAGGGAACCTTTGGAAAAGGCAGTTTGCATGGTGGGTAGTGTCCATAAAGATCTTACCCTCCTTCCAAGAAAATGCATGGGTTTAGATCAGATGCAAAATTAATTGTGAAATTAATTTGTGCATTGCCTTGAGAGGATAAGTGACAGGCAACAAATTTGCACTTAGTTTTGTCACTTAAATAGTTTGATGGGGATGTGTCATTTAAAAATAAATTCTCAATTCGACAGTGATTCCACCTTTAATTATACCACATGAGGCAGCATCTATAAAAAAAGAGGAAGGGTTAATGTCTCAGTTTAATAAAACATTATCTTTAACCATGAAATGTTAACAGCTTCTCTTTCAGAGATGTGCTCTGACCTGCTGGGTATTTGTTTACTAAGATCTCCAACAGATGGAGATTTAAAAAAAGATCTTGTTGACTGGCATTTTTACTGGAATACCAATGATTGGAGAGAGACAGAAGGATGGCTTCCTCAACCAACTATTTACAGTACATACCGCAATTTACCTCAGCTGCAATGACTCCAATCTATCTGATGCACCTGCAGCTTGTACAAGAAACCCACACGATCTCTGCAGGGCCACTGGGAAATCTGATCTTCCAGGACTTCTGTTCCTCATTCCAATCAAATCTTCTACCCTGACTGCATCTGGAAGACAAGAGCAAAGCCAGTCTGTACTGCCAAGTTCAGCAAAATGCCAGAACCAGGATAGCTGTTTAAGAAGATAGGAAACCACTTCTCCACTGCTCAATATAAGGGGACATGGCTTTAAGGTAAGGGGTGGGAAGTTCAAGGGGGATATTAGAGGAAGGTTTTTTACTCAGAGAGTGGTTGGTGTGTGGAATACACTGCCTGAGTCAGTGGTGGAGGCAGATACACTAGTGAAGTTTAAGAGACTACTAGACAGGTATATGGAGGAATTTAATGTGGGGGGGGGGGCAGGGTTTACGGGTCGGCACAACATTGTGGGCCGAAGGGCCTGTACTGTGCTGTACTATTCTATGTTCTAAAGATAGGGGAAACTGAGTGTTAAAGAAAGGGAATAAAATAATAAGAAGCAGCCACGAGGGAACATTAGCTATTACCATCAGCTTGTTTTAAAGTTCAAAGCACATTTAGTATCAAAGTATGTATACTTCATGCAACTTTCAAATTTGTCTCCTGACAGGCAGCCATGAAACAAAGAATCCCTAAGGGACCCATTAAAAAAAGACTGTCAAACATCTAATGTGCAGAGAGGAAAAAAAATGAATCATGCAAACAATAAGCACAAGCAAATAGCGTTCTGAACTGAAGTCCACGAAGAGAGTCCATCCACAGACCCTTGGTTCAGTGCAGAGCGGACCAGTGAGCTGAACCGTCCCGTCCCTTGCCCCGGGCCCCAACTCCCTGACCTTTCCAATCTAGTTTGGGCGCTTAATTCTTCATGCAAGTATTGGGTTTGGTCGCTCTGGGGCCTGGACCCCACACCTTGATTTGGCCTATACTCAACTTTTCCAGTTTGGCCTGGCGCTTAAATCATTGTCCCAAACATTAGGTTCAGTCGCTTCACTATGGTCTGATATCTGGACCTCGCCATCTTGATTCAGTCTGTACCTGATCTTTCCAAATTGGCCTGGTACTTAAATCGTCATCCAAACATTGGGTTCAGTTCCTTAACTATGCTCTGGTACCTGGACCCCACTGACTCAATTTGGCCTGTGCTTGACCTTTCCCATTTGACCTAGTGTTTAAAAGATGAACCTGAAGATGGACATAGAGTGATAGAGTTGTACAACACAGAAACAGGCTTGTTACCCCATAATGTCTACTCTTCTCTTTATGTCCACCTACACTAATCATATTTCTCCACATAAGACTGTATACTTCCATGCCTTGCCTATTTAAGTCCCTGACAAAATGCCTTTACTTTAAAGTAGACCTTGTTCCTTACTATTTGTCTAGTTCATCAGAATGTATTTTTTAAAAACAAAAAGGACTAAAGTATTGATAACCAAATAAGCAGAGATATCTGCATCAATTCATCTTATATTGTCGACTAAAATGATCAACTCATTAATGCAAATTGGAGCTGTGGTGTTAGCTGTGCTTAGCTTACTATATTAAATATGTGAGATTACACTGGCAAACTATAAGTTCATGCAATTCCCATAGCCTTCTAAGTTTCATGCTTCACTGGAGCTAGGCAACTTGCATGTATCTGTTTATCTTATAAATTATTACATAAACATGCAGAGCATAACCTCTACTTCCTTAGAAATTTGCAAAGATTCAACATGATATTTAAAACTTCTGTAGATGTGTGGTGGACTGTTTATTGTCTGGTTGCATCACAGCCTGGTATGGAAATACCAACACCCTTGAATGGAAAATCCTACAAAAGTAGTGGATACAGCTCAGTCATTCACTGGTCGACCCCACCACTGTGCATGTCTACACAGAGCGCTGTTGTAAGATAGCAGCATCCATCGTCAGGGACCCCCTCCACCTAGGACATGCTATCTTCTAGCTGCTACTATCAGGAAGAAGGTATAGGAGCCTCAGGACTCACACCACCAGGTTCAGGAACAGTTATTACTCCTCAACCTTCAGGCTCCTGAACCAAAGGGACAACTTCACTCAACTTCACATACTCCATCACTGATCTGTTCCCACAACCTACAGACTCACTTTCAAGGACTCTTCATCTCATGTCTCGATATTTATTGCCTATTTATTTCTTTATTATTATTATTATTATTGTTATTTCTTTTTTAGTTTTGTATTTGTGCAGTTTATTGTCTCTTCGACACTGGTTGTTTGCCCGTTCTGTTGAGTGTGGTGTTTCGTTGATTCAATTATGGTTATTGAATTTGTTGAGTATGCCTGCTAAATAATAAATCTCAGGGTTGTATATGGTGACACATATGTACTTTGATAATAAGTTTATCTTGAATTTGTACATGAACATTTAAATCACCTGAATTTGTAGTTAGTATGTAATAGAAAATGTTAAGTGTGGAACATCTAGGATTAAATTTCTGGTTAATGAGTCTGATCATATTACAGTGCTGAAGTCTCATTTTCATATTTTAAAATACTATAATCATTGAGGAGACAGGTATATTAGAAACCTACACCTATGACATCCTGTCTTCACTTCCATACCTTCTGCTGCTGTAGTCCATTCACTTCAAGGTTTGATGTGTTGTGCATTCAGAGATGCTCTTCTGCACACCACTGTTGTAACGTGTGGTTATTTGAGTTACTGTCACCTTCCTGTCTGCGTGAACCAGTCTGGCCATTCTCCTCTGACCTCTCTCATTAACAAGGCATTTTCACCCACGGAACTGCCACTCACTGAGTGTTTTATTTGTTTTTCACACCATTCTCTGTAAATGCTAGAGATTTTTACCACCGCATCTGGCACCAACAGTCATTCCATGGTCAGTCACTTAGATCACTTTTCTTCCCGTTCTGATGTTTGATCTGAACCTCTTCACCATGTCTCTATGCTCTTATGCATTCAGTTGCTGCCACATGATTGATTAATTAGATATAAACATTAATGAACAGACATATAGGTGTACCTAATAAATTGGTCACTGAGTGAACATCAGTGATAATAAACCTGGTTCTGATTTTTTTTAAATTTTTGCTTTACTTCCGTATTCCCTAACCACTTGGTTAAAAAAAAACATCGTGTTCATATTTAAAATTAACATTTAATACATCATCAATTGCTGGTTGTGGAAGAGTTCCAAACTTATAACATTCATTACAGTGTGTTTCATAACCTTAGTCCTTTTAGGTCCGGCAACTTTCAGATAATGGCCAATATTCTCCAGTCTCTCGGAGCAATTCTCTTCATCCATCTTGTTATTATCCCTTAATTTTGAAATATTTAATATACTATTCTTTACCCCTCAAATTTTTAGAGAACGTAAGTAGTTTCTGCAATTGCTCCACATAATTAACTTAGCCACAACCTTTTTTATATACTACCTGGACACGCAAACAGCAGATAGCATTGTGGTTAAGTTCCTGAACCACCACTCAGAAAGCTGAACTGATGATTTAGGGACAAAAGTCTTAATCCTTTAACAGAAGAAGGAATTGTTGCTAAAAATCGTAAGCATAGGAGTATTGGATTTTTGCCAATAATTTTGGAACTGGAACTCCTCCGTCCTTGCTTCTTGTAGCCAATATGTGACCTTAGGCAAATATGTAACCTACCAAAGTAGTTGACACTCAATAGCCTCCTCAGTTCAAGATGATTTAATGACAATAAATATCGGCGTTAACAGTGACATTTACATTGCGAGAATGAATATAAATAATAAAAAAGTCCTGATAAATCTTTTTTACTGCACTCTCTCCCTCCAAGACTAATACAGTATATCTTTCCTAAATGGGGCTCAGAATTTCTTATAGTGATCTGGTGTGGTCTATCCTATCCACTGGCAATACAGATTTAGAGCACAGTATTACATTAACCATTTGCATGGTTTTCTCAATCTATGTATGGCATTTTAATGATCTATTTACATCGACCTCAAGACTCATTGTACAATACAGAAAACAATGAAAATGCCAGAAATCTAAAGTAAAAATGAAATTGCAAATGGCCGACATACCCTGCAGCTTAGCAGCATATAGAAACATAGAAACATAGAAAATAGGTGCAGGAGTAGGCCATTCGGCCCTTCGAGCCTGCACCGCCATTTATTATGATCATGGCTGATCATCCAACTCAGAACCCCGCCCCAGCCTTCCCTCCATACCCCCTGACCCCCGTAGCCACAAGGGCCATATCTAACTCCCTCTTAAATATAGCCAATGAACTGGCCTCAACAGTTTCCTGTGGCAGAGAATTCCACAGATTCACCACTCTCTGTGTGAAGAAGTTTTTCCTAATCTCGGTCCTAAAAGGCTTCCCCTCTATCCTCAAACTGTGACCCCTCGTTCTGGACCTCCCCAACATCGGGAACAATCTTCCTGCATCTAGCCTGTCCAATCCCTTTAGGATCTTGTACGTTTCAATCAGATCCCCCCTCAATCTTCTAAATTCCAATGAGTACAAGCCCAGTTCATCCAGTCTTTCTTCATATGAAAGTCCTGCCATCCCAGGAATCAATCTGGTGAACCTTCTTTGTACTCCCTCTATGGCAAAGATGTCTTTCCTCAGATTAGGGGACCAAAACTGCACACAATACTCCAGGTGTGGTCTCACCAAGGCCTTGTACAACTGCAGTAGTACCTCCCTGCTCCTGTACTCGAATCCTCTCGCTATAAATGCCAGCATACCATTTGCCTTTTTCACCGCCTGCTGTACCTGCATGCCCACTTTCAATGACTGGTGTATAATGACACCCGGGTCTCGTTGCACCTCCCCTTTTCCTAATCGGCCACCATTCAGATAATAATCTGTTTTCCTATTTTTGCCACCAAAGTGGATAACTTCACATTTATCCACATTAAATTGCATCTGCCATGAGTTTGCCCACTCACCCAACCTATCCAAGTCACCCTGCATCCTCTTAGCATCCTCCTCACTGCTAACACTGCCACCCAGCTTCGTGTCATCCGCAAACTTGGAGATGCTGCATTTAATTCCCTCATCCAAGTCATTAATATATATTGTACCACGACCTCTGGCTCCTCACTCTCCCACTTCAGGATATCTTGGACACGATCAGAAATATCCCGGACCCTGGCACCAGGGAGGCAAACTACCATCCGGGTCTCTGGACTGCGTCCACAGAATCGCCTATCTGACCCCCTTACTATCGAGTCCCCTATCACAACTGCCCTCCTCTTCCTTGCCCTACCCTTCTGAGCTACAGGGCCAGACTGTGTGCCGGAGGCACGGCCACTGTCGCTTCCCCCGGGTAAGCTGTCCCCCCCAACAGTACTCAAACAGGAGTACCTGTTGTTAAGGGGCACAGCCACCGGGGTACTCCCCATCACCTGACTTTTCCCCTTCCCCCTCCTAACCATGACCCACTGACCCACTTGTCTGCCTATGTGGAGAGAGGGAGAGGGAGAGGGAGAGGGAGAGGGAGAGGGAGAGGGAGAGAGAGAGAGCGAGAGAGAGAGAGAGAGAGAAAACGAACTTCACCAATTCACATGAATGACCTTTTATTGTAACTAGGAGATGTTGGAAATGAAGCAAGTCTGAAATTGCAAAATAAAGGGAAGGGCAGAGAGATCAAAAGGGAAGTTCTTTGACAGAGAGGAGAACACAATCAAGTGACACATGGTGGTGCTGAATGAAAGAGGTTACAGAGTGATCATCAGAATTAGAATCAAGTTTATTATCACTGACAACTGTTGTGAAATTTATTGCTATGATAAGAAATATAAAAATATAAATAGTATACAAAGGAGGTGTATATATGTATATTTTCTGATATATCTGAAAACACTTTTCAAAAATGTTTTTTTCTTTTATATATATGCATTTGTTATTACTAGGGAGAAAGTGCTTAGGAAACTGAAGATCTGAAGGTCTGAAAAGTCTTCTGGACCAGATGGTCTACACACCAGGGTTCTGAAAGATGTAGCTGAACAGATTGTGGAAGCATTAGTAACGATCTTTCAAGAAGCACTAGATTCTGGAATGTTTCTGGAGGACAGGAAAATTGCAAATGTCACTCTACTCTTCAAGAAAGGAAGGAGGCAGAAGAAAGGAAATGATAAGTCAGTTAGTCTGACCTCAGTGGTTGGGAAGATGTTGGAGTCGATTGTTATGCATGTTGTTATGGGGGCACATGATAAAATAGGCCATAGTCAGCATGGTTCTGTAAGGAAAAAGCTTGCCTGACAAATCTGTTGGAATTCTTTTGAGGAAATAATAAGCAGGATAGACAAAGGAGAATCAGTTGATATAGTGTGCTTGGATTTTCAGGAGCTGTACATGAGGCTGCTAAACAAGATAAGAACCCATGGTCTTACAGGAAAGATTCTGTAGCTGATTGTCAGGAGGCAAAGAGTAGGAGGAAAGAGGCCCTTATCTGGTTGGCTGCTGGTGAGTAGTGGTGTTCGGCACGGGTGAGCGTTTGGACCGCTTCTTTTCACCTTGTATATCAATGATTTGGATGACGAAATTGATGTGGCCACGTTTGCGGATGTTACGAAGATAGGTGGCGATGCAGGTAGTGTTGAGGAAGCAGGGAAGCTGCAGAAGGACAGACAGATTAGGAGAATGGGAAAAGAAGTAGCAAATGGAATACAGTATTAGATTAGATTAGATTAGATTAGATTAGATTCAACTTTATTGTCATTGTGCCGAGTACAGATACAAAGCCAATGAAATGCAGTTAGCATCTGACCAGAAATGCAAAGGATAGTGTTATTTACAAAATAACTGCGAATAAAAAGTAAGTGCTACAGCACACAAATATAAAAGTACTGGTCGAAGAAATTTTGTATACATAGTGTATTTTCTAGATCGGGTGAAAACTCAAAATTCCGATGTGCAAAGGGACTTGGAGTCATGCAGGATTCCCTAAAGATTAATTTGCAGGTTGAGTCTGTGGTGAGGAAGGCAAAGGCAATGTTAGCATTCATTTTGAGAGAACTAGAGTATAAAAGGAAGAATATAATAAAATGTAATATAAAATCTGAGGTTTTATAAGACACTGGTGAGACCTCACTTGGAATATTGTGAGCAGTTTTGGCTTCCTTATTGAGGAAAGGATGTGATGTTGGAGAGAGTTCAGAGGAGTGTCATGAGAATGATTCCAGGAGTTAAAGTCTTGTCGTCTGAGGAGCACTTGATGGATCTGGGCATGTACTCACTGGAATTTAGAAGAATGAAGGGGGAGCTCATTGAAACCTATCGAATGTTGAAAGGCTTCAGTAGAGTGGATGTGGAGAGGATCTATCTTATGGTGGGGGGAGTTGAGGACCAGAGGGCACAGCTTCAGAAAAGAGGGACACCTATTTAGAATGGAGATGAGGAGGAATTTCTTTAGCCAGAGGGGGGTGAATCTGTGGAAATGGTTGCCACAGGTGTCTGTGGAGGCCAGATCATGAGGTGTAGTTAAGGCAGAGATTGATAGGTTTTTGATTAGTAAGGGCACAAAAGATTACAGGAAGAAGCCAGGAGAATAGGGTTGAGATGGAAATGGATTGGCCATGATGAAATGGTGGAACAGAAATGAGAGGCTGAACGGCCTAATTTTGCTCCTACGTGTTATGGTCCTATAGTCTTATGGAGGTCATGGCATGGTTCATGTTCTATATAGAAATCTGATGGTGAAGAAGAAGAAACTGTCCCTGCAGCATTGAGAATGTGCCTTCGGGCTCGTGTACCTCCTTCCCTAACGGTAACAATGAGAAGAATGTATGTCCTAGATGGTGAGGGTTCTTAATAATTAATGCTGCCTTCTTGAGGTATCACCTTTTGAAGATGTCCTCAATGTGGAAAGCAGCTAACTATGCTTACACCCCTCTATAGCTTTCTCTGATCCTATGCATTGGCCTCTCCATACCAGATGGTGATGCAGCCAATCAGAATGCTCTTCATGGAATATCTGTAGAAATTTGCTAGAACCTTTGGTGACAAACCAAATCTCCTCAAATGCCTAATGAAATAAAGCTGCTGCCATGCCTTCTTTATAATTGCATCAATAAGTTGTCCCAGGATCGATCCTCAGAGGTGTTGACACTTGCGAATTTGAAGCCGCTCATCCTTTCCAGTGCTAACCCCTCGATGAGAACAGGTGCGTGTTCCCTCGACTTCCCCTTCCTGAAGTCCACAAGCAATTTCTTGATCTTACTGACACTGAGCGCAAGGTGGTACATTGTGACACCACTCAACCAGCCAATATACAGCATTACACTCCTATATGCCTCCTCATCTCCTGCTGAGATTCTTCCAACATAACCATACAACCTAGTAATAGACAGTTAGGCCCACCATATTCATCCCAATATCAAACACTTATCCATACTGTTTGCATTAACCAGCACAAGGTTTGTAACCTGCTATGCCTTCATGATTGGAGTCTCATCTAAACATTTCTTATCAGAATCAGAATCAGTTTGAATATCACTGGCATCTGACATGAAGTGTGTTGTCTTTGCAGCAGCAGTACAATGCAATACATAATATTTTTTCAAAATGTGAATTGCAGTGAGTTAAATAAGCAGTTCAAAAACAAAAATAAAAAAAAGTAGTGAGGAAGTGTTCAGGGGTTCAATGTCTATTCCAAAATCATGTGATAGAGGGGATGAAGCTGTTCCTGAATCTTTGAGTGTGTTCCTTCACGCTTCTGTACCTCCTTCCTGATGGTAGGAAGGACCTGGGTGGTGGGGATCCTTAATGGCGGATGCCGCCTTTCTGAGGTATTGCTCCTCAAAGATATCCTGGATACTACAGAGGCTGGTGCCCATGATGGAGCTATCTAAGTTTACAACTCTCTGCAGCTAATATTGTCAGTACCTGACTCATTGAATTGGTGGTGAGAAGGGTGAGGAGATCCCCTCACAACTTCCTGAACTGCTTCCAACACCAACTCAAGCAATATGTTCCAAATTCTCTGAATAGAAAAAAAAACTCCTCCTCTGATCCCCTCAAATCTATGATCCATTACCCCAAACCTATCCCCCATTGCCCTAGACTAGCGTAAAACATCTCTGGAAATGCAGTAAAATGCAGGAAATGTAAGAATCTGAAAATTCCAGACAGAAGAAACAAAATAGTGTTAGAAATGTGAGATAAAAGAAAAACTGGAATACATAAAACTATTGAATTTATTCATGAGTTCCAAAGGCTGTAATATGTACACCAAATCAGATATTCACTGCATTTCGATTTTCATTGTCAGACGCCACCATTCTTTTTAGCTCCAAAGTGGATGACCTCACATTTGCCGACACTGAAAATCATTTGACTGAGTTTTACCCATTAGCTTTAACTGCTAATATCTACTATGGGATCACATTGACTGTGGGATTAATGGATTTGTGGCTAAATTTGCTGGTGATACAAAGATAGGTGGAGGAGTGGGTTGTGTTGTGGAAACAGAGAGCCTGCAGAGAGACGTAGATAGTTTAGGGGAATGAGCAAAGAAGTGGCAAATGAAATACAATGTTGGAAAGTGTATGGTGATGTACTTAGGTGGAAGAAATAAATGGGCAGACTATTACTTAGACGGGGAGAGAATTCAAAATGCAGAGATGCAAAGAGACTTGGGAGTCCTTATGCAGGATACCCTAAAGATTAACCTCTTACTTGAGTTGGTGGTGAGGAAGACGAGTGCAATGTTGGCATTCATTTCTAGAGGTATAGAATATAAGAGCAGGAATGTGACGTTGAGACTCTATAATGCACTCGTGAGACCACACTTGGAGTATTATGTGCAGTTTTGGGCTCTTTATTTTAGGAAGGGTATACTGACATTGGATAGGGTTCAGAGAAGATTCACGAAAATGATTCCAGGAATGAGAGGGTTACCGTATGAGGAATGTCTGGCAGCTCTTGGGCTGTATTCCCTGGAGTTCAGAAGAATGAGAGGGGATCTCATAGAAACATTCGGAATGTTAAAAGGCCTGAACAGATTAGATATGGCAAAGTTATTTCCATGGTAGGAGAGTCTAGGACAAGAGGGCATGACTTCAGGATTGAAGGACGCCCTTTTAGAACTGAAATGCAGAGAAATTACTTAGTCAGAGGGTGGTAAATCTGTGGAATTTGTTGCCGTGAGTGGCTGTGGAGGCCAAGTCATTGAGTGTGTTTAAGGTAGAGATAGATAGGTTCTTGATTAGCCAGGGCATCAAAGGGTATGGGGAGAAGGCAGGGGAGTGGGGATGACTGGAAGAATTGGATCAGCCCATGATTGAATGGCGGAGCAGACACGATGGGCCAAATGGCCTACTTCTGCTCCTATATCTTATGGTTTTATAAATATTGTAAACTCACTCCCCAGCTACTCTTCATCCAGTCATTGCATCAGCCGGTTTGGACGCGAGGCATTCTACCTCAGCTGCTTAAGCTGTTTATAAATATGCTGAATAGTTCCAGACCCAGAACGTATTCTTGTGGGACACCACAGGTCACACCCTACCAATGTGAGTGCCAGACCATTTTCCAACATGATCTCCTACAGCTTAGCTATTTCCTAGCAGGCAGGCCCAGTTCCACAAACTTCAAATTTAGTTAGCCACTTTTTAAGAAGGGTTTAAGAAGCCCATTTAAATATGACTTTTGGATTTTGTCCAGTTCTCAACCTTCTTCAAAATCTAATCAAATCAAACCAAGTTTAATTATCGTTCATAGCATACATCGATACGGCTGAATGAGACAGCAATTCTCTGGGGCCAAGTTGCACAACATTCAAAATAGCAAGCAAACATTCAAAAATAGCAAGTAACATAATTCAAAATATTACGCGAAGAAGCATGGTCACTCGAAAGTAAACTGTATGTCCCTGAGCAACAATGTCCAGCAATTGATGGTACAGTCTCCCAGCAGTGCATAGATGCACGTAATCCAGCCTATCACTCTACTGCTCAAACACGGGAGGGCAGCGCCGACAGGAGAGGCCAGGTTCCAGCTGAGCTCAACCACTGTGTAGCAGTTCAGCGAACCTCACTTGGTCTGCAGTAACAGGCAAGCCCGAGGCTTGAGGCCTAGTTCCCACTGCAACTGAGGCTACACAGCTCCCATGTTGACCGTCCCACCACTGGACGAGGCAGCTTACACTCTCACTTGCAATTGCAAGTGAAATGTCCGAGACCATCTTCCACGGTTATACCATACCAGCTCCAACACTTCTGAGTAGCAGGCGGCAACATGGTCTACCGTCAGCTCAGCTCCTCCGAACCCAATCCGGCTCCTCTGAAACATCAGCGAACTCCTTTAATATCCTGACCAGCTCCTCCAATATCCCGACCAGCTCCTTTGACACCTTGGCCAACTCCTTCGACACCACAGCTGGCTCCGTTGCCAACACCAGTCCAGCTACTGTGATCAACAAGCAGCTCACTGATGCAGTATCCAATGTTTTTGGAGTAGAATTGTCTTTGGATCATAAAAAAACAAATTTTACAAAGGAAAACCACCTTCAATTGGCCCTGAGAGGATACTGTGTCCACTCGTGCCACCATCTTACTGGATGAAGTTAATGTATAATGAGTAAGATAAGTTAATATAGGAAGTAAGTCTTATTATCCAATTACATTTGCTGAAAACTTGGATTAAAACAGGAAAGACAATGTTTTAGGAACACTTAATATTGTGAGTCCACAATCTGTGGACTTTCAATGCCTTTTACACTGAGGTTGGGCAGGACTACAATCAGAGGTCATGGGCTAAGTGTGAAAGGTGAAAGTTTAAGGGGGACATGAAGGGAAACTTCTTCACTCAAAGGGTCGTGAAAGTGTGGAATGAGCTGCCAGCGCAAGTGGTGCACGTGAGCTCAATTTCAACATTTAAGAGAAGTTTGAATAGGTACACAGATGGTAGAGGTATGGAGGGCTACAGTCTCGGTGCAGGTCGATGGGAGTAGGCATTTTAAATAATTCAGCACAGACTAGATGGACTAAAGGGCCTGTTTCTGCACTGTACTTTTCTCTGACTGTATGACTCTTTATCTCATGTTCTCGATATTATTTATTTATTTGTTTGTTTGTTTATTTATTTCTGTTTGCATAGTTTGCCGTCTTTTGCACATTGGTTATTTGTCCATCCTGTTGGGTGCGGTCTTTCACTGATTCTATTTTCGATTTACTGAGTATCCCACAAGAAAACAAATCTTAGGGTAGTACGGTATGTGGTAACAGATATGTACTTTCATAATACATTTACTTTGAGCTTTGAACTTCTGAATTTTGAACATTTTAGAAACAGCTTCTTCCCCTCTGCTGTCAGATATCTGTATGGTCCATGAACTCCATGAACACAACCTCGCCATTCACCTTTGCCACCAGTTTTTTTTTAAATTGTAACTTTTTATAATTTTTAATTGTAACATATTGTAATTTTTAATGTCTCACACTGTTCTGCTGCCAAGATAAGTAAGTTTCATGATGTGTCAGTGATGATAAACATGATTCTGATTTGAAAACAAAATGGGTTGCTGTTTAATATAAAAAAGTTCAAGGTAAATTTATTAGCACTGAATATGTTACTATATATTATCCTGACACTCGTTTTCTTGCCAACCTTTACAGGGGAATAAAAAAGAAATACAATTGATTTATGAAAAACTATATAGAAGCAAAGACCAGCAGCAACCGATGTGCAAAAGAAGATGAACTGTTCAAAAACAAAATACTTAGAACGTGGATTTTAAAGAGTCCTTGAAAGTGAGTCTCTAAGTCATGGAATCAACTTAGAGTAGTTGTGATTGTAGGTATCCATGCTGGTTCAAGAGCCTGATGATTTTAGGTAAATAAATGTTCCCACAACCAGTGGACCCACTTTCAAGGAGGTCCAGAACGAGGGGTCACAGTTTGAGGGTAGAGGGGAAGCCTTTTAGGACCGAGATTAGGAAAAACTTCTTCACACAGAGAGTGGTGAATCTGTGGAATTCTCTGCCACAGCAAACTGTTGAGGCCAGTTCATTAGCTATGTTTAAAAGGAAGTTAGATATGGCCCTTGTGGCTACAGGGGTCAGGGGGTATGGAGGGAAGGCTGGGTTCTGTGTTGGATGATCAGCCATGATCATAATAAATGGCGGTGCAGGCTCGAAGGGCCGAATGGCCTACTCCTGCACCTATTTTCTATGTTTCTATGTTTCTATGTTCTCGCTATTTATTTATTATTATTGTTTCGTCTTTTTGCATGTGCACAATTTGTTGAATTCTGCACTCTGGTTGAATGGCCTATGTGGTGCAGTCTTTCATTGCTGCTGTTATAGTTACTAATCAATAGATTTGTTGTGTATGCCCACAAGAAAATGAATCTCAGGGTTGTATATGGTGACATCCAAATACTTCGATAATAAATTAACTTTGAACTGTTTCTGAACCTGGTGGTGCGGGACCTATGGCTTCTATACCTTTTGTCCGACGGTAGTGGTGAGAAGAGGGCAAGGCCTGATGATGGCTGGTGCTTTCTTGTGGCAGCGTTCCATGTAAATGTGCTCGATGGTGAGGACAATGGATCGGACACCACAGCAGTGCTGCAGTGAGGACGTGTGTTTTTGTTAGCACACAGATTTCAATAAGTAAGTTCATACCCCAAGTTCTATTGTACCGATTTATTGGCACAATGATGTCAGTCCTGCATTAGACTTGCCAAAGTCTGTTCCTGCCAAATATCTCTCTTGCATCCAATGATGATCAAGCATTTACTGGATTTGTGCCATTAATCACACTATGCAGAATTGGATTGATGTGGTTGATTTGGCAAATGCATGATTTATATTCTACACATGGTTTTCAGACTGGAAGCCACAAAAAGGGATTATTAAGGCTGTAGAACATCAACCCAGTGGTCTGGATGTTGATCTTTTATTTACAGTACTGTGCAAAAGTCTTAGACACATACATATCAGAATCAGAGTCAGGTTTATTATCAACGGCATATGTCGTGAAATTTGTTAACTTAGCAGCAGCAGTACAAAGCACTACATGACAAATATAGAAAAAAACAAATAAATGAATTACAGTAAGTATATATTTGTATATTAAATAGTTAAATTAAAAATAGCAGTGGAAAAACAGATATCATAAAAAGTGAGGTAGTGTTCATGCGTTCAATGTCCATTTAGGAATTGGATGGCAGAGGGGAAGAAGCTGTTCCTGAGTCACTGAGTGTGTGCCTTCAGGCTTCTGTACCTCCTACCTGATGGTAACAATAAGAAAAGGGCATCCCTGGGTACTGGGGCTCCTTAATAATGGATGCTGCCTTTCTGAGGCACTGCTCCTTGAAGATGCCTTGAATACTCTGGAGGCTAGTACCCGTGATGGAGCTGACTAATTTTACAACTTTCTTTCGATCCTGTGCAGTAGCACCCCACCACCCATACTGGATGGTGATGCAGACAGTTAGAATGCTCTCCACGGTACAGTTGTAGAAGTTTTCGAGTGTTTTAGGTGACAAATGTCCTCAAACTTCAAACCAGTAAATCCTAATGTCCTCAAACTTCTAATGAAATATAGCCCAGATGAAATATAATGAAATAAAATGAAACATATATGGATGTGGTTGGGAAACAAATTTTGCACAGTAATGTATATTATGGCTTTCCAATTACCAAATAACACTGTTTCCCAACCACCTTCCTAGTTGTATGTACTTTGATAAAAAGTTTACTTGAAACTTTGCTATTATTGAGGCAACAGTTGAAAAAATAATTAGCATTATTTAAAATGCATTCAAATTTATAAAAGGGGTGACTGCATCACATGATGAGTTTAATATTCATGCACTGCAATGTTAAATTCAAATATAGTGAAGTATCCCAAATAAAGAGTCATCTTTTGCTGAAAGCCAACATCCAAAGTATTGATGGTGCTTATCGTGAGCATCAGATCCCCTTTAGGACCTCCGGAGTTATTCTTCATGAGCTGAGGCGCACATATGTTTTCATGCTGTCAGTACCTGAGAGATTATTTATGTTCCATTTCATGAATGTGATGAAATACTGAGGCATTTTTCTGGCAGGAACTGGAAAAATAACAGGGCGCTAATATTATGTGTGTTCTTTGGATTGTATGCAGAGATATTGCAGGCCCAATACGTAAAATTGGAAATTTGATATGTGCACAGATGGGTTTCCAGACATTCAAGTAAACCAACTACATTAAGATTTACTGGGTTGAATTTTTGCTGGTAATGCAAAAATATTAAGATTAATTGCATTATAATTCCCCAGTTATATTATTGGATATATCCGAAAATTATTGCAATTGCATAGCTTCTCTGGAGTGAAACAAGGAATCATGGAAAAGCTATTCAAGAAATTTTCAAACACAAATCAACAGCACCTGGCCAATACTCTTATATGTTTTAACAATTTAAATTTTCATCAAGGTTATTCTTGTGAGATTCTCTACCTCCACCACCCTCACCACCAATGAATTTCAGATTTCAAACACAGTCCGTGTGAAAGAATTAATTCAAGATTCCCTGAATTCACAAATCCGCAATCATTCTTTAGAAGGGAGAGATTAGTAGATATTTGGGAACATCAAGTCTTCAAGCTTTCTCCAAGCCAGGTATTATTTAGACTTATGTTTTTTTGCCGTTCCTTTATTGCTGTTCTCATTGCCCAGGCATCAACATGAGACCAACAGCAGATGAACCACAGCAATTCAGAATTGATCACCACTCTATTCTCAGTTGTTCTGGTTGTTCCTTTCCGCATGCTGTGGTGCATCAAGCAGCAATCTTGTCATTTCTTTAGCATTTCCTTCTGTTTTGTACGAGGGCAGGTTGCCATCTCGACGCCCAGCGCGGATAGAAAGCTTGCAACGATCCGGCTGGATTTGAACCTGGAACCACTCGCCTTGAAGTCCGTTGCCAAAGCCACTGCACCACCAGCCGGCCATCTGCTCAATGACTATTATTTTATTTTATTTAGAGGTACAGTGCTGAACAGACCCAGTGAGCTGTGCTACCCAATAACCCACCTATCTAACTCAAGGACAATTACAAGATACTTAATCACAGGACAATTTCCAATGACCAATTAACTACCAACTTGTACGTCTTTGGACTGTAGGAGGAAACCCACGAGGTCACTGGGGGACATACAAACTCCCTTCAGCTGGCGCCGGAAGTGAACTCTGAACTCCAACGCCTCGAGCTATAGTAGCATCATTCCTACCAGTGGTCAGTATGTCGTTGAAATAATGAAAGTTAAACAATCCTATAGGCTAAGTTTAGAATCTAATCACACAAAATTTTATTTTAATAAAGCTTCTCACATTATTTCCAGCTACTAAATGACAACTGGAGACGTTGAATTCTGTAACATTACAATTTACACAGCAATGTAATATAGTTTGTTTTATTTTATAAAACCGTAAGATAAGGGAGCAGAATTAGGCCATGCTGTCCACTGAGTGTACTGCACCATTCAATCAGGGCTGCAGGAAGTAAATAGTTCAGCTGGTAGATGGGGGTCTGTGTGAACGTTTTTTTTTCCCATTTTGACCTTCTAGAATTTCATTAGAGCTGTACACACTGTGGGAAGGAGAAAGCTGCATTTTCGTCCTGAACTCTACCTTGTAAATAGTGGAAAGGCTTTGGACAGTAAGGACAAATCCGTTATTGCAGAGTATCTTTCATTTGATCTGCTTTTGTCATAATTCCTAATACAGAGGTTTTCAACCTTTTATTTCCATGGACCAATGCCGCTAAGCAAGGGGTCTGCGGACCCAATGATGGGAACCCCTGTCCTAAACCATAACCTATGTCCTTTACTTTTAGACACTGCAGTTAAGGGGCTTCAGGTCCACGAATGGTTATTATATTGTATGAATCAGAATCAGGTTTAATATCACCGGCACGCGTTGTGAAATTTGTTGTTATGCGGCAGCAGTACAGTGCAATACATAGAAGTAAAAACTGGGAATTACAGTTATATATATGTTAGATATGTGGGTAATGACTAAAGGAGAAAATATCTGGAGTTGCTTAACACTTTTGTGCAAGGGTGTTTATTATGCGCATCAAAAACCAAACTTACAAAAATGTGCAAAATAGCAAAAAAAAGCCAATATTTTCTAAAAGATATCTACCAGAGAACACAATAATAGCTCCATACTATTTTTGCCCCGTGTGAACTGGCAGCTCCGATCTCTCTCTCCTCCTACTGCCAGTGATGACCTCCATTTATTAGGCACCAGGACATACCATCATTTGTTAATGTAAGACGACACATGAATTGGTGTTGGCGTGTGGCCAAGTGGTTAAGGCGTTCATTTAGTGATTTGAAGGTTGCTAGTTCGAGCCTTGGCTGAGGCAGCGTGTGTGTCCTTGAGCAAGGCACTTAACCACACATTGCTCTGCAACGACACCTGTGCCAAGCTGTATGGGTCTTAAAGCCCTTCCCTTGGACAATATCGGTGGGTTGGAGAGGGGAGACTTGCAGCACAGGCAACTGCTGGTCTTCCATACAACCTTGCCCAGGCCAGCGCCCTGGAAACCTTCCAAGGCGTAAATCCATGGTCTCATGAGACCAATGGATGCATATATATATATATATATATATACATACATGAATTACAATATGTTGCACCCCACAATGTAGTTACAACCACATAACAAAAATAAACCAAAGTATATAAAGTTCAAAGTGCAAAGTACAATTTATTATCAGAGTACATACATGTCATCACACCTGAGATTATAAATAACAATAAATAAGATAATAAGATAAATAAGAGATCATAAATAAATAAATAGCAATATATATTGAGCATGAAAGAACAAGATAAAACTCCTTAAATGAGTGTAGTTATTCCCTTTTATTCAAGAACCTGATGGGTGATGGATAGCAACTGTTCTTGAATCTGGTGGTACGAGTCCTGAAGCTCTTGGACCTTCTACCTGATGGCAGCAGCGAGAAAAGAGCATGACCTGGGTGGTGAGGATCTTTGATGTTGGATGCTGCTTTTCTATGGCAATGTTTCATGTAGATGTGCTCAATGGTTGGGAAGGTTTGACCCATGATATGCTGGGCCGAATCCACTACCTTTTGTAGGATTTTCTACTCAATGGGGTTGGTGTTCCCGTACCAGGCCATCATGTAGCCAGTCAGCACTCTTTCCACCACACATCTATAGAAGTTTTCCGAGGTTTTTGATGACATGTCAAATCTCTGCAGCCTCCTGAGGAAGTAGAGGCACTGTCACACTTTCTTCGTAATTATATTTGCATGATGGCTCCAAGACAGGTCCTTTGAGATAGTGACACCCAGAAACTTAAACTTACTGACCCTCTCCATTTCTGATCCTTCAACGATTACTGGCACGTAGGCCTCTGATTTCACTCTCCTGAAGTCTACTATCAGTTCTTCAGCCTTATTGACACTGAATGAGAGGTTGTTGTTATTATACCCCTCAGCCAAGTTTTCAATCCCCCTCCTGTATGCCTTATCTAACTTATACTTTATACTTTATACTTTATTGTCGCCAGACAATTGGTACTAGAACATACAAACATCACAGCGATATTTGATTCTGTGCTTCACACCCCCTGGATTACAAATATTAAATATTAAAGATATTAAAAATAGTTAAAATTAGTAAATATTAAAAATTTAAATTATAAATCTTAAAAAGAAAATAGAAAAAATGGGAAGTAAGGTAGTACAAAAAAACCGAGAGGCAAGTCCAGATATTTGGAGGGTATGGCCCAGATCCGGGTCAAGATCCGTTCAGCAGTCTTATCACAGTTGGAAAGAAGCTGTTCCCATATCTGGCCGTACGAGTCTTCAAGCTCCTGAACCTTCTCACGGAGGGAAGAGGGACAAAAAGTCTGTTGGCTGGGTGGGTCGTGTCCTTGATTATCCTGGCAGCACTGCTGCGACAGCATGCGGTGTAAAGTGAGTCCACGGACAGAAGATTGGTTTGTGTGATGTGCTGCGCCATATTCATGATCTTCTGCAGCTTCTTTCGGTCTTGGACAGGACAACTTCCATACCAGGTTGTGATGCACCCTAGAGGAATGCTTTCTACGGTGCATCCGTAAAAATTAGGGGATAGGCCAAATTTCTTTAGTTTTCTCAGGAAGTAAAGGCACTGGTGGGCCTTCTTTGTATTTTATACAGTATACAAACAATGTATACACATCTCCATTACTCAAGAAATTGAATATTCCGCCATGTATGGCGGGAAAGCACCATAAAGCCAAACCCTTCAGGACTCATTAAGAAAATGCACCGGGGAAGACACTGAAGTGTGCACACTCAACACAATGTCAGCAGAATGACAAGGTTGTGTGCTTGTGTGTGTGCAATTACTGAATGTTCTCTCTCTCCCTCTCTCTCTCTCTCTCTCTCTCTCTCTCTCTCTCTCTCTCTCTCTCTCTCAATGCTTTATAGTACAGGCAATGCAGGTTCAATTCCCACCACTGCCTATGAGGAGTTTGCATGTTCTCCCCATGACCACGTGGATTTCCTTTGGCTGTTCTAGTTACCTTCTGCAGTCCCAAAATATACTAGTTAGTAGGTTAATTGGTCATTATGAATTTTCCTGTTATCAGGCCAGGATTAAATCGGGGGATTGCTGAGTAGCGTGGCTGGACAGAAGCTGGGGAGGCTGGTACCCTTGATGGAGCTTACTGAGTTCACAACTTTCTGAAGTTTATATTGATCCCGTTCAGTAGCACCCCCACCACCCCGTACCAGATGGTGATGCAGCCAGTTAGAATGCTGTACAAATTTCTGAGTGTCTTTGGTGACATACCAAATCTCCCCAGACTCTTAATGAAGTATACCAAACTAGTTTTGTGTTCTCTTGAGTTTAGAGGCATGGAAAGTGGTTTCAGTCAAACATACAAAGTTCTGACTGGGCTTGATAGAGTAAAGCAGAGTTGATGCTTCCCATGGCTTGAGTGCCTGAGACAAGGGATCACAGTTTCAGCAAAAGCTGACAGCATTCAGAAATGAAAGAAAGCTCAAAGTTACCTTGGGCACTCACTACCCAGGACGGCAATCTACAGTTGCATGATACCACCAGATATAGTATACAGGATATACCAGTAAATGGCTGATCCATTTACTTTTCAACCCCCTTCTCCAACCGTCTTCCCAGAACCTTTCACGTCCTGACTAATCAAGAACCTACCAATCTCCGTCTTAAATACACCCAATGACCTGGCCTCCACAGCCACCAGTGGCAACAAATTACACAAGTTTACAATCCTCCGGCTAAAGAAATCTCCGTTCTAAATGGACGTTCCTCTATTTTGAGGCTGTGCCATCTGGTCCTAGGCTGCCGCACAACAGGAAAAATCCTCTACATGTCCACTCTTTTGAGGTATTTCAATAAGTTTCAAAGAGATCCCAACGGGCTTAATGGACCAGTGAAAAGAAAAAGAATCTTAACACATATTAAAAAAATGAAGATAGATTTAGCTTTTTTACAGGAAACGCACCTAACGGAAACAGAACATCAGAAACTAAAGAGAGATTGGGTGGGTAGTGTTGTTGCGGCTTCATTTAATTCAAAAGCGAGAGTAGCAGCAATTTTGATCAATAAAACGTTACCAATTAGAATACAAAATGTAATAACTGATTCTGCGGGGAGATATGTGATTATACATTGTCAACTTTTTTCTGAATTATGGACTTTTATGAACATTTATGCACTAAATGAAAATGATGCAAAATTCATACAAGAAGCTTTTCTGAATTTGGCGGATGCCCATGAAAAAATATTAATTGGAGGAGACTTTAATTTTTGCTTAGACCCAGTCTTAGATAGATCAACCAAGGCTGTTATAAAATCAAAGGTAGTAAATTTAACTTTATCATTGATGAAGGATTTAAATCTGATTGATAAATGGAGAAGAATCAATCCTAAAGAAAGAGACTATTCGTCTACTCCCATAGACATAAAACTTTCTCAAGGATAGATTTGTTTCTATTATCAATGCATATTCAACACAGAGTGAAAAATATGGAATATAAAGCAAGAATATTATCAGATCATTCCCCTTTATTAATGACAATAATAATGGCTGATAAGGAAGAAGTGGCTTATAGATGGAGATTTAATTCAACATTATTGAAACGTCAAGATTTTTGTGATTTTATGAAAAAGCAGATTCAATTTTTTTTGGATACAAATTTTCATTCAGTGCATGATAAATTTATATTATGGGATGCGATGAAAGCTTATCTTAGGGGCCAGATAATAAGTTATACGTCTAAAATTAAGAAAGAATATATGGCAGAACTAGATCAATTGGAAAAAGAGATTACAAAAATAGAAAAAGAATCTCAAAGATATATGTCAGAAGAAAAACGAAAACAACTTGTCAATAAGAAGTTACAATATAATACGCTTCAGACATATAGAACGGAAAAAGCAATTATAAGAACTAAACAAAAGTATTATGAGTTAGGTGAGAGAGCACATAAAATTCTTGCCTGGCAGTTTAAAACAGAACAAGCTTCCAAAACAATAAATGCAATTAGAACAAGGGCAAATAAAATATCTTATAAACCTCTTGAAATAAATGAAACTTTTAAAAGTTTCTATTCTGAATTATATCAATCAGAATCCCAAAATGATGTTAATGAGATAGAAAGGTTTTTATCACAAGTTTCTCTTCCAAAATTGAATTTGGAAGAACAGAAGGGATTAGATATGCCTTTTATATTAAAAGAAGTTGAAGAAGCTTTAGGATCACTCCAAAATAATAAATCTCCAGGAGAAGATGGTTTTCCACCTGAATTTTATAAAAAATTTAAAGATTTATTATTTCCTCTTTTTATGGAACTAATACGTCAAGCAGAAAAAATACATAAACTTCCAGAATCTTTTTCAACAGCGATTGTAATAATATTGCCAAAAAAAGACAGAGATCCTATGAAACCAGCATCATATAGGCCTATTTCTTTATTGAATACGGATTATAAAATAATAGCAAAAATTTTATCGAATAGATTATCTAAATATTTACCAAAATTAATACATATGGATCAAACAGGATTTATTAAAAATAGACCATTGGCAGATAATGTAACTCGGCTACTCAGTATAATTCATTTGGCACAAAAAAGGGATGAGAAGAGTATAGTAGTAGCTTTGGATGCAGAAAAAGCATTTCATAGATTAGAATGGGATTTTTTATTTAAAGTACTAGAAAAATATGGGTTAGGAACATCTTTTATAAATTGGATTAAAACTTTAAATTCTAACCCTAAAGCTAAAGTGGTGACAAACTCTCAAATTTCAACACCATTCCAGTTAAAAAGGTCAACTAGACAAGGTTGTCCACTATCACCTGCTTTATTTGTATTGGCGATAGAGCCATTAACAGAACTAATTAGAATTGATCCAGATATTATGGGTTTTAGAGTTAATCAGGAGGAATATAAAATTAATCTTTTTGCCGATGATGTTTTGATCTATTTAACAAATCCACAGTATTCGTTACATAAATTATCTTCTAGATTGGATGAATATGGGAAGGTATCAGGTTACAAAATAAATTGGGATAAAAGTGAAATTTTACCTCTTACTAAAGGAGACTATGGTCAATGTCGATTAGTAACCCAATTTAGATGGCCGGTAAATGGTATAAAATATTTAGGTATAAGACTTGATAATGATCTAAAGAATTTATATAAATTTAATTATTTACCACTATTGAAAAAAATTCAAGATCTTGACAAATGGATGATATTACCAATAACATTGGTAGGTAGAGTCAATGTTGTAAGAATGAATATATTTCCTAGATTACAGTATCTGTTTCAAACATTACCAATACAATTGCCACAGAAATTTTTTCAAGAGTTAAATAAATGTGTGAGAAAATTTCTTTGGAAAGGTAAAATGTCAAGAATATCATTGGAAAAATTGACATGTAAATTTGGGTTAGGAGGGTTACAACTTCCAAACTTTAAAAACTACTATAAAGCAAATCAACTTAAATTTACTGCATCTTTCTTCGATGATCGAAAACCAGCATGGATTAAAATAGAACTATACAAGATAGGAGAAAATAGACCTGAAGATTTTATATATAAATGGGAATCTAAATTGATACTGGAAAAGAAAGAATCTCCTATATTAACACATTTGATTGATCTATGGAATAAGATAAATGTTGATAATGAAATACAGAAATCTCTATTAGCAAGGAGACCTTTGTTCCAAAACAGACTTATTCCTTTTACAATGGACAATCAACTTTTATATAATTGGTACCAAAAAGGGATTAAATTTATAGGAGATTGTTTTGAACGAGGTATATTGATGTCATTTGAACAATTAAAGGATAAATATAAAATATCTAATAATACTTTCTTTTGTTACTTTCAATTAAGGGCTTACTTAAAAGGTAAGCTGGGTCAAACAATGTTTTTGCCAAAACCTAGTGAAATTGAAATTTTAATTCAAAAAGGGAAAATTAAAAAAATTATTTCTTGTATGTATAATTTGATTCAAGAACAGACAATTAAACAAGGAACCCATAAGTCAAAGCAAAAATGGGAAACAGATCTGAATATTATTATTGATGAAACAAATTGGTCAAGACTTTGTCTTGACAGTATGACAAATACAATAAATGTTCGACTTAGATTAGTACAATATAATTTTTTACATCAATTATATATTACACCGCAAAAAATAAATAGATTAAATTCAAATTTTTCTGATAAATGTTTTCCATGTAATCAAGAAATTGGTACTTTTTTACATTCTACTTGGTCTTGTTTTAAAATTCAACCCTTTTGGATAAATTTAAGAATCTTATTGGAACAAATTACTGCAACTCAACTTCCACATAACCCTGTATTATTTTTATTAGGTGATATTGAAGGGATAAAACCGAAACTTAAACTGAATAAATATCAGAAAGAATTTATAAATTCTTTAAGAATTTAAGAAGACTATAGCAGTTACTTGGAAATCTGATTCGTATTTAAGTATGGATCGTTGGAATAATGAAATGGCTAGTTCTATTCCACTTGAAAAAATTACTTATAATTTAAGAGATAAATATGTAACATTTTTGAATATTTGGCGCCCTTATTTACAAAAAATAGGATGGCATATTTACGTGCTCCGATAAAGACTTTGCTCACTTGGGGAAAGTAACGAATAATTATACCAAATTCATTTTGAATCCCATGGAGCATGTGGAAACCTTCCATTAACCAGGCGGTTCTTTTCTTTTTCTTTCTTTTTAGGTGGGTTAAGGGGAGGGGGGAGGGTAGATTCTTTTTTTTCATGTATTCTTTTTGAAAATTCAATAAAAATTATATTTAAAAAAAAGAGATCCCCACTCATTCTTCTAAATTTCAGCAAGTGAAGCCCCTGAGCCATCAATTGCTGCTCATATGCCTAGCCTTTTATTCATGGAATCATTCTCATAGGCTGCCTGTGAACTCTCTCCAATGTCAGCACATACTTTTTTTAAATAAGGGGCCAAAACAGAGACATCTCTTCCTCCCTTATTTGGGAGAGAGAGAGCCTGTGGTATGTCGAATACTGGGTGAACGAGTTGTCTTTGTGGTACTGCAAGGCTGTGTATTTGCTGTTGCTTTGCTGCATGCTTGAGTGGTAGGTGCTGATGCTTTTTTTGCTAGTGGGGAGCCGGGGGATCGTTGCTTGCTGCCGCTTATGCACGGGAGGAAGGGGGGCTGGGGGGGGAGTGTACTTTTGGGTTCTAACATTTAGCTGTCATTCATTCTTTGGAGGCACTCCTCTGTTTTTGTGGATGTTTGTGAAGAAAAAGCATTTCAGGATGTATATTGTATACATTTCTCTGACATTTAATGTACCTTCGAAACCTTTGAAAACTGCTCTCAATACTGCAAGAGAGGGAGAGAGAGAGGGAGGGGGAGATGGAAAGGGAGAGAGGGAGAGAGAGATTAGCTGTATTTATCTTACGTATATCAAATATAAGTGAAATGTGTCAAATCAAATCAGCGAGGATTATACTGGACAGCCGATAAGTGTCACCATACATCCAGTTGCAACATAGCACTTCCACAATTTACTGACTCAGACTGCATGTCATTGGAATGTGGGAGGAAACTGGAGCACCTGGAGGAATTGTTCATGGTCCTGGGGAAAACATACCAATTCCTTACAGACAGCGGTGGGAATCGAGCTCTAAACACACGTAAAATGCTGGAGGAACTCAGCAAGTCAGGCAGCATCTATGTTTGAGGCTGAGACCCTTCATTCTTCATCGTGATGAAGGGTCTTGGCTGAAAAAATGGCCTGTTGCTCATACAATGGGGTGCCATGGTAGTGTAGCTGTTAGCACAATGCTATTATAGCTCAGTGAGCTGGAGGTCAGAGTTCAATTATGACATCATCTGTAAGGAGGTCATACAGAATGCATGGGTTTTCTCCAGGTGCTCCAGTTTCCTCCCACAACACAAAGATGTACTGGTTAGTAGGTTAGTAGGTTAATTGTTCATCGTAAGTTGCCCTGCGATTTGGTGGTGGTTAAATTGAAGGATTGCTGGCAGCAGCTCGAAGGACCAGAAGGGCCTATTCTATGCAGTATCTCAATAAGCACCTGATTAGCCCTCACAATCAGAGTCACATGTAGTCATGGGAGAAGCTGATGCATATCACGTGTCCCGGTTATGCGGCCACCGATGCCAGGCAACAATTTCTGAAGAGTATTGATAATGGCTTTGGTCACCCATCTTGTAAAGATACTGCCCAGAAGAAGGCAATGCCAAACCACTTCTGCAAAAAAAAATTTGACAAGAAAAATTATGGTCAAAGGCCCTGATTGCCTGTGTCATATGACACGGCATTTAATGATGATAATGATATTCAAAACAGAAGTCAACTGTGTTTTTTATATTGAAGGAAACTCGGTGTAATAGGGACAGTGACAATAGAAACATGGGGCTGAAGTAAACTTATTGATCGTTGAGGGTAGCAAAAGAGAGCGTATGACCTCCTCCTTCTTCTGTTTCTCATGTTCTGGTAGAAGTTATATTTGCTTGCGTGATAATTGAAGGCTTGTGTGGTGAATCTGTGGAATTCATTGTCACAGATGTCTGAGGAGGCCCAATCATTGGGTATATTTAAAGTGACGACTGATAGGTTCTTGATTACTGAAGTCGTCAAAGGTTATGGAGCGAAGGCAAGAGAATGGACTTTGAACTTTGAACAGGATTGGGAGGGAAAATAAATCAGACATGATTAAGTGGCCCAATTCAGCTCCCTTTTCTTCTGGCTCAAAAATTCGAAGTACGTTTATTATTAGAGTCTGTATGCCGTATGCAACTCTGGGATTCATCTTCCCACAGACAGCTACGAAAGAAAAAAAACACCATGGAACCCATTCAAAGAAAACATCAAACTACCAACACATCTAAAAAAAGAACAATTTGCGCAGACTGCAAAAGGTGAGTGAAAGTACACAGAATATTAAACATCAGACCACAGCGTCCTTAAAACAGTCTAGGAATGTTTAGCTTAGTTCAGTTTAGTACAATTTAGCGCTGTGTCATTTAATGACTGGAGGCCGCAGAGCCAATCCTCCCTGACCAGAATTGCACGAAGTAGCAATTTAAAAAAAGGAGTAACTAGAAACCAGAAACATATATAACATGAACTGCAGAGATGTTGTCTGAAAACGAGTCCAGTCCACAAACCACATAAATACGGTCTTATAAAATAAAGCAAGCTATATGAGATTGCTGTATAAATTATAAGGTTAATATATTTACAGAATGTAAGGTCTCCATCTGTCACTTATCAGCTGGGAATAAAGTGAGAAACTTGTAATGATTATAATAACATTTTGTGTGCTTATTGTAGCAAGCTGAAAACAGTTTAGGCTCTGAACTTCGCCTGCAGAAATGCTGAACTTTCATTTTTTTAATCTTTATTTCAACAGCATACTTATCACTGGCAAAGCCTGTACTAATTGTCATTGAGAATATAGTGGTGAATAGCTCTTGAACTGCTGAGGTTCAAATGCTGTAGGTCTTATGTTGATGTTAGGGCTTCATGGAACAGTAACAAAGGAACAGCTAAATACATAAGTCTAAATAGTATCTGGCTTGGAGAAAGCTTGAAGACTTAAATGTTCCCACACATCTGCTACTCCTGTCCTGACTGGTTGCATCAAGGGCTGAGTTGGAGACACCAATGCCCATGAATGGAAAAGCCTACAAAATATGGTGGATACATCACATGAAAAACCCTCCTCACCATTAGGCACATCTACAAGAAACACTGCCACAAGAAAGCATCTTCCATCATCAAGGACCACCTCCATCTAGACCATACTCTCTTCTTGCTGCTGTCATTGGGAAGGAGGTACAGAATTCTAGGTCCCACACCACCAGGTTGAGGAACCGTTATTACCCTTCAGCTATCAGGGTCTTGAATTATCATGGGTAACTTCACTCACCCCAACACTGAACTGATTCCATAATCTACAGACTTATTTTCAAGGACTCTACAACTTATGTTCTCAGTAATATTTATTTATTTATTTATTTATTTTTTTTATGTTTCTCAGCTCAAGCTAGTAAAACCTGAGGTGTGGACGTGGCCAAGCACACTCGTTTCATAGGTTCATTGGTTCAAAGGTTCATCTTATTGTCATAGTATGCATGTACAATACAACTCTGATATTTGTCTGCTCCAGATAGCCATCAAATATAGAAAGACCATGGGAGTGGATGAAAGAAAAAGACATCAATTTCCCTCCCCCATCATGAGAAAGAAAAGAAACAAGATTTGCAGACCCCACGATTGCCCCCTCCCCCACAGCAAGAAACAACCACATTAACAATCACCTACCCCCTACACATAACAAACCCCGACCCCCTCTCTCACAGAAAAGTAAAGCGACAGTAGCACCGAGCCCCCCATCACCCCCTTACGCACAAGAATAAACTTATCACCCACCCGCCAATCATCCACAAGAAAGAAAGTGCTGAAAACCTGAGGGAACCCAATATAGAGCACAGTCCAACTATCAGGCAAAACTCTGAATATGGGAAACGTCTTTTCATCTGCATATGAAGAGAGCAGCCACACAAACTCGGTCTTTCCATGAAGAGTGACTGCCTACCCAGGTGCTAACACTGCTGATCCGGGGCCGAACGCACTGACCCAAGTCTGAACGCGCTGATCCGACTGCTGACTCCACCCGCATTCACCTCGACGCTCCAATCTTCCTTGCCACTTTGAGATGGAGCTGTTCATGACCTTACGCTTCGTCTCTAATTTGTCCACGAGTCAGCTTGTGCTCTTGGACCTTTTCGGCCGCCCATCTCTGATCTCCATGAGGCAGCTCTCAGGTCACAGCAGAGCGGCAGATCCTTCCATCGAGTTCCAAGCAGTACGTCACAGGCTCCAACAGTTTCCGTAACACCAACAAGACAAAAAGAACAAGCAGACGGCAAGGAAAAAGTGAAGTAATTAGATAATTCTGCTATCTGGAAGATGTTGCCTGAGGAATCATTGTTCACTGGCGCCTTCATATCTTAATTGCTAGGAACTTCCAGACTATTCTAGTGGTGCATTGCATTGTTGCTTTCTGGAGATTTACATAAATATTGCCGTGTAGCTCTAATTGTTTAATGCCTTTGTGTAGCGACTTTGGGATGACACCAGTTGTAGATATTACCATTGAAACAATGTGTATCCGGTTCATGTTTCAAAGTCTTTCAATTTCCATTTTTATTTCAGCATATTTCTGGTGTTTTTCACATTGACTTCTGTGTGTTTGGAATGGCTATATCTATTAAGTAGGTTGTTCTTGCTTGAATATCCTGTAGAAAAAACTGATAGTAATAATAATATAATTATTATCAGCTTCTTCCATATTTGCACAGCTTACCTTCTTTTGCAGATTGTTCGTCAGACTTTGTGTGGAGTTTTTCATTGACTCTATTATATTCCTTTGTTCCACTACTGGGAATACCATGAATCTCAGAGTAGTGTATGATGAAATATATGTGCTCATAATGAAAGTTTGCTGATTTGTGAAATGTCATGGTGGGAACCTTGACTCAGTGTCACTGTGAGTAGGGGAACAATGCACTTTGTAGACTTAGTGTACTGACAGTGGAGGAAGTGTTTAGTTCAGCTGTTAGATGGGTTCTGTTCGAATGGGTTATGTTGTCCATTTTGAATCTTGAATCTCATTCGACCTGTACTCACGGCGGGAAGGAGAAAGTTGCATCAAGATGGTTGTTATGACACGTCCATGGTGGCAGTGAGGTGGGTCGTGCCTGTTGCTCTCACTCTCAGCTTCCACCGCTGGCTAGCAGTCTCGCGAAGGAGAGATGAATGCGTAAGTCTCTCTCTGCCAGTACCTATCCTCTCCAACAGGAAGCCTCATGTCGTGCCTCCTCGCTGGCGACACACTGGAACTGAACTCCTTTCAGACTCAGGCTGAATGACAAAAGATGGAGAAGAACTCAGGCCCCTGCACATGTGGCACGCAGGCCCACCGGCGTGTGGACGCGCCCTGGCGCTCGTGGACCAGATCCCCAGCTATGGGTAAGTAGCTCCACTGCCTTGTGGGCAGCCTCAGGAGAGACAAAGGCTACTGGAGTAAACCCAGACAGCAAATCCAGAATGGAGACCCTAAGGCGACTGGGCACCATTGAACATCCTTCCAGCAGCTCCTGCAGCCAAGCTTGGTGCTAAACGTATTGCTTCGCTTTCCTTTGCATCTGGTCTGCACTTGTCAAATATTTCTTTGTGGCTGCATGTGAGGGTACTTGGACAAACTTGAGTGGAATAGACCATAAGATATAGGAGCAGAATTAGACCATCTGGTCTGCTCCACCACTCCATCGTGACTGATTTATTACCCCTCTCAAACCAATCCTTCTGCCTTCTCTCCATAACCTTTGATGCTCTGATTAATCAAGAATCTATCACCCTCTGCTTTAAATATACCCAATGACATGGACTCCATGGCTATCAGAGGCAATGAATTCCACAGATACACCACCCTCTGCCTAAAGAAATTTCTCTTCATTTTCAACCTGAAACATTTACTCTGTTTTTCTCTTCACAGATGCAAACTGACCCCCTCCGGCATTTTCTATTGTGTTGCAGATCCAGCACCTCCAGATTTTTTCAGTTTGTTTTCAATTAATGTTTAATTCACTGCTACTTCTCTTCGAAATATTGGGAGCTGACGTTTTTAACATATGCATAAATTCAGTCATTCTGCAAATTAGTTTTGTATTCTGTGCCATCCATATGTTCTGTTTTTTTTTCCTTCTGTTGCTTCAAACTGGAACACCAGATGAAGGATGCACATCTGTATTTTTTTTTGAGATACAGCACGGAATAGGACCTTCTGTCCCTTTGAGCCACGTTACCCAGCAACCCCCAATTTAATCCGAGCTTAATCACAGGATAATTAAAATGACCAGTTAACCTACCAACCCACACGTCTTTGGACTGTGGAGGAAACTGGAACACTTAGAGGAAATCCACATGGTCATGGGGAGAACGTACAAACTCCTTACAGACAGTGGCAGGAATCGAACCTTGATTGCTTGTGCTGGTACTGTACAGCGTCGTTCTAACCACTACTACAGTTGAGTTTAGGGTAGTGGAGACATAATTTGTCCATCTGTGCTGATCACCTCATCCTTGACTAAGCTGTTCCACCGTGAACACGATCTGTTATGAGTCAACATGATGCTTTCAGATCAGACCATACGTAGCACGTACCTCCGCCGTATCGCTCCGGTGTGTTTCTGGGGTACAGGGGCTAGCGACTCTTGTGCCTGTTCTCTGAGCAGCAGTGAACCATCTGATTGGCCTGTCAGAGTTCTCTTTGGGAACTAGTTGACTTGATCAGCATTTCTGATCTGGCTACTGTTCACAATTGCTCTTAATAAAAAAAAAAGAACATCGTAACATGCTGCATCACTGCATGGGATGGAAATGCCACTGCAGCAGACAGGAAGGATTTACACAGGTAGTCAAAACTGCCCAACGCATCACTGGCACCAGCCTGCCCACCTCAAGGACATATATACAGAAAGGTGCTGGAAAAGGGCCAGAAAAGTCATGAAAGATCCCACCCATCCTGCTTATGGACTGGTAGTCCTGCTTTAATCAGGGAGGAAGCTATGTAGCATCCACACCAGGACTACCAGAACCAACAGCAATAACTCTCCCCAAGAAGTCAGGCTGATCAACACCTTCATGCAATAACCTATTCTTCCACAGCCCCACCACCATTACTTTATCATTTCCTGTCAGAGTACAGTTTCTCCTGTCTTTATTGTCACTTTACAGACATACAGCGCTGATGTATATAACGCAAACAGAGGAAATCTGCAGATGCTGGAATTTCAAGCAACACGCATAAAAGTTGCTGGTGAACACAGCAGACCTGACAAAGGGTCTCGGCCCGAAACGTCGACTGTACCTCTTCCTAGAGATGCTGCCTGGCCTGCTGCGTTCACCAGCAACTTTTATGCGTGTTGCTTGATGTATATAAGCTATGTATTGATAGCAAAGTCTTAAGTATATATACCTAGAATGCCTGAGACTGTGAGTAATGATAAACCTGATTCTGATATGGGTCTCTATTGTGGACGGAGAGTGGGAAAGGGGCAGGGAAAGGGGAATCATGTTTGGGAAATAGGGAAGGGAGAGGAGATGGAGTGGGGAGAATCAGAGAGACATTCTGTAATGATCAATAAACTAACTGTCCAGAAGCAAATGAACTTGCCTGGTGTCTCGGGGGAGGGTGTGTCAGCACCTGTGCCACCCCCTGATCTTGGCACTCCTTTTCTGACACCTGTCTCACAGCCCTCATGCCCTGCTCCACCCTTACCATTCGTATCATCATTTGCCACCATCATATTTACAAGCTCGCTCTCTGATCCCCGTTAACAAAACCAGCACTATGCAAAAGTCATAGGTACATAAATATAGCTAGGATGCCTAAGACTTTTGCACAGTACTGTACTTACTGTGTGTTTTTATTACTGTGTTCTTTATCGTATTGTGCTTTTTTTTGTGCTGTATTGGATCTAGAGTAATAATTATCCTCTTCTCCTCTGCACTCGTGTACTGGAAATGACATTAAATAATCTTGAAACTAATGGGATTCAAACAACAGGAATTATTCTTCACCTTTCTTATGATCATTCTTCCATGGAATTGTTTATTGCAGTCTGTTTACTAATTTAGCAATATTACGCTAATAAGCATTTTTGCCTCAGAGAGTGTCATGACTTTGTAAAAAGTAATGCATCAAACACAATAGAAGTACATAATATATAAACAGTAATATTCCTTCTGATTAGTTTCAATGAAGCACTTAACACAATTTCAATATATCATATGCCTGTTCATTCACAGGATGTGGACATTTATGGTGTTTACTGCCCCTGAACTAATGAGGCAGTTACACGTTCGGGCACATTTTTGGATGTGCAGTCCCCATGTAGTTCAGAATGGCAATTTACTGACCTGCAGGATATAATAGTTATAATTCAAACAGCTTGGATATAGTCCCTTTGGACTAATGGATCCACGTTGACCATGGTGCCCCACCAACTATTCTCAATTCAGCTCAAATCCCTCTAAACCCTACCCCTCCATGTGCCTACCCAAGTGCTTCTTCAATGATACTATCATACTTGCCTCAGCCACTTCTTCTGGCAGCTTCTTCCATTTTCTCACCATCCTATGGATGAAAAAGTTCTCCCTCTGGTCCCGTGTAAATCTTTTCCCCTCTCACTCATCACTGATCTCCTGAACTCAATCTGAGTTTCCTTCCTTTTCTTACCCAGAGCCTCAATATCGCTTACCAGCCAAGTTTCCTTAAGTTTGGCAGGTTCACCCTTCACTCCAACAGGAACATGCTACTCCTGGACACAGTGTGACTCTTACAGCCTCTCATTTGCCATTCATTCCTTTCCCTTCAAATAGGCTCACTCATTTGACTTCTGTTAAATCCTGTCTAATTCCCTCAAAATTACCTTCTTTAAATTATCTCTATCCCAATTTCAGTCTCAAACCTGTGGACTTGACCCATCCTTTTCCATCTCTATCTTAAAACTTTATGGTGACTATGATCCCTGATTGCCACTTCAATTATTTGCCCTGCCTTGTTCTCCAAGAGAAATTCCATGGTTGCACCTTTCCGTGTAGGGCCTCAAGAAACTTTCCTGGAGACATTTCACAAATTCCATCCCATCTAGGCCCTTAACACTCTGGGTAGCCCATACAATACTGGAATAATTAAACTCTCCCACTCAGAGAACACTATAATTCTTACAACTATGAACCATTTCTCTACACATCTGCTCCTCTGATTACTGGGAGGTAATACAACTCCACGAGAGTGACCATCTCCTGCTTGTTTCTATATTCTATCCATATGACCTCACTGGGCAATCCCCCAAGGATGCCATCTTAGCTTTGCTGTTACATCCTTCCTTATCAGAAAGGCCACACCCCTCCTAGCTTATCTGTATTTCCTTCACACCTGTAGCATATGTTCATTTGTTCGTGCATGCCCTCGAGTTCATGGGCTCTCCGCTGAGGGAAACCAGCCATCAAGTTCGAACTGTCTCATCATCGTTATCATTATGAGCCATGTTGCCTGACATGGGCGATCATGGCCTTTCTATGACCATGATTGTTCTTCGCAATTTTTCCTATAGAATTGGTTTGCCATTGCCTTCTTCTGGGCAGTGACTTTACAGGATGGGTGACCTCATCAATACTCTTCAGAGATTGTCTACCTGGCTTGAGTGGTCACATAACCAGGACTTGTGATGTGCACCAGCTGCTCATACGACCATCCACCACCTTCTCCCATGGCTTTACGTGACCCAGGTCAGGGAGGGCTAAGCAGATGCTACACTTTGCCCAAGGGTCACTGGCAAGCTAGCAGAGGGAAGGAGCGCCTTACCCCTCATTCAGTAGAGACGTATCAGGAAATGTGATATCATCAGGAAAGTCGTGAATTTCTCTACCTTCCCAAAACTGGCAGAATGAGCATTCCACTGCCTTAACTGGCATCCTGCCTACACTCAATCAACAAAATAAAACCTCTACTGTCAAGATGAAGCCACACTCAGGTTGGAGGAACAACACCTTGTTTTCTCTCTGGGTAGCATCCAACCTGATGGCATGAAAATTGACTTCTCAAACTTCCGCTAATGCCCCACCTCCCCCTCGTACCCCATCCGTTATTTATTTATATACACACATTCTTTTTTCTCTCTCTCCTTTTTCTCCCTCTGTCCCTCTCACTACACCCCTTGCCCATCCTCTGGGCTTCCCCCCTCCCCCTTTCCTTTCTCCCTGGGCCTCCTGTCCCATGATCCTCTCATATCCCTTTTGCCAATCACCTGTCCAGCTCTTGGCTCCATCCCTCCCCTCCTGTCTTCTCCTATCATTTCGGATCTCCCCCCCGCCACCTTCAAATCTCTTACTAACTCTTCTTTCAGTTAGTCCTGACGAAGGGTCTCAGCCCGAAACGTCAACCCTACCTCTTCCTAGTGATGCTGCCTGGCCTGCTGCGTTCACCAGCAACTTTTATGTGTGTTGCTTGAAATTCCAGCATCTGCAGATTTCCTCGTGTTTGCGAAAATAAAACCTTACCAGTTCTTACCTGTGCCCATTCACAAAAGCATCTCGAGAGTAGACGTCAACCTGATCTCACAGTTTCTGCTCCAATTTCTGCCTTATTAGGGAGAGTGAGTGCCTGTGGTACGCCGAACACCAGGTGAACGCGTAGCCTTTGAGGTACTGCAAGTCTGTGTCTTTGCTGTTGCTTTTGCTCACGCTTGGGTGCTCAGTGGGAGGTGCCGATGTTTTTTTTTGCCATGGGGGGGCGTTGTTGCTCGCTGTCGCTTACACGCGGGAGGGAGGGGAGCTGGGGGGGCTTTGGGGTTCTAACATTTAATTGTCATTCATTCTTTGGGGCACTCCTCTGTTTTCCTGGATGGTTGTGAAGTAGAAGCATCTCAGGCTGTATATTGTATGCATTTCTCTGACATTAAATGTACCTTTGAAACCTTTGCAACCTTTGAAACCAAAAGGCCTCTCTAGAGGTTGGTCACACTGGATCTTTATTGCTTGGAGCTCAGGTGATTGAGGGATGACCAGGAGAAATTTACAAAATCATGAGGGCTGTAGATATGGTGGACCTACATACTCTTTTCTCCAGAGCTGGGGAATGCAAAGCTGGAGGGCACAGATACAAGATAAGAAGGAGGCGATTTAAAAGGGACCCGAGAGGTACCTTCTTTACACAAGGGTAAGCGAGTACCCGCAATGAGGTGTCAGGGGAAGTGGTCAAGGTGGGAACAATTGCAACCTTTAAAAGGGCATTTTGATAGGTACATGCAGAGGACAGTTTTGGAGGGTTATCAATGGTGCACAGAGGAGAATGCTGTGGTCAACATGGACTAGTTGGGCCGAACGGCCTGTTTCCTTGCTATATTACTCTATGAGTCCTTAACTCTACTTAACCTAATCTTCCTTCTATTGGGTAAAGTGCCCGTCAGTGAGACTTGCCTTTTTTAAAGTTCCTGCTCTCAGTCCAAGCAGCTGGGCCACTCATTCAGCCTCTTGATCCAAAGTCTCATCTCATTCCCTCTCACAATGCACCGGTTAGGCAACTGCAGCTCTTATGATAAATGTCATTCAAGTTCAAGGTCAAGTTAATAAAATGTAATTCAAGATGCATGTGAAGTGCCCAGCACAGGTAAACAGTAAACAGCACATTAAGGAGGAAGCAGCTGGTTGCCCTAGTAACAAGACCTCGATGGTGGCAGGGTATTCATTACTCTTACAGCCTGAGGGGAGAAACTGTTACCCAGACTAGGCAATCCTAGTCCTGATGCTCCTGTACCTCCTTCCTGATGGTAGTTGGTCAAAGAGATTGTGGGATGTGTTCTGGTGAATGTCACAAATAGTGGGGAGGGAGACCTCAGTGATCCTCTCAGTAGTTTTAACTACCCTCTGTAGGGTGTTGCGGTCTGCTGCCTTACAGCCTCCATGTTTTACAATGATGCATCCAGACAGAACACTCTCAATGGTGCTCCTGTAGAAAGTTGTTAGAACGGACTCTTCCTCTCATGTTCTCCATACTTATTGCTCACTTATTTATTATTATTATTTCTTTTTGTCCTTGCACAGTTTGCTGTCTTCTGCATTCTGCTCGAATGCTGAAGTTGGTGCGGTCTTTCATTGATTCTGTAATGGTCATTGTTCTACGGATTTACTGAGTGTGACCACAGGCAAACGGATCTCATGGTTCTATACGGTGACATATATGTATTTTGATCATAAGTTTACTTTGAACTTTGAATAGGGACGGGGAGCTCGGTCTCCTCAGAAAGTGTAGACACTGATGTGCCTTCTTGACTAGTGAGGTCCAGGTTAGACCATCCATTATGTGCACATAACTTACTGCTCCTCACCCTCTCCGCAGCAGAGCCATTGACGTGGAATGCAGAGTGGTCGACCTGTGCCTTCCTGAATTCCACAATCATCTCTTTCGCCTTGTCCACGTTGAGACTCAGATTATTGTTCCGGCACCATTTGATCTCTGTGCTCGTTGTTGCTGATGAGGTCAGAGCACAGGGAGGAGGCTGAGAGGTAGTTTGAGTTGAATCTGGCAGTGCAGTCGTTATTACGAGCTTCAGTAAACGACTTGAATTTCAATTCCCCAAATCACATGTTCAGATTCTCATTCATTCCTCTGGATCAATGGTTTTGACCGAGATCCTAGCCCTACAATTTAATCACTAATCCACATTGGATTATCTGCCCACATTATGTATGCATGATACAGTTTAAATTGAAAATTCTCAAAACTATGATGAAGGTTAAATCCTTAGGTGTGTTAAGTGGAACTTCAGAGGCATTATGTTGCTAAACAATGTTGTTCCGATAAGCCTATTATATTTAATATGATTTCAAGAGTTGAAACCTCTACTTGATACATCCAGTAATTTCCATCTGGTGAACTATTCAGTTACACAGTCCTGTTATGTTGCGTCTTTCCATTGGCTAATACAGATCATGACTTGTTTTAATATTTTCGCCATAGTGCACAAGTATATCTGTGACAAAGTGTTATTATTTGCCGTATTGAATTTGACAGAAGTCTTCAAAAATTAATGGAATTATTAATTACTTATTTATTGATCTGTGCAGATTGGAAATACCATCTCCACCTCAGTGATAATCAACAATGGTGTACCCAAGGAATATGTGCTCAGCTCTTTCTATATCCGTTACTGTGCGGCAAAGCATAGCTCAAATTTGTTGATAATACAACCATTTTTAGTAGAATCTCAGATGGTGACAAAAGTGCATACAGGAGCAAGATATACCAGCTGGTTGAGTGGTGCTGCAGCAATAACCTTGCACTCAACTTCAGCAAGACCTTTTGTTGATTCATGCTGTGTTGCCAAGGGTTGGAACAGTTTGGAATGGTCATCGCTGACTGTAAGCTCTATAGTGCTGAAGTTGAGTGCAAAGTTGTTGCTTACAATTTGGCACTTGGTTCTGTTGAAATACTGAAATATTTTGATTGCTGACATCTGAATTGAATGCCATTGTTTTGTCTGGTTTGCACACTTGGAAAGCATCATGAGTCAAGCTGGAAGCAGTGACCTGAAGTCAGGACCACAAGAGAAATTAAACTTACTAAGCAAGTAAAATTGACAGTTTGAAAGCAATATAATAAAATTATTCAATGATTAAATAATTGATATCATTATTTAGAAAGGTTTTTTTACAAGAAAATTAGTACAGTCTAAGTTGTATGATTTGAAATTCCTTGTTGCTGCTACAATATGGCTTCGTGCTGTGGTTAAATTTGTAGGGTGTGAGAGGTTGGTGATCAAGGACATACATAATGTTACATGATTGCTACTGAATGGAGTTTGTTCACTGGGGAGTCCAGAACAAGAGGGCACAGGCTCAGGATAAAGGGGCGCCCATTTAAAGCAGAGATGCGGAGACATTTCTTTAGCCATACTACGGTGAGTCTGTGAAATTTGTTGCCACAGGCAGCTGTGACGGCCAAGTCATTGGGTGTGTTCAAGACAGAGCTCGATAGGTTCTTGATTGGAAACCACATCAAAGGTTACAGGGAGAAGACCGGTTAATGGGGATGAGGAGAAGCAAAAAGGATTAGCCATGATTGAATGGTAGAGCAGACTCGATGGGCCAAATGGCCTAATTCTGCTCCTATGGTATCTGAGGTGTGGTCTATTCAGTAATGTGTGAAGCTAGTGATTGCTTTAATGGGATGTAGAATTTGAGAACATATTCATATTCAAGATAAGAAAGAAGTAATTTCAAAGAGACCTGAGAGGTAACTTCTTTACACAGAGGGTAGTGAGTACCTGTAATGAGCAACCAGGAGAACTGGTCGAGGTAGTCAAATGCAACATTTAAGAGGCATTTGGAAAAGTACGTGTAAAGGAGAGGTTTGGAGAGTTATGGATGAATTACAGACCATAAGGCCATAAGACATAGGAGCAGAATTAGGCCATTCAGCCCATCGAGTCTGCTCTGCCATTCCATCATGGCTGATCCTGGATCCCACTCAAACTCATACACCTGCCTTCTTGCCATATTGTTTGATGCCTGACCGATCAGGAAACAACCAACTTCTGCCTTAAATATATGTCCAGACTTGACCACCACAGTCTGTGGCAGAGGCTTCCACAGGTTCACTACTCTCTGGCTAAAAAAATTCCTCCTTACCTCTGTTCTAAAAGGTCGCCCTCAATCTTGAGGCTGTGCCCTTTAGTTCTGGATACCCCCACCATAGAAAATAACCTCTCCACATCCACCCTATCGCGTCCTTTCAACATTTGATATGTTTCAATAAGATCCCTATGAATCTTTCTAAATTCCAGTGAGTACAGGCCCAAAGCTGCTCATATGTTAACCCTATCATTCCCGGAATCATCCTCATGGCCCGCCTCTGGACTCTCTCCAATGACAACACATCCCTTCCGAGATATGGGACCCTGAACTGTTAACAATACTCTAAGTGCGGCCTGACAATTGTCTTATAAAGCCTCACCATTATCTCCTTGCTTTTATATTCTAATCCTCTTGAAATAAATGCGAACATTGCATTTGCCTTCTATAGCACAGATTCAAACTGGAAAATTAACCTTCAGACAGTCTTACAGATGACTCCTAAATCCCTCTGCACCTCTGATGTTTGAACCTTCTCCCCATTTAGATAATAGACTGCACTGTTGATCCTATTTCTAAAATACATTATCGTACATTTTCCAACACTGTATTCCATCTGCCACTTTTTTGCCCGTTCTTCCAATTTGTCTAAGTCCTGCAGCGATCACATTACTTCCTCAGCACGACCTACCCCTCCACTTATCTTTGTATTATCCACAAACTTTGCCACAAAGCCATCAATTACATTATCCTAATCAATGTGAAAGGTAGCGGTCCCAATACTGACCCTCAGGAACACCACTAGTCACTGGCAGTCAACCAGAAAGGCCCCCTTTATTCCCACTCACTGCCTCCGGCCTATCAGCCACTGCTCTATCCATGCCAGTATCTTTCCTGTAACGCCATAGAATTTTATCTTGTTAAGCAACCTCATGTGTGATACCTTATCAAATGTCTTCTGAAAAGGTCAGTGGAGGTGCGGCAGGTGAAGGAGTAAGTGCGGGGATTGGCTGTGAAGAAGCGGCTGATTTAAAAAGCCGGCCATGAGCAGCGAGCTAACCAGACCTTCCAGGTCGGAGGAGCCGCGGCAGGTGAAGCTAATAACTCAAATTATCAGCTCATATAAGCAAGGTTTGCTCTAAGAGAGTGGCCTGTCGGGAAGCGGTCTCGTCGAGGGAAGTGCCTTGTGAGAAAAGTGCAAGTCTTTGGCTCGAGAGTCTTTGGCGAGGAGGCTGAGAGTGGAGACTACGCCACAGTTGGAGAGGGTGAAAAGTGATGAAGAGATGATCGCTGGGCTGATTCAGCGTGCTGCGTGCATGATGTGGGAGGTCAGGGACACTGATAGTGCCTCTGGTTCCTACACCTGTGGAAAATGTGTCCAGATTCAGCTTCTGAAGGACCGTGTTGCAGCACTGGAGAGGCAACTGGATAACGTTAGGTTAATCTGGGAAAACGAGAGTTTTCTGGACAGGACCTACAGTGAGGTCGTTACACCGAGGATACCAGAAGAGAGAAGGGGAACGACGATGAGCAAGGAAAGGATGCTTGAAGTATAGGAGACCCCAGGGGATGTGCCTCTCGTAAACAGGTTCACCCTCTTGGAAGCTGTCGGGACAGAAGATGATGCCAGCCTGAGAGGCGGTCAGGTCTGCCAGTCAACAATTGGCGCTGAAGCAAAGCCGAGGAGACAGACGTCAGGCAGAGCCGTGGTAGTAGGGGACTCCATAGTGAGACGTACAGAAAGGGGTTTCTGTGGCAAACGAGATTTAAGGATGGTGTGTTGCCTCCCTGGTGCCGGGATCCAGGATGTCACGGACCGATTGCAGGGAATCCTCAAGAGTGAAGGTGAACATCCGGAAGTGGTGGTGCATGTGGGCACAAATGACGTGGGGAAGAAGAGGAAAGACATTCTACAGCGCAACTTCAGAGAACTCGGAAGAAGGCTGAAAAGCAGGACTTCCAGGGTGGTTATCTCCGGTTTGCTTCCAGTTCCCCGTGCTGGAGTGGTCAAGAACAGGGAGATAATGGATCTGAATGTGTGGCTGAGGAACTGGTGCAGGAAGCAAGGATTTACATTCTTGGACCACTGGGGTATGTTTCGGGGTAAGGATGAATTGTACAAAAGGGACGGGTTGGACCTTAATAAGCGGGGGACTCAGTATTCTGGCAGGCAGGTTTGCCTCTGCAACACGGGTGTGTTTAAACTAAGTAGTCGGGGGGAGGGGAGGAACTGAAAACATAAGGATGGAGATAAAGGGAAACTGAGAATAAGAAAAGTTAAGAAAGACAGCAGAATCAACAGAGCAGAAAGCTCAAGAAGGGATCGTACAGTATGGCCAAGTGAAATAGGAATTGATATGGGAGGTGAGGGGAGTAATGAATTAAAAGTATTGTATATGAATGCACGGAGTATAAGAAATAAAGTGGATGAGCTTGAGGCACAGTTGGAAATTGGTAAGTATGATGTTGTGGGAATAACAGAGACATGGCTTCAAGTGGACAGGGCCTGGGAAATGAATATTCAAGGGTATATGTCCCATCGAAAGGACAGACTGATGGGCAGAGGGGGTGGGGTGGCTCTGTTGGTGAGGAATGATATTCAGTCCCTTGCGAGGGGGGACATAGAATCAGGAGACGTAGAGTCAGTATGGATAGAACTGAGAAATTCTAAGGGTAGAAAGACCCTAATGGGAGTTATCTACAGGCCCCAAACAGTAGTCTGGATGTAGGGTGTAAGTTGAATCAAGAGTTAAAATTGTCATGTCACAAAATTAATGCTACAGTTGTTATGGGGGATTTCAACATGCAGGTAGACTGGAAGAATGAGGTTGGTACTGGACCCCAAGAAAGGGAGTTTCTGGAGTCCCTCCGAGATGGATTATTAGAACAGTTTGTACTGGAGCCTACCAGAGAGAACGTAATTCTAGATTTAGTGTTGTGCAATGAACCGGATTTAATCAGGGACCTCGAGGTAAAGGAGCCATTAGGAGGTAGTGACCATAATATGATAAGTTTTAATCTACAATTTGAGAGGGAGAAGGGAAACTCGGAAGTGTCAGTATTACAGTTGAACAAAGGGAACTATGGTGCTATGAGGGAGGAGCTGGCTAAAGTTCAATGGAACAATACCCTAGCAGGGATGACAGTGGAACAGCAATGGCAAGTGTTTCTGGGAGTAATGTGGAAGGTGCAAGATCAGTTCATTCCAAAGAGGAAGAAAGATCCTAAGGGGAGTAAGGGGAGGCCATGGCTGACAAGGGAAGTAATGGACAGTATAAAAATAAAAGAGAAGAAGTATAACATAGCAAAGACGAATGGGAAGCTGGAGGATTGGGAAACTTTTAAAGAGCAACAGAAGGTAACTAAAAAAGGCAATAGGCGGAGAAAAAATGAGGTATGAAGGTAAACTAGCCAAAAATATAAAGGAGGATAGTAAAAGCTTCTCTAGGTATGTGAAAAGGAAAAAAAATAGTTAAGACCAAAATTGGGCCCTTGAAGACAGAAGCGGTTGAATTTATTATGGGGAACAAGGAAATGGCAGACAAGTTGAACAGGTACTTTAGATCTGTCTTCACTAGGGAAGACACAAACAATCTCCCAGATATAATAGTGGCCAAAGGACCTAGGGTAATGGATGAACTGAAGGAAATTTATATTAGGCAGGAAATGGTGTTGGATAGACTGTTGGGTCTGAAGGCTGATAAGTCCCCGGAACCTGAAGGAGGTGGCTTTAGAAATTATGGACGTGTTGGTAATTATTTTCCAATATTCTATAGATTCAGGATCAGTTCCTGTGGATTGCGGGGTGGCTAATGTTGTTCCTCTCTTCAAGAAGGGAGGAAGAGAGAAAACAGGGAATTATAGACCGGTTAGCCTGACGTTGGTGGTGGGAAAGATGCTGGAGTCAATTATAAAAGATGAAATTACGACACATCTGGATAGCAGTAACAAGATTGGTCCGAGTCAGCATGGATTTATGAAGGGGAAATCATGCTTGACTAATCTTCTGGAATTTTTTGAGGATGTAACTATGAAAATGGATAAGGGAGAGCCAGTGGATGTAGTGTACCTGGACTTTCAGAAAGCCTTTGATAAAGTCCCATATAGGAGATTAGTGGGCAAAATTAGGGCACATGGTATTGGGCCCAGAGTACTGACATGGACTAAAAATTGGCTGGCTGACAGACAACAAAGAGTAGCGATTAACGGGTCCCTTTCAGAATGGCAGACGGTGACCAGTTGGATACCGTAGGGTTCAGTGCCGGGACCGCAGCTGTTTACAATATATATTAATGATTTAGATGAAGGAATTAAAAGTAACATTAGCAAATTTGCTGATGACACAAAGCTGGGTGACAGTGTGAAATGTGAGGAGGATGTTATGAGAATGCAGGGTGACTTGGACAGGCTGGGTGAGTGGGCAGATGCATGGCAGATGCAGTTTAATGCGGATAAATGTGAGGTTATCCACTTTGGTGGTAAGAACAGGAAGGCAGATTATTATCTAAATAGAGTCAAGTTAGGAAATGGGGAAGTACAACAAGATCTAGGTGTTCTTGTACATCAGTTATCGAAAGCAAGCATGCAAGTACAGCAGGCAGTGAAGAAAGTTAATGGCATGCTGGCCTTCATAACAAGGGGAATTGAGTATAAGAGCAAAGGGGTCCTTCTGCAGCTGTACAGAGCCCTGGTGAGACCACACCTGGAGTACTGTGTGCAGTTTTGGTCTCTAAATTTGAGGAAGGACATTCTTGCTATTGAGGGAGTGCAGCACAGGTTCACAAGGTTAATTCACGGGATGGCGGGACTGTCATATGTTGAAAGATTGGAGCGACTAGGCTTGTATACTCTGGAATTCAGAAGGCTGAGAGGGGATCTTATTGAAACTTATAAGATTATTAAGGGATTGGACACGCTGGAGGCAGGAAGCATGTTCCCACTGATGGGTTAGTCCAGAACCAGAGGCCACAGTTTAAGAATAAGGGGTAGGCCATTTAGAACGGAGATGAGGAAAAACTTTTTCACCCAGAGAGTGGTGGATATATGGAATGCTCTGCCCCAGAAGGCTGTGGAGGCCAAGTCTCTGGATGCTTTCAAAAAAGAGATGGATAGAGCTCTTAAAGATAGTGGAATCAAAGGTTTTGGGGATAAGGCAGGAATTGGATACTGATTGTGGGTGATCAGCCATGATCACAGTGAATGGCGGTGCTGGCTCGAAGGGCTGAATGGACTACTCCTGCACCTATTGTCTATTGTCTATTGTCTATTGAAAATCAAAGTAATTATCATACACTGCCTCTCCTTTGTACACCCTGCTTGTTACTTCCTCGAAGAACCCTAATGGATTTATTAGGCAAGATTTCCCTTTACAGAAACCATGCTAACTTTTACTTAATTAATCATTAGTCTCCAAGTACCCTGAAACCTCATCCTTAATAATAGACTCCAATACTTTCCCGAAAATGGAGGTTAGGCTAACTGGCTTATAATTTCCTTTCTTTTGCCTTCCTCCCTTCTTAAAGAGCGGAGTGACATTTGCAATCTTCCAGTCCTCCAGGACCATGCCAGAATCTAGTGATTCTTGAAATATCATGACCAATTCATTATTATCTCTTTAGCAAAGTCTCTCAGGTCTCTAGGATGTAGTCCATCTGGTCCAGGTGACTTCATTGGTCAGGTCCACCTTAAAATCCTTGAGTTTGCCTAGCACTTTTTCCTTTGTAATAGAAATGACACTTCTGTTCCCTGACACTCACAGATCTCAGGCACGCTGCTAATGTGATGAGAAACTTCATCAGAACTGTTCTTCAGTAGTCCTGATGACTGGCCTCAGCCAGCTATATCAACAGTACATTCCTTTCCATAGATCATAAGAACATAAGAACATAAGAAATAGGAGCAGGAGTAGGCCATCCGGCCCATCGAGCCTGCCCCGCCATTCAATAAGATCATGGCTGATCTGTCTGTAAGCTCAGCTCCATCTACCTGCCTTTTCCCCATAACCCTTAATTTCCTTACTATGGAAAAACCTATCTAACTGTTTCCTAAATATATTTAGTGAAGAAGCCTCAACTGCTTCCCTGGGCAGAGAATTCCACAGATTCACCACTCTCTGGGAAAAACAGTTTCTCCTCATCTCCATCCTAAATCTCCTCCCCTGAATCTTGAGGCAATGTCCCCTAGTTCTAGTCTCTCCTACCAATGGAAACAACTTTCCTACTTCTATCTTATCTACCCCTTTCAAAATTTTGTATGTTTCTATAAGATACCCTCTCATTCTTCTGAACTCCAGAGAGTATAGTCCCAGGCAACTCAATCTCTCCTCATAGGTTAACCCCTTCATCTCTGGAATCAACCTGGTGAACCACCTCTGCACTGCCTCCAAATCCAGTATATCCTTCCTCAAGTATGGAGACCAGAACTGCACACAGTACTCCAGGTGCGGCCTCACCAGTACCCTGTATAGTTGTAGCATGACCTCCCTGCTCTTGAATTCAATCTATCTAGCAATGAAGGTGAACATTCCGTTTGCCTTCTTAACAACCTGCTGTACCTGCAAGCCAACGTTTTGCGATTCATGCACAAGCACTCCCAAGTCCCTCTGCACATCAGCATGCTACAATCTTTCACCATTTAAATAATAATCTGCTCTTCTACTATTCCTTCCAAAGTGGATGATCTCGCATTTACCAACGTTGCATTCCATCTGCCAGACCTTGGCCCACTCACTTAACCTATCTATATCCCTCTGCAGACCCTCCACATCCTCTGTACAATTTGCTTTTCCACTCAGTTTAGTGTCATCCACAAATTTTGCTATGCTACACTCAGTCCCCTCTTCCAAATCATCAATGTAAATGGTAAACACCTGCAGGCCCAGCACCGACCCCTGCGGCACCCCACTTACCACCGATTGCCAACTGGAGAAACACCCATTTATACCAACTCTCTGCCTTCTATTGGTTAACCAATCCACTATCCATGCCAATACACTTCCTCCGACTCCATGCATCCGTATCTTATTTGTAAGTCTCTTGTGCAGCAGCTTATCGAATGCCTTCTGGAAATCCAAGTATACAATATCCACCTGTTCCCCTCTATCCACTGCACTCATTATGTCCCCAAAGAACTCCAGTAAGTTTGTCAAACAGGACCTGCCCTTTCTGAATCCATGCTGCGTCTGTCTAATGGAACCACTCCTTTCTAAATGTTTCGCTATTTCTTCATTAATGACAGCTTCAAGCATTTCCCCGACTACAGATGTTAATCTAACTGGCCTATAGTTGCCTGTCTTTTGCCTACATCTTTTTCTAAGATCTTGCCAGATCTGCTAAGTTCCTCCAGCATCTTGTATGTGTCAAGCTATCACTGCACTGGATATTTGTGATGCCTTCCCCACTTTCTAGGAGCTTCCAAAAATAAAGTGCTTTTTTCCTTTAAGAGTGTAAAAGGAAAGGAAAGGTACGTAGATGATTTTAATTAAAGCTTGCATGCTGCTGTTAAATCATGCCAGTCCCTTTTATACACTAAAATGAGATACATCATAGGTAGTATCTGCCCAGTTAATGAAATTAAAATAATGAATAAGAATTTTGTGAAAGGCTCACAGTATATCATAATACAAGAAGACTTACACATCACAATTTACAAATATATAAAATAACACCAAAATATTATCAATTTTCATTGTACATTGCAATCTCACTGCCAGATTTCCAATTTTATCCAATTTACTCTACCCGAGTGAGCAAGGACGTTGCTCTTTGGAGCAAAGGAGGATGATAGGCAACTTGATAGACGTGTACAAGACGATCAGAGTTATAGATTGAGTGGATAGCCAGAAACTTTTCCCAGGGTAGAAATGGATAATATAAGGGGGCATAATTTTAAGGAGAATGGGGGGAGGATGTCAAGGTAGGTTTTTTTACACAGACAGCGGTGAGTGCATTGAACACTCTTCCTTGAACGGTGGTAGAGGCAGGTGTATTAGGGATATTGAAGAAACTCTTAGATAGGCAGCTGAATGATGGAAGAATGGAGGACTGTGTCGGAAGGAAAGGTTAGATTGATCTTAGAGACGATTAAAACTAAAGCACACATTGTGCTGTATTGTTTTCTGTTCTATATTAACAGTGACATTTGGTTCTTTGTTCTTCCTAATGTTCCGATGTAGAAAATGTCTGATTATTTCTTTATTCAGTTCATTCTCTATTTATCCTTCAGAAAACCTGGAGGTTGATAAGTTCTTGATTAATCAGGTCATCCAAGGTTACAGGGAGAAAGCAGGTGAATGGGTTTTTGAGGGATAATAAATCAGCTGTGCCGGAATGATGAAGAAGATCAATGGGCTGAATGGCCTAATCCTACTCCTATGTCTTATGGTCTTACGGTCTTAAAAGAACAGATGAAGTCAGAGGAGCAGTCAATACCTTGCTTGTGTAAACTAGGGATTTTCGTAAACATGTCAAATATGAGACACTTCACTTACTGCAGATGACTTCCTTGTCTGCATAGTGACAATTAAAATTGCAATTTAGATTTTAAATGGCTAAGTTTGTATTAGATGTAATATGTTTTATATACTATGGACACCATTTCAATAACATTTAAAGTTATATAAAAAATTAATCAGATTCAAGCTGTCTGAGGAATTTGCATGTGAAACTAAAAGCAAAATTAAAAATAGCCAATCTTTAAAGCCCCATTTGCTTGGAAATTTCATTTTGCCTTCATTTGATGGACCAAATGTGTTTCAGACTTCACGCTTATGTCAGTTAGGGGTGTCACCAAAAATAATTACTTAATTGGCACAGCGTCACTTTAACAAATTATGAGCATGTTTCTCTTTCCATTTAGAGGTAGTAAAACGTGGCTGTCAGGGGAGATGGTGAGGATAGAACAAAGGAGAAGGGCACATTGCCCCCTCCTGGAGCTCTCACCATGCTGCTTTCCTGCTGCTTAAATGGCCTCAGGCCGCAATGAGCTTCAGCACCTTGCACTGAGTTGCGCCATGGAAAACCGCTCACGCCCTAATTTGTGTTGCTGGTTGCGTAAAGGTCCAAAGTTCAAAGATCAAAATAAATCTATTCTCAAAGTATCAACTACCCTGAGATCAATTTTCTGCATTTGCAGTAGAACAACGATATACAATGGGAATCAATGAAAAACTATTTACAGCGACTGATAAATAATGAATGTGTAAAAGACAAACTGTGCACATACAAAAAAAAAACGAATAGTAATAGTGAGCAACACACAAAAATACTGGAGGAACCCAGCAGGCCAGGCGGCATCTATGGGAAGAAACAGTAATGTCGACGTTTTGGGCCGAGACCCTTTGGCAGAACTGAAACATCGACTGTACTTTTCTTTTTCCCCATAGATGCTGCCTGGCCTGCTGAGTTCCTCCAGTATTTTGTGTGTGTTGCTCAGATTTCCAGCATCTGCAGATTTTCTCTTGTTTGTGAAGTAGTAATAATGAATATATAAGTAATAAATAATATTGAGAACATGAGTTGTAGAGTCTTTGAAGTGAGTCCATAAGCTATGGAATCAGTTCAATGTTAAGGTGAGTGAAATTATCCCATCGAGTTCAAGAGCCTGATGGTTGAGGAGTGATAACTGTTCCTGAACCTGATGGTAGGGACTCAAGGCTCATAAAAAAATAAAATAAATAAAAATGAGAGCATTGGAGTTAATCGTTTCACAGATGAATGCCCAACACTGCTTGTGCAGCTTATTGTCCTGATTAATGGTCTTGGCCCGATATGTCAATGACCATTTCACTTGGTAGATGCCACTTGATCTGCTGAGTTCCTCCACCCTTTTTCTTGTGTTGTTACTGCCTTGTTTTATTGTGATGCAAAGCAAAGGCTGAAGGTTGAAATTCCATTGGAAGTGAGGTCAGGAGTGTTGATGCTGACAGCCTGTACTTGTATAGTAGCGGTGAAATGACACCCACAGCATCTAGAATCACCCCATGAAGTGCCAGTGCTGATTTTTAGTAGCAACGATCTCAAGAGGAATTGGATGCAAGTCCAATACTTCATTACATGTACTATACCCGAATCAGAATCAGGTTTAATATCACTGTCACAACTTGTGAAATTTGTCTTTGTGGCAGCAGTACATAACAACAGAAAAAAGTAAATTACTGTAAATATATATATATATATTACCAGTTAATTTAAAAGTCTGGTGGGCACATGGCCAAGTGGTTAAGGCATTCGCCTAGTGATCTCAAGGTCGCTAGTTCGAGTCTCAGCTCTGACAGCGTGTTTGTGCCCTTGAGCAAGGCACTTAACCACACATTGCTCTAGTGTCTATGCGAGGAGTGGCGCCCCACACAGACTTCCAATCTGCGCCTTGTAAGGCATGAAAATGCCCGACGCAGTCCTCTCATGGTCTGAGTCAACGTTCCCTTCTTCTTAATTTAAATAAGTAGTGCAAAGATAGAAATAAAAAGGTAGTGAAGTGGTGTTTATTGGTTCAATGTCCATTTAGAAATTTGAATGCAGAGGGGAAGAAGATGCTCCTGAATTTTTTTTATATATATAAAAATCTATAGCACATTACTGGCCCTCGGCCCACAATGTCGTGCCAACCATGTAACCTATTTTAGAAACTGCCTAGAATTTTCCTACCGCACAGCCCTCTATTTTTCTAAGCTCCATGTACCTATCTAAGAGTCTCTTAAAAAACCCTATTGTATCCACCTCCACCACCGTCGCTGCAGCCCATTCCACACACCCACCACTCTCTGAGCGAAAAAACTTACCTCTGACTTCTCCCTTGTGCCTACTTCCAAGCACTTCAAAACTATGCCTCTTTGTGTTAGCCATCTCAGCCCTGGAAAAAAGCCTCTGACTATCCTCACGATCAATGCCTTTCATCATCTTGTACACCTCTATCAGGTCACCTCTCATCCTCCGTCACTCCAAGGAGAAAAGGTCAAATTCACTCAACCTATTCTCATAAGACATGTTCTCCAATCCAGGCAATATCCTTGTAAATCTGCTCTGCACTCTCTCTGTAGTATCCACATAACTTCCTGTAGTGAGGTGACAAGAACTGAACGCAGTACTCCAAGTGGGGTCTAACCAAGGTCTTATATAGCTGTAACATTCCCTCACGACTCTTGACCTCAATCCTATGGCTGACGAAGGCCTACATACCATATGTGTGGAAGGCCTTCTTAACAACATTGTCATCCTGAACTTTGAGTGTCCCATGGACATGGACCCCGAGGTCTCTCTGATCCTCCACACTGCCAAGAGTCTAACCATTAATACTATATTCTGTCATCATATTTGACCTACCAAAATTAACCACCTCACACATATCTGGGTTGAACTCCATCTGCCACTTCTCAGCCCCATTTTGCATCCTATCAATGTCCCGCTGTAACCTCTGACAGCCCTCCACACTATCCACAACAACCCCCAACCTTTGTGTCATCAGCAAATTTACTAACCCATCCCTCCACTTCCTCATCCAGGTTATTTATAAGAATCACACAGTGGAGGGGCCCCAGAACACCCCAGATCATCGTCCTCCATGCAGATTACAAACCATCTACAACCATCCTTTGCCTTCTGTGGACAAACCAATTCTGAATCAACAAAACAAGGTCTCCACGCCTCATTACATTCTGAATGAGCCTGGCATAGGGAACCTTTCAAACGCCTTACTGAAATCCATATATAATACAATCATTGTTCTACCTTCATCAGTGTGTTTTGTTACATCCTCAAAGAATTCAATTTGGCTCGTGAGGCATGACCTGCCCTTGACAAAGCCATGCTGACTATACCAGTAGTGAGGTACTATTTATGGGCTCAATGTCCATTCAGAAATCAGTTGGCTGAGGGGAAGAAGCTGTTCCTGAATCACTGAGTGTGTGCCTTCAGGCTTCTGTATCTCCCACCTGATGGTAACAGTGAGAAAAGGGCATGGCCTGGGTGCTGGAGGTCTTTAATAGTGGACACTGCCTTTCTGAGACACCGCTCCCTGAAGATGTCCTGGGTACTTTGCAGGCTAGTACCCAAGATGGAGCTGACTAAATTTACAACTCTCAGAGGCTTATTTTGTTCTTGTGCACCCCACCCCACCCCACCCCCCGTACCAGACAGTGAAGCAACCAGTTAGAATGCTCTCCACAGTACACGTAGAAATTTACGAGCGTCCCTGCTGAATGAAAATCAAGCACAAATAGATCAAATTTACAGGCATCTACTATTAAGTTATTAGCCAATCATCTATGTTCAATGTAAAGTGTGGAAAACAGGAGAAAAATTAGTTGCATACTTTTAATAAATTTAGTAACATTGTTCACTTCAGTTACTGATAGGATATTAATAGTTGTTAACGCGAGCAGCTTGCTGTTTTTGTTGATTTTCAATCAACAATTTATTTTAGATTGTTTAAAATTTTCTCTTAATCACAATGTGTCCCTTCCATGTGCCTGATGTGTTTTTCCAACAGATTCCACAACTCCCAAGAGAAAGTATGCACTTCTTTACTGTTGGAAGTTCATTAAAATGGAGACACTGAATAAAGAATTCAGCCTGTCTTCAGACATTTTTGTTGTTCTTTTCGGTTCTTGTGTTCGGCTTCTCTCTCAGAACAAAGTATGCTCTTAATTTCTTTGCTTTGTTTAATATTCACAAAATGCCTCCTTCTTAAACACTCTTTGAAATACTCTGTAATAATCACCTAAAAAGCATTATCTGGTGATCTGGTGTTAGGAAATGTCTGTGTTCAATGGCAGAGCCAGCCATAACTGAAACACAGCAGGCAATTGTGGTTAAAAAGCTGGTAAACACTTGGTTGGACTATAAGCTTTTAAAATATAAACTAATTGTAATAACTGACCAAGCCAACAAGTGGAAGAGTTGCTTCAATGAGGATATATTCACCGAAAGAAATTTTATCTATTTTCATTTAGTCTTATCCCATCTCATTAATGCATTGCTATTATTTTGTTTGCCAAACATTTCCATGAACTTGCTTTAAAATTACTCTCACCTAGTCAAGGTTAGAATGAGAGAATATTTTTGCTATTTTTTGTCTTACTTTTTCAAACACTATACCTCCCTCCACAAAACACTCAAACATACAGTACTGTGTAAAAGCCTTAGGCACTTATCTATAGCTAGGCTGCCGAAGACTTTTGCACAGTACTGTATTTGTCAATGTGGAGCGGAGAGTGAGTTTGTGAATATGGTGGGAGCAAAGGACGTTGGGAATGGCAAAAGTGAAGTGCCACAGGAAGGGTGTGGGGCAGGTGGCAGTGAAGGAGTGCCAAGGCAGGGAGTGGTGCATGTGCAGACACACCCAGCCCTGAGGGAGCAAGCAAGGTTATTTGATTCCAAATGATTGGTTTATTGATCTTCACAGAACATCTCCCTGGTGTTTCCTTCTCCCTTCCCCTTTTCCCAACCATGATTCTCCTCTCCTTTCCCCCTTCCCACTCTCAGTCCACAACAGAGACCCATGTCAGAATCAGATTTATCATCATTCACATATGTTACTAAATTTGTTCCTCTGCAGCAGTACAGTACAATACATAAAATTACTACAGTACTATGCAAAAGTCTTAGGGACCTAGCTATATATATATATGTAAACAACAGGAATTCTGCAGATGCTGGAAATTCAAGCAACATACATCAAAGTTGCTGGTGAACGCAGCAGGCCAAGCAGCATCTATAGGAAGAGGCGCAGTCGACGTTTCAGGCCGAGACCCTTCGTCAGGACTAGGATATATATATGTGTCTGAGACTTTCACACAGTACTGTAGTAATTTTAAAAACAGCTTATTTACAAACCTGTGCCAGCAAACTCCATCAATCTTTTCTAAAGCTCATAGTTATATTTCTGTCCTTTTTGTAGTTACCGGGTCAACACATTCACATTTGGCAAATTACACAACCATACAGAGGCAATAGGTTTGTGTTTAATATTGATCTAATCTGATATATCTATCATAATTTGAAGCTGGACAGAAATCAGAGCAGGAACACTGTCAAATATTGTTGTGTTCCTGCTTGATTGAAACTTGAGACCATTAAAGTTCTCACTATATTCTTCTAGTTGATATCAGGTAGTACAGGAACAGCACCTAGTCCAAAGTCAGCATTAATCTGAGACCCAAAATAATGCTAACCAAAGGTATTACAAGATGTGGATCAAACTGAATGGTGACACGAGCCTAGTAATATCTTTGGTGTATGTGGTGTCTGTGGAGGGGTTGCATCTCCAGTGAAGGGGCTTGTCATGTCCATTCTGGGACAGCTCACTCACCTTCGGTTCCCACTGAACACTCAGCTCTCACCTGTCGCTCCAAGTAGCTGTAAGCATGTGACAGCGGCCACACCGCCGTACACTGCTTTGACAGATGAGCTAAACCAGGTGAGGGGAGCCGGCAGGCCTCACACCCGGTGAGATAGGGATATGCTTGACCTAGAACATGAAGACAGCTCTAGCAGACTGGGTGGATGAGATCTACTGTGAGATCCAATGGCCAGGAAGGTGGCTCTGTAACATGCCATGGAGAGTGAAGGGCATGGCAAGGCACAGTTGGTGTCATGGTCATCCATTGCAATCAAGGAAGACCCCAGTAAGTGACGCTTATTCGTACCACTGGACATGGACTTCTGAGGTCAAAACAGTGGAAATGCCCCAAAACTCTCCCGCACATGTGTCCTGTCATCGAAGGACACAACGTACAACCCCTATCTTTGGTTAGCATTATTTTAGGTCTTTTATTAATGTGACAATTGAACAGGCATCACTTTAAAAAATATTAAAATAAAAAAAAAATTAGCTTTATTCATCTCATGTACATCGAAACATAGAGTGGAATGCATCATATGCATTAACAACCAACACAATCGAAATATTTGCTGGGGGACGCCAGCAACTGTCACAATGCTTCCAGCACCAAAATAGCACAAGTACAATTTACTAACACCAACCTGTCCACCTTTGGAATGTGGGAGGAAACTGGAGCACCCAGAGGAAACCCAGACAGTCATGGGGAGAACGTACAAACTCCTGACAGACAACAGTGGGAAATGAACCACAATAGCATTATGCTAATGTTACTGTACTGCCAGCTTGACATTTCATATTTGTCAAAAACAGCTCCAAATTTTCTTTTAATCCTTTTGATGTAGAAGTGCTTCCTAATGTCACCCTTAATCCCTGGTGCTAAGACTGCCTTTGCCTCTGTAGGTATTTTGAGAACGTCTGGAGACGGAACTCAAACTCACTTGGATCATATTACATCCGGCAATAGATGCAGACACTGCACTTCAGATGAGTCCTTTGTAGAAAATAATAAGGCACAGTTACACTACAGTTATTCGTTTAAGACATATCTTTGGAGCCACAAGCTACCCTGCCTAATTAATGTGCATTACCATGGTTCACAGTGAGCTCTCTGGAAAACGAGATTACACACTTTGTTCAACTAGCCTCCTCATTTATCGCAATTGAACGAGAGTAAGACTGTAAAGGAAGTCAAAAGAAAGAATGAGACATAATTAGATATAGTCTAATTCTACAAAGACATCTAGAGATAATTTAATCCCCTCTTTAAAGTCTTACATTTATTACGTTTTACAGTACTTTGATTTTACATGATTACTTCTCTCGTAAAGTCAATTGGAAGATAAGTTTCTTTTCAATGTGGATGGTGTAGTTATAAGATACAACATATGTATTGTGACACTAGAGTGATATGATTACAGTTTACTCAGGTAGTTTCTATTACAGGTGTGTGTAATACCATTGTGGCTGCTAGGAGGGTTAGTATCACTGTTATTTAAACAACTGCAAGAATGAAAGTAAAAGCAGAAGTAGTTGACCTGGAGTCTGTCTCTGAACCGCTTCAAACCACAAAGTTGACAGAATCCGTTACACGTACAATGAGTAAAGATACTCCCAGTGGCCACTGTGTTAGGTACAGGAGCGAAAATAGCTGTGGACTTCTGCAGCTGTAATGCACCCACATCAAGGTTCAATGCTTCGTGCATTCAGAGATGCTCTTCTGCACACCAATGTTTTAACACATGGTTATTTGAGTTACTGTTGGCTTCCTGGCAGCTTGAACCAGTCTGGCCATTCTCACCTTGACCTCGCTCATTAACAAGGCATTCTTGCCACAGATCGGCAACTCCCTAGTTTTTTTTTGTTTTTCGCATCACCCTCTGTAAGTTCTAGAGACTGTTGTGCATGAAAAACCCAGGAGATCAGCAGTTTCTGACATACTCAGACCACCCCATCTGCCACCAAAATCAAAATCACTTAGATCATATTTCTTCTCCACTCTGATGTTTGGTCTGAACAACTGAATTGAATTGAATTGACTTTATTACTTGCAACCTTCAGATACATGAGGAGTAAAAATCTTTACGTTATGCCTCTGTCTAAATGTGCAATGTGCAATTTATAGTAATTTATAATAAATAGTATATCTTGAATGTCTTGACCATGCCTGCATACTTTTATGAATTGAGTTGCTGCCACATGACTGGCTGAGTAGATATTTGCATTAATGGACAGGGGTACAGATGTACCTAATAAATTGGCCATTGGAATAGATATCATTTTCAAACTTGGAATCCTGAGTGGATGGTCCACGAGGGCTGACATAATGGAGTGGCAAGACTGCGGACAGTCACTTTCTCATAAGCATTTGGTGTCGAAATTGGGAGTGCTAGCCCACGGTCTAGTCACAGTCTGGTTATCACCATATGCCACTAGCAAGACCGATGGATTGAAAATGGTTCAAAGTTCAAAGCACATGAAAGCACATTTATTATTATCAAAGTATATAAGCAGTACACAACCCTGAGATTCATCTTCACAAACATATAAAACAAAGAAAACCCTGGAACCCGTTCAAAGAAAAACATCAATCGCCACCCCCACCCCCCCCACCAAAGCACAAAAACACAGATCACACAATGGCAAAAAAATGACTCATGAAAAATACAGAATATAAAACATAACTTCGAAAGAGTCAGGCATTTTCAGTTCAGTTCAACTAGTGCTGTGTCATTCATTATTTGCAGACCACCTGGGTCGAAATGCCTAAAATACCAAAAAAAAAAGTAGCGACCGGGAACCAGAAACACATCATAACATGAACTACAGAGTCTAATCCATAAATTGCATCAATTAAACCAAGACCCAGAGCTCCAGCACAATCCTCCCATAGCATCGAGTGAGAGGGAGGGAGGGAGGGAGGGAGAGAGAGAGAGGGAGAGAGATAGATAGATATCTCATATGAATGCAGAGACCTTCCTCTGGGAGCAGCAAGTGAGAGGGAAAGAAAGACCGTCACACCTAGACACCTTCCTCTGGTAGATGGTGCTGTTCACCTACTCGCCTCGATGATTTCAATCTTCCTTGACACTTCAATCAGTGAGATCGGTGAGAAATAGAGTCGATCATGGGCTTGCACCCCGTCTCCAGGCGTCTTGGCCTTGAGGTCACAAGCTTTGCCCGAAACCTCACGGAACATCCTCAGAGATAGCAAAGCCAAAGATGGCTCAATCACTCCAAAAGCACATCATCAAAAATGGTGAAAATATGCATGCTGGAGAAAGTCAGAAGTGCTTACATCTTTGACTGAGACCTGAGACCTCAGGAAGTGTCATAGCATCAAATCAATCATGAACAATAAACTACACTGGTTTCCTAAACACAAGAGATTCTGCAGACGCTGGAAATCTTGAACAATTCACACGAAATGCTGGAGAAACTCAGCAAGTCAGGAAACATCTATAGAGGTGTATAAACAGTCAACGTTTTGGGCTGAGACCCGTCATCACGTCCAATTAAGGGCCTCAACCTGAAACATCAAATGTTTATTTTCCAGCATAGATGCTGCTTGACCTGCTGAGTTCCTCCAGCACATTGTGTGGGTTGTTTCATTGGTTACCATGGCATGTCCTCTCTCAGCCGTTGAACCAGCACTCCTCCATGTTGGTCAACACTTGGGCACGGAATGTACATCAGTTGGGAGATCTTAGCATCCATCACCAAGCATAGCAGAGCATCTCTATACAGCCTGAACCAGTCAGAGTACAAGCATGAACACTGAACGTATTTGATCTTTCACTTACCAATCGTCCTGTTACAAATACACTGACATTGAGTGATCAAATTATAGAGCAATACCAGCACTGATACATGCCCTTTGGCCCAACGAGTCCATGCCAATCACAGTGTCTACCCAGCTAGTCCCAGTTTCCTGCATTTAGCCTGTTTCCCTCTCAGCCCAACCCAGTCCGAGCTTTCCTTATTCTATTGTATCTGACTCAATCATTCTCCGACAGTTTGCTCCATATGCTAACCACCCTCTGCATGAAAAATTCCCCTAAAATCCCTTTTAAGTCCTTCCTCTCTCAACTTAAATCTGTACCCCCTAATTCTGGATGCCCCTATTCTGGGGAAAAGACTCTTACCATCTGCCTTATCTATGCCCCTCATAATTGTAAACAATTCTATGAGGCCACCCCCATTCAAGGAATAAAGACCTAGCCAGGGAAACCACTTCCTATAACTCAGGCCCTTTAGTTCTGGCAACATCCTCGGTAAACTTTTCTGCACTCTTTCAAGTTTAACTACATCTTAAATGGGACGGCATGGTAGCCGAGTGGTTAGCACAATTCTTTACAGTACAGGTGATCCAGGCTCAATTCCCGCTGCTGCCTGTAAGAAGTCTGGACGTTCACCCCGTGACTCCATGAGTTTCCTCTGAGTGCTCCAGTTTCCTCCCACAGTCCAAAGACATACAGATTGGTAGGTTAATTGGTCATTGTAAATAGTCCTGTGATTAGGATTAAATTGGGGGATGGCTGGGCGGCATGGCCTGAAGGAGTGGAACAGAATCCTACTCTGCCACACAACCGATCAGCAGCGAGATCCCGTTCTCTCATCACATTTGAATTTCCATAATGACAACCAATCAACTGATAGATAAGTATATATAAGCCTGGCTTGTGGAGGACACACAAGTTAACAGTGCACTAATGATGCCTCCTTGTACGGTGACAAAATGTTTTTAAATGGGCTGCCAAGATCGAAGAAAATTTCAGCTTCAAAAAAAAAAGCTTCTGTCCATGAAAGAGTTGGTGATCACTGTACAGTACCTGTGGAGATGAAGTCCTGGCTTCATATTGTATGGCTTTATAATTGTCATATTGTTTTAAATGTGAAAGAGTCATTAACAGAGCAAGTGGAACACAAAGGGTTGGGCAGCATTTGGAGTAAAGGAATTGTTGGCATTCCAGGTCAGAAACCTAGCCCTGATGTAAGGTTTTAACCCAAGATGTTGGAAATTCTGGATACTTCACAACATTAATTTCTGGAGCAGTATTTTTTCCCTTCTTTCATTCTGCCCATGTACACTCGGACTTGCTCGTTGTTAGCCTCCCAACCCATTATCTATCGGAGGCTTCAATAGAGCACATGGGGGATATTGGATGTACCACAGGAACAGAACCTTGGGATCTTACAAAGGAAACGCCCACTGGAAAAGCTGTCACCACACTGACCCCTTCCTTCCTCTGTATTAGGTATACTTTAACACCACTGCCATCTCACACGAACCATGCAAGCAGACTGCGTGGCTTCATCTCTGCTCCTTCCAAACCGGAGCCATTTTGCATTCTCTTCAATGTGATGAACATCCAGCAATACAAAGTGTCATGTCAGTCCATTTTAGAGCAATGTAATGGTCTAATCTTCCCCATCACAGATTGCATGCATACAGAAGATAAGTGGATTATCCAAAAACACATGGTTCATTCAATCCTCCCATTATTTTTTAATTCTCTCATGGGGCATAAATGTCACTGGCAAAGCCAGGATCTAGCACAGCTCAATTGCTTCTTGTAAGTAGAAATAAATTAATTTTGATCTGCAACAGGTCTTGTGGTAAGGGTACTCACTCAAAATAAGGCTTTATATGTGTTGGTCTGACTACATCTGCAGAATTGTGAGCCAATTCTGGGCTCCATAACTAAGGGCAGATATGCTGGCTTTGGAGAGAGTCCAGAAGAGGTTTACAAGAATGATCCCAGGATTGAAAAGGTTAACAGATGATAAGTGTTTGATGGCTCTGGGCCTGTCGCCTCTGGAGTTTAGAAATATGAGAGGAGAATTCAGTGAAATCTACCGAAGAGGTCCTTACAGAGTCGACATGGAGAGGATGTTTGCTTTTCTTTTCAAATCTTTTGATTGTTATATCATACAAAAAAAATAACATGAGTACATTGAAGTAACAACACTTACAATGCCTCAAAAAAGACATTACCTTAAAGATTGAAAAAAAAAATTTGTGATAACAAAAAAAACTACTAAGCAGAAAAGTGAGAAAAAAAAGAACCCACTAGTTGTACAACCCCGGAGTCATGCGTCATACAAAAAGTTTCTAAAAATAAATATCAAACCGCCAGCAAGAAAAGAAAATATACTAAAAAATTTACAATTAGATCATGGAAAAATTATATCAATTAGCTCAAATGATTATAACGAGCAAATGAGCCCCATCTTTTCTCAAAATCAAATAAAGGTTCAAAGGTTCGACTTCTAATTTTCTCCAAACTAAGACATAGCATCACTTGAGAGAACCATTGTGAAAAATGGGAGCTGATGTATCCTTCCACTTCAACAAAATGGCCCTCCTAGCTATCAATGTAACAAATGCAATAACACGTTGGTGAGACACAGAAATACCATGAATATTTTGAGGAACTACTCCAAAAAGCACAGTTAATTTATTAGGTTGTACATTAATTTTAAGTGCTATAGAAATTGTTGAAAAAAAACCCACTTCCAGAACTGTTCCAATATAGAACAAGACCAAAACATATGTGTCAGTGTCGCTATCTCAGTTTTACACCTCTCACAATGACTATCAACGTTAGAAAAGATTTTAGGAAGTCTCTCCTTTGTCAAATGATAATGATGTACAATTTTAAATGGAATCAATGAATGGCTAGCACAAGTTGAAGAAGAGTTGACCAACTTCCAAATCCACATCCAATCCTCCGTCATAAAAGTCAAATTAAGTTCCTTTTCCCAATCCTGTTGGATGTTTCCAATAGTGAGAGAGTCCAGGACCAGAAGGCACAGCCTCAGAATATAAGGATTTGTCTTTGGAGTAGAGATGAGAAGGAATTCCTTTAGCCAGAGGGTGGTGAATCTGTGGAATCCATTACGCTGAAAGGCTGCAGAGGCCAAGCCATGAGTACACTTAAGCGGAAGATGACAGGTACTTAATTAGTAGGAGCATCAAAGGTTATGGGGAAAAAGCAGGAGAATGGGTTGACAGAGAAAATAAATTACCCATGATTGAATGGCAGAGCAGACTAGATGGGACAAATGGCCTAATTCTGCTAATTCTTTGTTTTATGGTCTTATGGTGAGGAGTTGTGGGATTTAGATGCAGTGATGGTAAAACATGTTGAAACATTTCCTAATCAGGATGTGTTTGACAGGGAAGTGAACTTGCAGGTGATACTGGTCTTAGCCTGGGATTTCTGTCTTTCTAGATGACAAATTAAGAAGATGGATTTAAAGAAGCCTTGGTGATATGCTGAGTATTTTTTTTCTATTTGTACCCATGCTCTGAAATCCTCTAATAACCATGGGATTTAAGCAGCTGATGCATTTATGTGTGATTTATGTGTTGGAAAACAATTATATTTTCCCACGGTCAATTGGTGAGGAGTTTGGGCAAAACTCTTTATCTTGGAAATAGGAGATAGCAGTCCTGAGAAGGATCTCAGCCCAAAATGTCGACTGCTTAATCCCATCTATTGATGCTGCCTGACCTGCTGAGCACCTCCAGCACATTGTGGGTATTGCTCGAGATTTCCAGCATCTGCAGTACCTTTCGTGCCTGTTATCTTGGAAATATCTGGATGGACGGCAAGTGAATCTATTTTGCATGGTTTTGTCAAATGAGTTCAAAGTGAAAATGAATGAGATGTACAGATGAACATCCTGTGCAGGCTGCTGGTGGGTGCAATTTGTTTTTTAAAAAACCAATGCATTTTGCAGAAACTTACAAACATTGTACTTATTTTATCTATACCAGGGTCAAGACCACTGTGACTTGAAAAGGTTACATATGCAATGGACATTCTTTGTATTCCTCCTTTCCTGTCATTTTGAATCTTCCATTTGACCTCTGCCATTCAAATGTTGGAATGTAGAGTACTGTGCAAAAGTCTACTGTATTTGTCAACATGGAGCAGGCAGTGAGTTTGTAGTTCTGGCGGGAGCAAAGAATGTTGGAATGCTGAGGGTGGAGTGCCATGGAAGGGTATGGGACAGGAGGCAAACAAGGAATGCCAGGGGCAGGGGTTGGCGTAGATGCTGACACAGCCAGCTTTGGGATACCAGGCAAAGTCATTTGATTCCAATCAATTGGTTGATTGATCATTAAAGAATATCTCTCTGGTGCTTCCCACTTCTTCCCCTCTCCTTTCCCCTTTTCCCAACCAATTCCCCTCTCTCTGCCTTCTTCCCACTCTCAGTCCACAATAGAGACCCATATCAGAATCAGATTTATCATCACTCACATATATCATGAAATTTGTTATTTTTTGTGGCAGCAGTACAAAATTACCACAGTACTGTGTAAAAGTCTTAGGCACCCCAGCTATGTATATGTGCCTAAGACTTTCGCACAGTACTATACTTGTTTATCTGTTGCAGCCAATCTATAGAAAATATATTTCATCATCGAAATAGTAAAGCAATAGTCAAAAGAAAGATCTATAGATGCTTTCCATTCATGAATCAACCATTGTCAATTGTTGAAAATATCACAATAGTAAACAAAAGTCATAGTGTAACTTTCTATCGGGCTGGATATTGGTATAATTGGCTTATTATTGTCATATGTACCGAGATACCGTGTTTGCATGCTATCAGACAGGTTATGCCATATAGAAAAGTTTCAAAGTTTCAAACTAAATTTAGTATTAAATTACATATATTCTATACAACATTGAGAAACTACAGGCTGTTTCTTGGAAACTCTCATAAACACATTACGGTACTACAAAATGAAAAATAATAAAAGAGGGCAGAATATATGGTGTTGCAGCTAAGAGAAAGTGTGGTGCAGGTAGACAAAAAAGGTGCAAGGGCCAAGACCAGGAAAAAATGAGTGAGCAGGAATTCTTTATCGGACAAGAGGTCCACTCAAGGATCATATATCTTCGGGGTAGAAGCTGTCCCCTAATCTGAGGAAAGACATCCTTGCCATAGAGGGAGTACAAAGAAGGTTCAACAGATTGATTCCTGGGATGGCAGGACTTTCATATGATGAAAGACTGGATGAACTGGGCTTGTACTCGTTGGAATTTAGAAGATTGAGGGGGGATCTGATTGAAACGTATAAGATCCTAAAGGGATTGGACAGGCTAGATGCAGGAAGATTGTTTCTGATGTTGGGGAAGTCCAGAATGAGGGTCACAGTTTGAGGATAAAGGGGAAGCCTTTTAGGACCGAGATGAGGAAAAACTTCTTCACACAGAGAGTGGTGAATCTGTGGAATTCTCTGCCACAGGAAACAGTTGAGGCCAGTTCATTGGCTATATTTAAGAGGGAGTTAGATGTGGCCCTTGTGGCTAAAGGGATCAGGGGGTATGGAGGGAAGGCTCGTACAGGGTTCTGAGTTGGAGGATCAGCCATGATCGTACTGAACGGCGGTGCAGGCTCAAAGGGCCGAATGGCCTACTTCTGCACCTATTTTCTATGTTTCTATGTTTGAGTCTGTTGTTAGACTATAAGGCATAGGAACAGAATTAGACCACTCGAGTTAGAATTAGCCTATCGAGTCTGCTCCGCCATTCCATCATGACTGATTTATTTACCGTCTCAACCCTCTTCTCCTGCTTTCTCCCAGTGACCTTTGACACACGTACACCCAAGAACCTATCAACCTCTGCTTTAAGTATATCCAATGACGGCCTCCACAGGCATCTGTGGCAATGACTTCCGCAGATGGAGGTCCAATAGACCAAGAGAACCCAGAAATGGTTGTTGGGATTCTGTTCCAAATCTCTCCCAAGGACCAAAGGCACAGGGGTCATCCTGTAGATCTCTGGGATGTATTTTAACCCCTACCCCCGCTTCTCCCTCTTAACATCGAGCTCTCCACCTCCAGATCACTGGCTCTCTTCCTGCAACCTTCAATCTATGCAATGCTCTGTCAATTTCAGAGAGAATTAGCCACGGAAAATTCTCATTGATATGCAACTGTTACTTCCTGCAGCTGGTATGTCTCATCTTCCCTTGTCTGCCTGTCTGGCAATGTAAATAGGTAGCAGTGTAAAGATCGTCTGCTGTTATAGTTAGAAATTTTTCAGTTGATGTTGGAGACACTTGCCATCAAACCCCACGCCCCTCTAATTTACTCATTCCCCTCTTTATTTATGATGATTTGACCTGCCCAGGACACAGTACTGTGTAGAAGTCTATGCACATATATACATAGCTGGGGAGCTTAAGAGTTTTGCACAGTGTGGTAAACCATATATATATAGAGAGTGGTGAATCTGTGGAATTCTCTGCCACAGCAAACTGTTGAGGCCAGTTCATTGGCTATGTTTAAGAGGGAGTTAGATATGGCCCTTGTGGCTACAGGGGTCAGGGGGTATGGAGGGAAGGCTGGGTTCTGAGTTGGATGATCAGCCATGATCATAATAAATGGCGGTGCAGGCTCGAAGGGCCGAATGGCCTACTCCTGCACCTATTTTCTATGTTTCTATGTTTCTATGTTTCTATATATGTTGTAACTGTTTCTGCCCGCCAGAAAAAGCAGGATCTCCCAGTGGCCACACATTTTAATTCCATGTCCCATTCCCATTCTGACATGTCTATCCACGGCCTCCTCCACTGTAAAGATGAAGCCACACTCAGGTTGGAGGAACAACACCTTATGTGACCAAGGATGGGAGCTCAACGTTTAGGGATATTCAATATTCGGGAGGGATAGACATGAAAGAAAAGGAGGTGGGGTGGCTTTGCTGGTTAAAGATGTGATTAACGCAATAGAAAGGAAGGACATAAACCGGGAAGATGCGGAATTGATATGGGTAGAGCTGCGTAACACTAAGGGGCAGAAAACGCTGGTGGGAGTTGTGTACAGGCCACCTAACAGTAGTAGTGAGGTCGGAGATGGTATTAAACAGGAAATTAGAAATGTGTGCAATAAAGGAACAGCAGTTATAATGGGTGACTTCAATCTACATGTAGATTGGGTGAACCAAATTGGTAAAGGTGCTGAGGAAGAGGATTTCTTGGAATGTATGCGGGATGGTTTTTTGAACCAACATGTCGAGGAACCAACTAGAGAGCAGGCTATTCTAGACTGAGTTTTGAGCAATGAGGAAGGGTTAATTAGCAATCTTGTCATGAGAGGCCCCTTGGGTAAGAGTGACCATAATGTGGTGGTTATTCTTCATTAAGATGGAGAGTGACAAAGTTAATTCAGAAACAAAGGTTCTGAACTTAAAGAGGGGTAACTTTGAAGGTATGAGTCGTGAATTAGCTAAGATAGACTGGCAAATGACACTTAAAGGAATGACGGTGGATATGCAATGGCAAGCATTTAAAGATTGCATGGATGAACTACAACACTTGTTCATCCCAGTTTGGCAAAAGAATAAATCAAGGAAGGTAGTACACCCGTGGCTGACAAGAGAAATTAGGGATAGTATCAATTCCAAAGAAGAAGCATACAAATTAGCCAGAAAAAGTGGCTCACCTGAGGACTGGGAGAAATTCAGAGTTCAGCAGAGGAGGACAAAGGGCTTAATTAGGAAGGGGAAAAAAGATTATGAGAGAAAACTGGCAGGGAACATAAAAACTGACTGTAAAAGCTTTTATAGATATGTAAAAAGGAAAAGACTGGTAAAGACAAATGTAGGTCCCCTACAGACAGAAACAGGTGAATTGATTATGGGGAGCAAGGACATGGCAGACCAATTGAATAATTACTTTGGTTCTGTCTTCACTAAGGAGGACATAAATATTCTTCCAGAAATAGTAGGGGACAGAGGGTCCAGTGAGATGGAGGAACTGAGCAAAATATATGTTAGTAGGGAAGTGGTGTTAGGTAAATTGAAGGGATTAAAGGCAGATAAATCCCCAGGGCCAGATGGTCTGCATCCCAGACTGCTTAAGGAAGTAGCCCAAGAAATAGTGGATGCATTAGTGATAGTTTTTCAAAACTCGTTAGATTCTGGACTAGTTCCTGAGGATTGGAGGGTGGCTAATGTAACCCAACTTTTTAAAAAAGGAGGGAGAGAGAAACCGTGGAATTATAGACTGGTTAGCCTAACATCGGTGGTGGGGAAACTACTGGAGTCAGTTATCAAAGATGTGATAACAGCACATTTGGAAAGCAGTGAAATCATCGGACAAAGTCAGCATTGATTTGTGAAAGGAAAATCATGTCTGACGAATCTCATAGAATTTTTTGAGGATGTAACTAGTAGAGTGGATAGGGGAGAACCAGTGGATGTGGTATATTTGAATTTTCAAAAGGCTTTTGACAAGGATCCCACACAGGAGATTAGTGTGCAAACTTAAAGCACACGGTATTGGGGGTATGGTATTGATGTGGATAGAGAATTGGTTGGCAGACAAGAAGCAAAGAGTGGGAATAAACGGGACCTTTTCAGAATGGCAGGTAGTGACTAGTGGGGTACTGCAAGGCTCAGTGCTGGGACCCCAGTTATTTACAATATATATTAATGACTTAGATGAGGGAATTAAAGGCAGCATCTCCAAGTTTGCGGATGACATGAAGCTGGGCGGCAGTGTTAGCTGTGAGGAGGATGCTAAGAGGATGCAGGGTGACTTGGATAGATTGGGTGAGTGGGCAAATTCATGGCAGATGCAATTTAATGTGGATAAATGTGAAGTTATCCACCTTGGTAGCAAAAATAGGAAAACAGATTATTATCTGAATGGTGGCCGATTAGGAAAAGGGGAGGTGCAACGAGACCTGGGTGTCATTATACACCAGTCATTGAAAGTGGGCATGCAGGTACAGCAGGCGGTGAAAAAGGCGAATGGTATGCTGGCATTTATAGCGAGAGCATTCGTGTACAGGAGCAGGGAGGTATTACTGCAGTTGTACAAGGCCTTGGTGAGACCACACCTGGAGTATTGTGTGCAGTTTTGGTCCCCTAATCTGAGGAAAGACATCCTTGCCATAGAGGGAGTACAAAGAAGGTTCACCAGATTGATTCCTGGGATGGCAGGACTTTCATATGAAGAAAGACTGGATGAACTAGGCTTGTACTCGTTGGAATTTAGAAGATTGAGGGGGGATCTGATTGAAACGTATAAAATCCTAAAGGGATTGGACAGGCTAGATGCAGGAAGATTGTTCCCGATGTTGGGGAAGTCCAGAACGAGGAGTCACAGTTTGAGGATAAAGGGGAAGCCTTTTAGGACTGAGATTAGGAAAAACTTCTTCACACAGAGAGTGATGAATCTGTGGAATTCTCTGCCACAGGAAACAGTTGAGGCCAGTTCATTGGCTATATTTAAGAGGGAGTTAGATATGACCCTTGTGGCTACAGGGATCAGGGGGTATGGAGGGAAGGCTGGTGCAGGGTTCTGAGTTGGATGATCAGCCATGATCATAATAAATGGCGGTGCAGGTTCGAAGGGCTGAATGGCCTACTCCTGCACCTATTTTCTATGTTTCCATGTTTCTATTCTGTCTGGGTAGCCTCCAACCTGATGGCATGAACATCGACTTCTCTAACTTCTGCTAATGCTCCACCTCCCCCTCGTACCCCATCCGCTTTTTATTTTTATACACACATTCTTTCTCTCACTCTCCTTTTTCTCCCTCTATCCCTCTGACTATACCCCTCGCCCATCCTCTGGGTTCCCCCCCACCTTTGTCTTTCTCCCTGGGCCTCCTGTCCCATGATCCTCTCATATCCCCTTTGCCAATCACCTGTCCAGCTCTTGGCTCCATCCCTCCCCCTCCTGTCTTCTCCTATCATTCTGGATCTCCCCCTCCCCCTCCCACTTTCAAATCTCTTACTAACTCTTCCTTCAGTTAGTCCTGACGAAGGGGCTCGGCCTGAAACGTCGACTGTACCTCTTCCTAGAGATGCTGCCCGGCCTGCTGCGTTCACCAGCAACTTTGATGTGTGTTGTTTGAATTTCCAGCATCTGCAGAATTCCTGTTGTTTGTAACTGGGTTACCTGTCTGGACACGCCCCTCTGCTGACTGCTCCTGTGGCTCCTCCCACAGATCCCTGAATAAAGGCGATTGTGTCACCGCTCCTCCCTCAGTCCAGGACAGATACTCAGCATGGACGTTGGTCCATTTACTGTTAATAAAAGCCTTTCAGTATTTACTCTACTTCCAGTCTTTTGGAGTAATTGATAGTGCATCACACAGTATTGTAGAGATTTTATGTGTTGCACTGTACTGCATCTGCTGCAAAAAAAAACACAAATTTCATGGCATATATGAGTAATGATAAAACTGATTCTGATATGGGTCTCTGTTGTGTACTGAGAGTGGGAAGGGGGCAGGGAGCGGGGAATCATGGTTGGGGAAAAGGGGATGAGAGTGGAGGAAGTGGGAAGCACTAGAGGGACATTCTGTAATGATCAACAAAATAATTGTTTGGAATCGAATGACCACCCTGTCTCAGGGCATCTTCACCCACCCCACCGCCTGCCCCGACACTCATTCTCAGCTGCCAGCTCCACATCCCTCCTATGGCGTTCCACCCTGCTATCCCCAACATCCCCTTCTCCCACAGAATTTACAAATTTACGCTCCACTCCACTTTGACAAGTACAGTACTGTGTAAAAGTATTAGGCACCCAAGCTGCATATATATATGTATATATATATAGTATATGTGCCTAAGACTTTTTCACGGTTCTCTTTCCGGTTGATGAACATCACTAATGCAGATATTACTGGAAAAAAAAGGGCACAGGATGAATAAGTAACACACAACTATATCAGTGTGATGCAAAAGGAGGTGATAATTGAAGAAATAAATTAAAACTGTGTGAAATAGGGGTTATGTGATCTTTCAACTGGAATTCAGCAGGGACAAGAGAAGGAGTAGATTACATGCATTAGCTTTTATAAGCATTAATCTTTTGGTGTAATAAATGTTATAATAATATAATAATCAATGCAATAAAACTTTAAATGTTTAATCCATAATTCAAAGTCAGAATCAGGTTTAATATCACTGGCATATGTTGTGAGATTTGTTGGCTTGTGGCAGCAGTACATTGTAATATGTAATAAAACATTTTATTGTTATAAATTACAGTAAGTGTATAGAGTCATGGAGTCATAGAAAAGAACAGCTCAGAAACAGGCCCTTTGGCCCATCTAGTCCATACCAAACCATTTAAACTGCCAACTCCCATCAACCTGCACCTCAACCAGGGCCCTTCATTCCCATGTACCTATCCAAACTTCTCTTAAACACTGAAATCAAATTTGCATGCACCACTTGGTTGGTAGCTCAGTCCACACTCCCATGACCCTCTGAGTGAAGAGGTTTCCCTTCCTGTTCCCTTTAAACTTTTCACCTTTCACCCTTAACCCATGACCTCTAGTTGTACTCCCACCCAACCTCAGTGGGAAAAACCTAATTGCATTTACCCTATCTAAATACATTTTAAAAAGTTAAATTAAATTAGTGCAAAAAGGGAAAAATAAGTAGTGAGGTAGTGTTCATGGGTTCAATGTCCATTCAGAATCGGATGGTGAAGGGGAAGATGCTGTTCCTGAATCATTGCTTTGAAAAAGGGTCTATTAGCAGCTTCAGGCATGAGTAAACATACCCCCATTCAAAACACAAATTAAATGGTTTTATCATTGGATCATTTTAATAGTTGATTACTAAAATAACAGGGCTTTATTTATGCTCTAATAGTAGAAACCTTCACAAAATAAGAAATAGTGTTATGATTTACACTTGTAAATTCTGAGGGAACAAATTGGAAAGTGATAAGAAGCAAAATGTTTTAGAACTAAAATATCTTTGTGACAGATGTTATATTATAAATCCCCGGTTCCCGATATTTCACAGATTTTAAATGTATACCACTCAAACCTTTTAAGCTAAGTGGTTGGTCTTGATGGAATGTTTCAGACAAATTTGATTGCCTCAGATACAGAACTTGATTTATGACTTAGCTCTAATATCTGAACTCTATCAAGGATGTTCACCAATAAAATAATTACTTAAAACCATATAGTTCCATAAATTTGATTACTTCCTTTGCGATATCGATTAAAGCAACTCACCCTTCTGACAAGGATTATATTTGCTCGACATCTTAATGTAGCTATAAATTACGTTTCCACGGAAGCTCTGAGATCTCTCCCCTGCAGCTCCACTTGTCACTCCAAGTGTTACTTTTGTAATGATGCCTTTGGCTTTTATGATTCAATATCACTGCCTCCTAAACCGATAAATCAAAATACTTAATGTAATCTTGACATTAGGCAGAAAAATGATGATAGATTTCTAATGAGTGATGTGACAGAATTCAATTTTACTTGCAAGGTGAGCTGCAATTTGGGACAATTCTTTCGAAATAAAATCCATTGAGACAGGTCTCACACATTGGTTTGTTCACCGAGAAAGTTGGTTTCACGCAAAATGGGGAAAATCAGCTCAACAACTATATTTATTGCAAATTATGAAATTCATATTCACAAATTATATGCTTGTTGGTTTGATATGAGTTGCATTATTACAGAGCACAAAATAAGGCTGAAATTAGTTACTGGTCAAAAAAGCCTGACCTCAGAATATTGCAAATTGGTTATTTAATATCCAGGGAAGCTTTTATTCTAAACCCAGACGAGCCATGTTTTTAGCAGTGAATCCACAGTGAAAGGGCTCAGCATGGGATGGATGGTAAAAAAGCAAAGATAGCATGCAGTCAGACTGTCAGGAAGGACAAAATTGCAGCCCGCAGGATCAGTATCAGGCATTAGATTATGAGAACACTCAGTACTCTTTTATTGTCATTTAGAAATGCATACATGCATTAAGAAATGATATAATGTTTCTCCGGAGTGATATCACAGAAAACAGGACAAACCAAAGGCTAACACTGATAGAACCACATAATTATAACATATAAATGCAAAGCAATACCGTAATTTGATGAAGAGCAGACCATGGGCATGGTAAAAAAAGTCTCAAAAGTCCCTGAGTCGATCAACTCCCGAGTCCCCGATAGCAGGCGGCAAAAGGGAGAAACTCCCTGCCATAAACCTCCAGGCACCGTCAACTTGCCGATACCTTGGAAGCAGCCGACACTGAGTCCATCCGTCCGAAAACTTCGAGCCTCCGACCAGCCTCTCCGATACAGCCTCCTGAACGCCATCCTCTGCCGAGCGCTTTCAACCTCGCCCCAGCTGCTGAAGCAAGCAAAGCCGAGGATTTCGGGGCCTTCTGCTCCGGAGATTCCGGTTAACACACAGTAGCAGCGGCAGCGAAGCGGGCATTTCAGAATTTTCCAGATGTTCCTCATTACTCTCACGTCTGTCTCCATCAAATCAGGATTGTGCACGGTCCCCTACTTGACAGATAACAGATATTCATCACCGGAAGGGCCGCGCACGCTGCCGTCGCGTCGCCATCTTCTCCTGAGGGATGCAGAATCAAAAAGGGGAGCAAATACAGTACTCAAAGTGTTATACGGAGTATAAGAAATAAAGTGGATGATCTTGTTGCAGTTTTACTGAGTGTTGGGTATGATGTTGGTCATCAGTGAACAATGGCTGAAGGATGGTTGTAGTTGGGAGCTGAATGTCCAAGGTTATACACTGCATCGGAGGGATAGGAATGCCGGCAGAGGGGGTGCAATGGTTCTGCTGGTAAAGAATGGCATCAAATTGGTAGAAAGATGTGATATAGGATCAGAAGATGTTGAATCCTTGTGGGTTGAGTTAAAAAACTGCAAGGGTAGGAGGACCCCGATGACAGTTACATACAAGCTTCCAAACAGTAACTGGGATGTGGACTACAGCTTTCAATGGGGAATGGAAAAGGCGTGTCCAAAGGCCAGTACCATTACAGTCATGGGAGATTTTAACGCGCAGGTAGATTGGAAAAATCCGATTGGTAATGGATCTCAAGAGAGTGAATTTATTGAATGCCTAAGAGATGGCTTTTTAGAACAGTTTGTCATTGGACCTACTAGGGGGAATCAATTAATTTGGACTGGGTATTAGAGAGCTTAAGGCAAAGGAACTCCTAGGAGACAGTGAGTTTGAGTCCAACTTGAAGTTTGATAGGGGGAAAGTAAAGTCTGACATTACGGTATTTCAGAGGAGTAAAGGAAATAACAGTGATACGAGAGAGGAGTTGGTCAAAGTAAAATGGAAGGAAATGCAGGCAGGGGTGACAACAGAGCAGCAATGGCTTGAATTTCTGGGAAAAATGAGGAAGTTGCAGGATAGATGTACTCCAAAAACAAAGAAATACTCAAATAGCAAAATAGTACAACTGTGGTTGACAAGGGAAGTCAAAGCCAATGTAAAAGCGAAAGAGAGGGCATACAACAAAGCAAATATTAGCGGGAAGATAGAGGGTTGGGAAACTTTTAAAAACCTAAAGAAAGCAACTAAAAGAATCATTAAGAGGGAAAAGATGAAATATTAAAGCAAACTAGCAAACATTATCAAGGTGGATAGAAAAAGCTTTTTCAAGATGAGACTGTATATAAGACCACTAGAAAATGAGGCCAGAGAAATAATAATGGGGGAGAAGGAGATGGTAGATGAACTAAATGAGTATTTTGCATCAGTCTTCACTGTGAAAGACACTAGCAGTATGCCAGATGTTGAAGGGTGTGAGAGAAGAGAAGTGAGTGCAGTTACTATTACAAGGGAGAAGGTGCTCAAAAAGCTGAAAGACCTGAAGGTACATAAGTCACCTGGACCAGATGAACTGTATCCTAGGGTTCCGAAAGTGGTAGCAGTAGAGATTGAGAGGCATTAACAATGATCTTTCAAGAACAATTGAGCTCTGGCGTGCTTCTGGAGGACTGGAAAATTGAAAATGTCACACCACTCTTTAAGAACGGAGGAAGGTAGCAGAAAGGAAATTATAGACCAATTATTCTGATCTCAGTGGTTGGGAAGACGTTGGAGTCAATTATTAAGGATGAAGTTATGTAGTTACTGGTGACACAGGACAAGTTAAGACAAAGTCAGCATGGTTTCCTTAAGGGAAAATCTTGCCAGACAAACCTGTTAGAATCCTTTGAGGAGATCACAAATAGGATAGATACAGGGTATGAAGTACAAACGTAGGTGTTGTATATTTGGATTTTTAGAAGGCCATGGTGTCACACATGAGGCTGCTTACCAAGTTAAGAGCCCATGGTATTACAGGAAAATTACTAACATAGATAGAGCATTGGCTGATAGGTAGGAGGCAGCGACTGGGAATAAAAGGGTCCTTTTCTGGTTCGCTGCCAGTGACTGGTAGTGTCCCGCAGGGGTCGATGTTGTGACTGCTTCGTTTATGCTGTATATAAATTATTTAGATGATGGAATAGATGGCTTTGTTTCCAAGTTTGAAGAAACTGCAAAGGTTGGTGGAGGGGCAGGTGGTGTTAAGGAGACAGGAAGTCTGCAGAAGGACTTAGACAGCTTAGGAGAGCGGGCAAGAAAGTGAAATATAATGTTGGAAAATGCATGGTCATGCACTTTGGTAGAAGAAATAAATGTACAGAGTATTTTGTAAACAGGTAGAAAATACAAATTTTAAGATGCAAAGGGTCATGGGAGTCATTGTGCAGAACACCCTAAAGGTTAACTTGCAGGTTGAGTTGGTGGTGAGGAAGGCAAATGCAATGTTTGCATTCATTTCAAGAGGTCTAGAATACAAAAGCAGGGATGTGATTCTGAGGCTTTATAAGGCACTGGTAAGGATTCACCTTGAGTATTGTGAACAGTTTTGAGCTCTTTATCTATGAAAAGATGTGCTGGCATCTGAGTGGATTCAGAGGAGGTTCACAAGGATGATTCCAGGAATGAATGTTTGATGACCCTTGGCAGGTACTCACTGGAATTTAGAAGTATGAGTGGGGATCTCATTGAAACCTTTCAAATGTTGAAAGGCCTAGATGGAGTAGATGTGGAAAGGATGTTTCCTATGGTGAGAGAGCCTAGGACAAGAGGGCACAGCCTCAGGATAGAGGGGCGTCCATTTAAACCAGAGATGCGGAGAAATTTCCTTAGCCAGAGGGTGGTGAATTTGTGAAATCAGTTACCACAGGCAGCTGTGGAGGCCAGGTTGTTGAGTGTATTTAAGGTGGAGATTGATGGGTTCTTGACAGGCCATGGCATCAAAGGTTATGGGGAGAAGTCTGGTGGGTAATGTTGAGGAGGAGAAAATAGGATCAGCCATGATTGAATGATGGAGCAGACTCGATGGGCCAAATAGCCTAACTCTGCTCCTGTGTCTTATGGTCTTATCCCAGTGTCAGAATTTAAACCTCTAGGTACAGCTTGAAGCCCAATTTAATATTTTGTAGCAAACTGCAGATGCGAATGAGGTGCTCTGCTGAGGGTCATCTCTGAGTCATACAGTCAAACAGCACGAAACAATAGCTTCACCCATTATCTCTCTAATCTCCTCCAGTCTAGCAACCACCAGAGATATTAGTTGTTTTTCGAATGCGGCTTCATACGTAGCTCAGATTTTAATTGCCCTTCGGTCGGTGGTGATGCCTTAAGTTATTGAGTCCCCAGGCTCAGAATGAGAATCAGGTTTATTATTTGTGACATGTGCCATGAGACTTGTTGTTTTGTGGAAGCAGTACTGTGCAGTACATTAAAAATAACTTTGTTACAATAAGGAATATATAAAAACATAACTAAAGAGTGAAGAAGTGTGCTTAATAGTGAGGTAGTGTCTACAGATTTTTCAGAAATCTGATGGTGTAGGGAAAGAAGCTGTTTCTAAAGTGTTGTGTGCATTGCTTTCCAAAACATTAATTGTGTGTCTTCAGGCTCCTGTACCTTCTCCATGATGGAAGTAGTGAGATGAAGGCGTGCGCTGTATTCAAGATTCAAGATTGCTTATAGTCTTTCTTCTGTGCACAGTGTAAAGGAGAAATAAATGATTGTTACTCCAGATCCAGTGCAGCAAATAAAAAAGCACAATCAGATAAAGAACACAATAATAAAACACAATAAATATAAATGCATTAGATTAGCTGATATAGATAGACTGATTGAATACCCAAGTTGGTGCGGTCTTTCATTATGATTATGGATATTTTTCTATTATCAGTCTATTATGGTTATTATTCTGTGATGGATTTAGCTTGCTTCTAACGTTTGCATGATTTGTGTTTTATTCTTGCTTTCTCTGCATTCTGTGTTGGTCTTTCTTTTCTTAAATATTCTTTTGGGATTCTTGCTTTGTGGCTGCTTGTAAGGAGACGAATCTCAAAATTGTATTGTTTACACATACTTTGATAATAAATGTACTTTGAATCTTTGAAATTTTGAATTGAGATGCTCACAAGAAAATGTATCTCAGGGTTGTATTTGGTGACATATACATATTTTCTTAAGAAATTTACTTTGAACTTTGAACGTTGATTGTATGTATATAAATAAATTGAGCTATGCATAAGGTGACTCTGATAGGAATTGTGAAGGTAGTGGTAGTTAAGTGTATGGAGGGGGGTGGGATAGTGGCTGGAGGGGTTGATTAGCCAGATGGCTTGGAGGAAGCAACCTTTTGCGCCTGGTGTTCCTGCGTAGGCTCTTCCATGATGGGAATGGGACAAACAGTCCATGAGCAGGGTAGCTGTGATCCTTCATGATGTTTCTGGCCTTCTCACTGGCACCTTTCTGTATATATGTCCTTGATGGTGGGTAGGCTGATGCTGGTGATGTGAGGGGGTGATGGTGAGGCTCCTTAATGCTGGATGCCATCTTCTTGAGGCATTGCCCTTCTGAAGATGTCTTTGATGGTGGGGCAGGCTAGAGCCCAAGATGGAGCCGGCTGAGTTAATAACACTTTGCAGCTTTTTCTGAAAATGTACATTGATTTGACCATACCATTTGGTGATGGAACAAGATGCTGAATGCGCTCCATCGTATAACTGTAGAAAACTACTAGACTCCTGGCTCCTGTATCTCCTCACAGATGGTAAAGTAAAGGCATCCGTTAGTCTTGCGAGACCATGGATCTGTGCCTGGAAACTCTTCACTCTCCAGGGCGCAGGCCTGGGCAAGGTTGTATGGAAGACCAGCAGCTGCCCATGCTGCAAGTCTCCCCTCTCCACGACACCGATGTTGTCCAAGGGAAGGGCATTAGGACCCATACAGCTTGGCAGTAGTGTCGTCACAGAGCAATGTGTGTTTAAGTGCCTTGCTCAAGGACACAACATGTTGCCTCGGCTGGGGCTCGAACTCACGACCTTCAGGTCGCTAGTCCAATGCCTTAACCACCAAGATAAAGACATGTCCTGAATGGTCAGGGATGTTGCCTTTCTGAGTCATCACCTATGGGAGTGGGGAGGCGAGAGCTGGGTGAATTTACAACACAATGCAGTTTGCCCTGATCCTGTGCCTCCACAGCTAATGATGATGGAAAATGTGCCCAAGTCACTATTTTTATTTGCTCTCTTTTTGCTCTGCTTACTTATTTTAACATATTGAATATATTTGTTTAAGCGCTCTAATCAATTCTTAAGCTCCCAGTTATAATATCCTTTCAGCCATGATTCAGTGATGCATCCAACATCATATACGCCAATCTATAACTGTGCTACGGTAATTGACCTCTTTCCTTATACTGCACGCCTTCAGTCTCGATTTCACTCTTTTCCATTTTGTCCACCTTTCACATTGTAACTCAAGTGGCCAAGTGGTTAAGGCATCGGTCTAGTGATCCGAAGGTCGCTAGTTCGAGCCTCAGCCGAGGCAGTGTGTTGTGTCCTTGAGCAAGGCACTTAACCACACATTGCTCTGCGATGACACCGTGGCCAAGCTGTATGGGTCCTAATGCCCTTCCCTTGGACAACATCGGTGGTGTGAAGAGGGGAGACTTGCAGCATAGGCAACTGCCGATCTTCCATACAACCTTGTCCAGGCCTGTGCCCTGGAAAACTTCCATGGTCTCACAAGACTAACAGATGCCTATTAAATATATTTGTTATTGTAATTTATAGTTTAAAAAGTATCTATTATGTACTGCAATGTACTACTGCTGCAAAGCAACACATTTCACAACATGTTTGGTTAGGACTGTATTCTTTAGAATGTAAAAGACTGAGAGGAATTTTGATAGAGGTATACAAAATTATGAGGACCATGGATAGGTAAATGTAAGCAGGCATTTTCTCCTGAGGTTAGGTGGGACTACAATCAGAGGTCATGGTTTAAGGGTGAAATGTGAGAAGTTTAAGATGAGAAAATTGGCAAAGGGATGTGGACTAGAGTAATAGTGCTGAAGAGGTAGTTCATTTACCAACAGAGGCAATGTGTAGTGAGACTTCTAGTAAGGAGAGGCTGATGATAGGGTAACACTGCAGTCACCAGGATGAATTACAATGTAAAAGGTGGACAAAATGGAAAAGAGTGAAATCAAGACTGAAGGCGTGCAGTATAAGGAAAGAGGTCAATTAACATAGCACAGTTATAGATTGGCATATATGATGTTGGATGCATCACTGAATCATGGCTGAAAGAAGATTATAACTGGGAGCTTAAGAATTGATTAGAGAGCTTTAAGGTAAAAGAACCCTTAGAAACAGTTGATAAAACTGTGATTGAATTCACCCTGAAATTGGAGAAGTGGAAGCTAAAGTCAGACATATCAGAATTACAGTGGAGTGCAGGGGATTACAGAGAAATGAGAAAGGAATTGGCCTGAGTTGATTAGAAAAGGACATATGTAGGGATGACGGCAGAGCAGCAATGGCTGGAATTTCTGGAAGCAATTCCGAAGGCACAGGATGTATATATCCCAAAGAGGAAGAAGTATTCTAAAGGCTATATGACACAACCATGGCTAACAAGAGAAGTCAAAACTAACATAAATCCAAAGAGAGGGCGTATAATAGAGCAAAAATTAGTGAGACGTTGGAGGAATGGGAAGCTTTTAAATACCAACAGAAGGCAACTTAAAAGTCATTAAGAAGGTACAGATGGAATATGAAAGTAAGCTAGCCAATAATATTAAAGAGGATACAAGAAGTTGCTTTAGATACATAAAGTGTAAAAGAGAAGCGAGAGAGTAGATATTGATCCTGTAGATATAGTAATGGGGAATGAAGAAATGGTGGATAAAGTGAATAAGTATTTTGCATCAGTGTGGAGCACAATAGCAGTATGGTGGAAGTTCCAGATGTCAGGGGTCACGAAGTGTGTGAAGTTACCATTACTAGGGAGAAGGTTCCATGGAAACTGAAAGTAGTCTGAAAGTAGATAAGTGTACATCCTATAGTCCTGAAAGAGGTGGCTGAAGAAATTGTGGAGCATTAGTAATGATCTTTCAAGAATCACTTGATTTTGGAATGGTTCCGGAATACTGGAAAATTGCAAATGTCACTCCACTTGTCAGGAAGGGATAGAGACATAAGAAAGGACACTATAGGCTAGTTAGTCTGACTTCAGTTGTTGGAAAGATGCTGGAGTCAATTACTAAGGATGAGGTCTCAGGGTTCTTGGAGGGACATGATAAGACAGGCCACAATCAGCATGATTTCCTCAAGGGAAAGTCTTGCTTGACAAATCTGTTAGAATTCTTTGAAGAAATAACAAACATGATAGACAAAGGAGAATCAGTTGACGTTGTGCATCTGGATTTTTAGAAGGCCTTTGACAAGGTGCCACACATGAGGCTGTTTAACAATGTACAAGCCTATAGTGTTACAGGAAAGATTCTAGCATGGATAAAGCAGCAGTTGTTTGGCTGGAGGTAAAAAGTGGGAATAAAGGGAGGTTTTTCTGGTTGTCTGCCGGTGACTAGTGGTGTTCTACAGGGGTCTGAGATAGGACCGATTCCTCTTACGTTATATATCAATGATGTGGATGATGGAATTGATGGCTTTGTTGCAAAGTTTGCAGACAATACTAAGATAGGTGAAGGGGGAAGTAGTTTTGAGGAGGTAGGGAGGCTCCAGAAGGACAGATAGGCTAGGAGATTGGGCAAAGAAGTGGCGGATGGAATGCAATGTTCTGAAGTGTGTGGTCATGAACTTTGGTAGAAGAAATGAATTGAATAACTATTTTCTAAATAATGAAAAAGGAACTTGGGAGCAAGGATGTAATGTTGAGGCTTCATACAGCACTTAGAATATTATGAGCAGTCTTATCGTAGAAAGGTTGTGCTGAAACTGAACAGTGTTCACAGAAGGTTCACAAAAATTATTCCAGGATTAAACGGTTTGTCATGGGAAGAGCATTTGGTGGCTCTGGGACTGTTTTTACTGGAATTCAGAGGAATGAGGGGTGATCTCATTGAAACCTATTGAAAGGTGAAAGGCTTTGAAAAAATGGATGTGGAGAGCATGTTTCCTATGATGGAAGAGTCTAAGACCAGAGGACACAGCCTGAGAGGGCATCCTTTTATAACAGAGATGAGGAGGAATTTCTTTAGTCAGAGTGGGGAATCTGAGGAATTCTTTGCCACAGGCAGCTGTGGAGGCCAAGTCTTTATGTATACTTAAGGCAGAGGTTGCTGGATTTTTGATTGATCAGGGCATGAAGGGATGTGGGGAAAAGGCAGGAGATTGGGGCTGAGAGGAAAAAATGGATCAGTCATGATGAAATGGTGGAGCAGACTCAATGGGCCAAATGGCCTAATTCTGCTCCTATATCTTATGGTCTTTAAGGGGAACATGAGAGGAAACTTCTTCACTCAGAGGGTTGTCAGTGTGTGAAATGAGTTACCGGAACAAGTGGTGCATTACCGTCCAGACATGATTTGGGAAACTATTACCAATAATGCATCCTCCATAATTTGCCTTTTTATAAATGATATACAATGAGCTGAGTACAGAAGGTGAACCATTCTCTTGCTGGTAATGAAGGCATCCACGTCAGAGAAAAGGCAGGAACAATCACCCCACAATGTGTAACGTTTATGTAAGAGGTCATCGCCAGCTTCTAATAAAAAGGTAAAATTATAAGTGCTTCTGTTAAGAACCATTTAACTATTCTCTAAGACTTCGAACGACCTTCCTTTTTGGAAGAGGGTAATTACAAGCATTAATCACTATACAGAAAAGATAACAGGAGACTGGTGAAAACCAAAACATAGAATTGGCAGAAATATGCATATTTATTACTGATTTTGTCTTCATTATACACAGGTGCTAATTCTATTCATGTATCTGTAAGTTTTTTTTATAATAGGTTGCCTTCTGAAATGATTAAAGTATTTTTGAGCCTGAATGGTTGTTGAGTCATAAAACTGACACATCATAATCAAACTGCTGGCAACTTCTCTTCCTGGAGGAATAACTCCCCTGGATACCAAAGGGTTTTATGTTTTTATCTTTATTAGCTTTAAGCCTACCACTGTTCGTAAGAAACATAAGATGTTGGGTAGTTATCAAATCCTCCTCCTACCTTAGTGGGGAAAGAAAATGCTGGAAGTATTCAGCAAGCACACAGCTCCCGGGGAGAGATAAAAAGAGTTAATGATTTAGGCAATGACTTTACAGCAGAACATTGACCTGAAACAAAAATTCTCTTTCCTTAGATGTTCACGATCTGTGTTGCATTGCCATCTAGTATGGGGGGTGGGGGAAGAAGCTACTGCATAAGATCAGAAGAAACTGCAGAAAGTTCTGAACTCAGTCAGCTCCATTGTGGATACTAGCTTCTGTAGCATCCAGGATATCTTCAAGGAGCGATGCCTCAGAAAGCCTGAATCCATCATTAAGGAATCCCAACACCCAGGACACGCATTCTTCTCATTGCTAACATCAGAAAGGAAGCATAAGGGCTTAAAGACTCAATGATTCAGGAACAGCTTCTTCCATCAGATTTCTGAACCCACGTACACTACCTCACTCTGTTCCTTTTGCGCTACTTATTTAATTTAGAACCACGGAGTCATAGAAGAGTACAGCACAGAAACAGGCTCATCTAGTCCATGCTGAACCATTTAAACCGCCTATTACCACTGACCTGCACTCAGCCCATAGCTCTCCATACCCCTACTATCCATGTACCTATTGAAACTTCTCTTAAATGTTGCAATCAAAATCCCATGCACAACTTGTGTTGGCCACTTGTTACAGACATTCACCACCCAATGAGTGAAGAAGTTTTCCCTCAAGTACCCCTTAAACTTTTCACCTTTCACCCTTAACCTATGGCCTCCGGTCATAGCCCCACCCAATCCCAGTGGAAGAAGTCTGCTTGCATTTACCCTATCTATATTCCTCGATTTTGTATACCTCTATTAAACCTCATCACAATCTTTTATGTTACAAGGAATAAAGTCCTTACCTATGCAATTTTTTCTTTTAACTCAGGTCCTCCAGACCTGGCAACATCCTTGTAAATTTTCTCTGCACTCTTTGCTGTACGTTGGTGACCAAAACTGCACACGATACTCCAAATTAGGCCTCACCATTTAACTTACTTACTGTAATGGTGAGGTACTCTTCAGCAACACCTAGAACAAGGTGAAAGAGTGATCCTGGGTCAGTTTGAGGAATGGAGAGCTAAACGGAGAGAGCACAGCGGACAACAATTCCACGACACCCTACACATGCAGCAACTGTGGCAGAGCCTGCCGTTCCAGGATCGGCCTCAATAGCCACAGTCGACACCGCTCGACAAACCGGTGACTACCAGAGGCGCAGTACTCATGGTCGACCACGACCGACGGAGGCCACACACACACATTGTAACGTACTGTTGCCACAAAAACAACAAATTTCACGAGATATGTTGGTGATATAAAATCAGATTCTGATTCTATTTTAAGCTTCCAGTATCTTCAATGGTTTATTGTTGAGCCCCTACTCCGACTGTTCTTAAACGTTCAGGCTATTCTTTTTCCAGAACTTTTAATCTATTCCATGTCCTGCCCATTCAGGTTCAAAGTTCAAAGTAAAATTTATTATCTGAGTACATACACGCTGCCACATATAACCCTGAGCTTCTGTTTTCTGCGGGTATACTTAGCAAATCTATAGAACAGTAACTGGTAACAGGATCTGTAAACTGTAAACACCAGGAACTGCAAACTGTAAACAAACTGTGCAAATGCAGATATAAATAAATAGTAATAAATAACAAACATGAAATAACAAGACAGAAGAGCCCTTGAATGAGAGTAGTTATCCCCTTTTGTTCAAGAGCCTGATGGTTGAGGGGTAGAGCAACACACATAAAAGTTGCTGGTGAACGCAGCAGGCCAGGCAGCATCTCTAGGAAGAGGTACAGTCAACGTTTCGGGCCGAAACCCTTCGTCAGGACTAATTGAAGGAAGAGCTAGTAAGAGCTCTTCTCTTACTAAGAGATGCTGACTGGCCTGCTGTGTTCACCAGCAACTTTTTTGTGTGTTGCTTGAAATTCCAGCATCTGCAGACTTCCTCGTGGTTGAGGGGTTGAACCTGGTGGTGCGAGTCATGAGGCACCTGTACCTTCTACCTGATGGCAGCAGCCGTAGATCTTAGCCTATCTTCCTGCCACCAACCTCGCTTCCCGAGTAATGTACTCGGTTAGGATCCCCCTCTCAGCAGGTGGAAGAGGATTGAACAGTCAGCTGTGGTGTGTAGAGCAAATACTCGGAGAGCACAGTGAGTGACAGTGTTAATGCTAATCATTTAATGAGAGAAATTAACTCATCTGCATTACTTTACGACATAAGCAGCGCTTAATGAATGTAACCTTCAATAATGGTGAGCTGTTAGATAACTGCCAATACTTGTCAGCCTAATTTGATGTCTCAGTCAATCAGATAACAAAAGGATGCTGATTTAATTGATGGATAATCAGTTCTTAGATGTGACTGGAAATGGTGGCTGTTGGCAAACTTTATGCAGATTTTTCACTGGAATCATTTCAAATTTATCAGCTGATTTTAACCTCACAGCTCCAGGGAGACTGATTCTTTCATGTCCTCATCAGCTTGTATGTTATAATTAGAATAATTCCATCAACAAAACAACAAACAGAAAATGCACTGACCTATTTACTACCGACACACTGCCTATGAAGCTAATATAAATAGTTTCCAGAGTCAAAAATTTAGTAAAAGAAAATTGCTGAGCTTCGCTGCATGTTGGATCTTGTGATAAGTTGAAGTTAATTTTTGGTGTACAATATGCAATTCAATCATTTAATTGACCCTTTGAAGTAAATGCAAATTGCTGGAGATATCCTGCTCCTGGTAGCTAATTCAGTGGTAACAATAAACAACATAGAACACAGAACACAATGACACAATAGAGACCCTTTGGCCCACAATGTTATGCTGACTCTTTAACCCTCTACAAGATCAATCTCATCCTCCCGTAACACCCTCCCCAAACAGCCGTCCATTTTTTTCATTCATCCATGCGCCTATCCAAGAGTGTCTTAAATATCTCTAATGTACCTGCATCTACCAGCACACCTCGCAGTGCGTTCCACACACCCACCAGTCTCTGTGTCAAAATCCTACCTCTGACATACCTCCTATATTTTCCTCCAATCTCCTTAAAATTACGCTCTCTTGTATTAGCCAATGCTGCCCTGGTGGAGAAAAGTGCTGGTTGTCCACTCTATCTGCCTCTTATCGTTTTATACACCTCTGTCAAGTCACCTCTCATCAAAACATGAAAGCATGGTTCAAGAGTTGTTATTTGCAAGGGGATTAGAAACAGACGTGAAGGGGGAATCAATATTTCAGGATGTTAAGCAATTTTTCAAAGAGGACAATCCGCTCACCATCATTCTTGCTAGCGCAACAGATGGGGTATCATTAATCCTCGGATGTCATACTGGGGTTATTGTTGTTGTTCCTTTCCTCATCTTATGGTGCATTGGGTGGCAACCTTGGCTTTCATTAGCATTTTGTCTGTTATCTTTTATGAGGCTGAGTTGCGAGCCCAACACTCAACCCAGCATGGATGGAAAGCGTGCAAGGAGGCAGCTGGATTCGAACCCAGAACCACTCGCCTCAAAGTCTGGTACAGATGTCACTACACCAATTGGTAAGTGGGATTATTACTTTCTTGAATAAAAACAGTATCTAACATATTTACCATTCACTGTGTAATTCACACACAATATCTTGTTGCAAAAAGTCTAAGTGATTGGCTGCATAAATCATTAAGTACTGCTATTACAGCGGTAAATAAAATCAAGTCCCATGCTCTTAATTCTTGACTATTTCAGGAATTTGTATTGAGAATGATGAACAGTTTGAACGGTTTGCAGACAGAAGTCAGATCGCTCTGAAAAGGAACCTGCCTGAGAAACTTTTATGTGCTTTTTGGAACTGTGATGAAAATCTTTGAAGCAAAACACATAAAAGTTGCTGGTGAATGCAGCAGGCCAGGCAGCATCTCGAGGAAGAGGTACAGTCGACGTTTCGGGCTGAGACCCTTCGTCAGGACTAACTGAAAGAAGAGCTAGTAAGAGATTTGAAAGTGGGAGGGGGAGGGGGAGATCCAAAATGATAGGAGAAGACAGGAGGGGGAGGGATGGAGCCAAGAGCTGGACAGTTGATTGGCAAAAGGGATATGAGAGGATCGTGGGACAGGAGGTCCAGGGCCAAAGAAAGGGGGAGGGGGGGAAAACCCAGAGGATGGGCAAGGGGTATAGTGAGGGGGACAGAGGGAGAAAAAGGAGAGAGAGAAAAAGAATGTGTGTATATGAATAAATAACAGATGGGGTACGAGAGGGAGGTGGGGCATTAGCGAAAGTTTGAGAAGTCATTGTTCATGCCATCAGGTTGGAGGCTACCCAGATGGAATATAAGGTGTTGTTCCTCCAACCTGAGTGTGGCTTCATCTTGACAGTAGAGAAGGCCGTGGATAGACATATCAGAATGGGAATGGGATGTGGAATTAAAATGTGTGGCCACTGGGAGATCCTGCTTTCTCTGGCGGACAGAGCGTAGGTGTTCAGTGAAATGATCTCCCAGTCTGTGTCAGGTCTCGCCAATGTATAGAAGGCCACATCGGGAGCACCGGACGCAGTATATCACCCCAGCCGACTCACAGATGAAGTGTTGCCTCTCTTGGAAGGACTATCTGGGGCCCTGAGTGGTAGTGAGGGAGGAAGTGTAAGGGCATGTGTAGCACTTGTTCCGCTTACAAGGATAAGTGCCAGGAGGGAGATCGGTTGGGAGGGATGGGGGGTGCGAATGGACAAGGGAATCGCGTAGGGAGTGATCCCTGCGGAAAGCAGAGAGAGGGGGAGAGGGAAAGATGTGCTTGGTGGTGGGAAAATCTTTGAAATTCTGAATGCTTCTTTCGGTTATCAACTAAAGAATCTTAGGCGTGACATTGCTTATTTGTCAGAATTATTCGCAAAGATTAATGAAATCAATATTCAGTTGCAGGGAAATGATGTGAATCTTATCAAATTCATCTCCACATTTCTGTCCAAATTGACCCTAGTTACGTGCAACATTGGCTTTTGCGACCTTTTTCAATTTCTGAACCTCACTGAGTTGAAAAAGAAAAAAGGAATACCAAATGATGAACTTCAAGTATACTGTGTCCACCAAGACGTGCTGCATAAAGACATGTCAGAGAGATCTCAGGATCTTCTCTCGATCCAAATTCCAGATTGGGTAATAAATCCATTCCTTAACATTAATAATGGGGAATTAACTGGAAGGATGGCGGAAAAACTGAGCTCACCATAAAAGGAGCAGAAGCCAAGTTCATATCAAGACTTGTAGTTGCACAAAGAAACATCCTGACCTGGATCTGGGCTGTACCCTCCAAATATCCGGACCTGCCTCTCAGTATTTTTTGCATAATCTTACTTTCTCTTTTCTATTTTCTATTTATGATTTATAATTTAAATTTTTAATACGTACTATCGATTTGTACTCCAGGGAGCGCGAAGCGCAGAATCAAATATCACTGTGATGATTGTACGCTCTAGTATCAATTGTTTGGCGACAATAAAGTAAAATGTCCGAACATTATCCGGCACTGCGGAAAAAGGTCAAGATGTTGCCTTTCCAACATCATAATTACTGGAGCACAATTTCAGTGCAGTGTCCCCACTTCTTTCAGATCAACGGAACAGACGACGGATTACCTGTTCCCTCTTCCCTGTCGTCGCTGACTAACTGAACTCTGAAAACTCACACTCGTTTCTCAGTTGTACTTCATTTACTTGTGCACAAGGAGTACAGGACGGCCCCCGTCACCACACACTGTTCTGAAGTCGGACCAGCGAAATTACATTTTTATGCAGAATTCAGTAACAGTTACGGATAATGATTATTAGGTAACGTATGTATTTACAAATTTGTTATTTGCAAGATCGGTCACTATTCACAATACCACTGTTAAGTCTATACAACCAATGATACTTTTGCGGTTAGTAAAGTAATTACCCCTGAGCTGGTGCGTGTGGTTTCCATCCTATTGCGACATCCTGATTTTGTCTCCGCAAGCTTTCCCACCTGCTGTGCAAAAGGAGGCTATGCTCTTCAAAGACTTCCCTTAAAATACCTTGCTTGCCTGGTTATTACCTTAACCCTAACCTTGGCACAAATCCCACACCTCATCTGATAATGAAAGGTGACAGCATGAATTTGTCACATGCAGGGATTTTGTTGCACAACGAATACAGGATGGATCTGACGGAGTGAGATGCCGGAACAATGAAAAGTGGCTCCAGGACAACTGGAGATGCATTTTTCTTCAGTTTGTCATTTACCATGTACACCTGTACACGCTAAAGTGGTGGATGCTGTCCTGTCCAACACAGGAAGATCTCAAAGGTTTCAAAGGTGCATTTAATGTCAGAGGAATGTATACAGTATACATCCTGAAATGCTTTATCTTTGCAACCATCCACAAAAAACAGAGGAGTGCCCCAAAGAATGAACAACAGTTAAATGTTAGAACCCCAAAGACCCCTCAGTTCCCCTCCCTCCCATACGTGAGCAGCAGCAAGCAACGGTCCCCCCTCCCCCACCAGGAAAAAGAAGCATTGGCGCCCCCACCCCCCCGAGCACTCAAGTGTGAGCAAAGCAACAGCAAAGACACAGACTTGCAGTTACCCCAAAGACTTTGCATTTCACCTGGTATTCGACATATACCACAGGCTCTCTCTATCTCCCTAATAAAGGAGAAAGAGATGTCTCTATTCTCACAGCGAGCGGGGAGACATAACAAACAACTCACTGGTTTATGATGTTAAAAGTCCATTACATCACCTTTCTCGAGCTCTGTGCCCAAAGATCTGGGCACACAGCTGTAGATATTCCGACTCCCCTGACAACACATGGGTCTCCTGCCATGACACCGGCCGTCGATCCGCCCGCCTCTAGCGCCCCGAGATCCCAGGCCTACAAAGCCTCCAAAGCCGAGCCGGCCTCTGAGGCCAAGCTCTTCACAAGCAGAACAACGGCTAGTTATGAAACCCCGAGAGTGGGTCCCATTCCCGCAAAGAACCGTAGTCAGCATATAACTCCAGGTCAGGGTTTTCTAAAGAACCCTGAAAGGGAAAAATAAAGATACTAAGGATGGAAATAGAGCTGTTTCCGAAGATGCAAGCAAAGAAGTTGCCATTTAGCGTCATCATCACTCTGCTCCACCTCCCGGTTTCTCTCTCCCTACAATTTGAAATAAGCATTGTCAAAAGAAAGCAGCATCCATCATCAGGCACTCCCACTACCCAGGCTGTGCTCTCTTCTCACTACTATCATCGGGCAAGAGGTACAGAAGCCTTAGGTCCCACACCTCCAGGTTCAGGAACAATTATATACCTACAACCATCAAGATCCTGACCAGTGTGGATAACTTCACTCATCTGAACTCAGAAATGAGTCCACAACCTACAGACACTTTCAAGGATTCTACAGCTTATGTTCTCAGTATTTTTGTTTACTTACACAATTTGACTTCTTTTACACATTGGTTGTTTGTCAGTCTTTGTTTATGTATGGTTTTTTCATCAATTATATTGTATTTATTTTCCTGTAAATACCTGCAAGAAAATGAATCTCAAGGTAGTATTTAGTGATGTACACTCAGTGGCCTCTTCATTACGTACTCTTGTACATCTGTTTGTTCATGCAAATATCTAATTAGCCAATCATATGACAACAACTCAATGCACCCCTTTGGCTCTCAGACCAAATCTCCAGCACCCCATCTCTCTTTGACCATATACAATCCTAGGATTCATTTTCCTGTAGGCATACTCAAAAATGCATAATAGAATCAATATAAGACCACACCAACTTGGGTATTCAACAAGTGTGCAAAAAAGACAACAAACTATCTAAATAGAATAAATAAATAAATAAATAATCAAGCAAGCAAGCAAGCAATAAATATCAAGAACATGAGATAAAGAGTCCTTGAAAGTTAGTCCAGAGTTTATGGGAAAATTTCAATGATGGGGCAAATGAAGTTGAGTGAAGTTAACCCCTTTGGTTCAAGAACTTGATGATTGAGGGTTAATAACTGTTACTGAATCTAGTGGTGTGAGTCCTGAGGCTCCTGTATCTTCTTCCTGATGGCAGCAGTGAGAAGAGACCATGTCCTGGCTGGTGGGGTCCTTGATGATGGATGCTGATTTCTTGCAATCACTTTTTATATAGATGTGCTCAGTGGTTGGGAGGGCTTTAGCCATGATGGACTGGGCTATATCTACTAGTTTTTGTAGGATTTTCCGTTCAAGGGCTTTGGTGTTTCCGTACCAGGCTGTGATGCAGACAGTCTATAAAAAGTATTCACCCACCTTGGCAGTTTTCATGTTTTATTGCTTTACAACATTGAATCACAATCGATTTAATTTGGCTTTTTTTGGACATTAATCAACAGAAAAAGACTTTTGTGTCAAAATAAGTACCAATCTCTACAAAGTAATCAAAATTAACTGCAAATATAAAACACTAAATAATTGATTGCTAAGTATTAACCCCTTTCAAGTTAGTATTTAGTGGATGCACCTTTGGCTGCAATTACAACCTTGAGTCTGTGTGGATAGGTCTCTCTCAGCTTTACACATCTGGACACTGCAGTAGTTCCCCATTCTCCTTTACAAAACTGCACAAACTCTGTCAGGTTGCATGGGGATTGTGAGCGACCAGCTCTTTTCAAGTCCAGCCACAAATTCTCAATTGGATTGAGGTCTGGACTCAGACTTGGCCACTCCAGGACATTAACTTTGTTGTTTTTTTAGCCATTCCTGTGTAGCTTGACTTTAAGTTTGGGGCTATTGTCTTGCTGGAAAACAAATCTTCTCCCAAGTCACAGTTCTCTTGCAGATTGCATCAGATTTTCCTCCAGGACCTCCCTCTATTTTGCTGCATTCATTTTACCCTCTACCTTTACAAACCTTCCAGGGTCTGCTGCAGTGAAGTATCCCCACAGCATGATGCAGCTACCACCATGTTTCATGGTAGCGATGGTGTATTTTTGAAGATGTGCAGAGTTTGGCTTCCGTCAAACGTAGCATTTAGTCTGATGACCAAGAAGCTCGATTTTGGTTTTATCAGACCATAGAACCTTCTTCCATCTGATTTCAGAATCTCCCACATGCCTTCTGGCAAACTCTAGCTGATATTTCATGGGAGATGTTATTTCAACAGTGGCTTCCTCTTTGCCATCCTCCCATAAATCTGTGACTGATGAAGAAGCTGGGCTGTTGTGTGCGCAGTCTCTTCCATCTCAGCCACTGAAGCTTGTAACTCCTCCAGAGTTGTCATAGGATTCTTTGTGGCCTCTCTCACTACTTCCTTTCTTGCACAGTCACTCAGTTTTTGAGGATAGCCTTCTCGAGGCAGATTGCAGCTGTGCCATATTCTTTCCACTTCTTGATACTCCAAGGGATATTCAGTGACTTGGAAATATTCTTGTATCCATCTCCTGAATTGTGCTTTTCAATAACCTTTTCAAGGAGTTGCTTGGAGCATTCTTTTGTCTTCATGGTTTAGTTCTTACCAGGATACTGACTCACCATCAGTTGGACCTTCCAGATACAAGTGCACTTTTATTACAATCAATTGAAACACCTTGGCTGCACGTTTATATATATAGCTAGAACACCTTAACTAATTATGTGACTTCTAAAATCAATTGGCTGCACCAGTGATGATTTGGCGTATCATATTAAATGGGGTGAATACTTCTGCAATCAATTATTTTGTTTTATATTTGTAACTAATTTAGATTACTTTGTAGAGACCTGTTTTCACTTTGACATGAAAGAGTCTTTTTCTGCTTATCAGTGTCAAAAAAGCCAAATTAAATCCATTGTGATTCAATGTTGCAAAACAATAAAACATAAAAACTTTCAAGGGTGGTTAATACTTTTTATTGGCACTGTGCTCTTCACTACTCATCTAGTAAAGTTTGACAAAGTTTTAGATGTCATAGCAAACCTTTGCAAACTCCTGAGGAAGTGCTGCCTTGCTTTCTTCTCAATTGAACTTTAAGGTTCAAAATAAGGTTCAGAAGTTCATTTTCTTTGTCAAAGTTTGCATTTGTGATATTCATCTTCTCCAGATAGCAATAGAATGCAGAAAAGAGAAAAAACATCAACCCCCTGCTAGCACGAAAAGGAAATAGAACCAAATCACGCAAACGTGAAATGCCTCACAACAGCTAACAGATCACCCACGCAGAAAATGGTGGTAGGAACATCAAGCCCCAAATCCACAAATCACTTTCTTGCAAAAAAAAAGAGACAATAACATCAAGCTCCTAAACCCCTCCCTCACAATAAAAGTGACAGTAACGTCAAGCCCCCAACCGCATCCTTCGCAAAAAAAAGCCAACAACAGTAACATCAGACTCCCACCCCTTCCTTTGCAAAAAAAAAAGTGACAATCGTATCAAACCCTGACACCACCCCTCTCTCATACACAAAAATTATTAGGTCACCTACACAGAAAAAAACAAAAACCAACAAGAACATCAGACCCAAAATCCCTAGCCTCCCCCCTCACGAAAACACATCGCCCAACCGGAACCCCAACCCTCTAATCGGCAATAAGAAAAAAAGCACAGAAAACTGAAGGACAGCCATATAAACTACAGTCCAATAACCACATGAATCGTAGAATTTCAAAAACGCCACACCACCATGCCACTGACTGCAGCTTTCCGAGCACCACTGACCTGGCTGCCAACCTGTCGACCTGTGACCTCTGTGGGGAGTGACCAGTGATCTCCTCCACGTTTGCCTTGATACTTCATCTTCCTCGACCCTTCAAAATGGGGTCCAGCAAATAATTTGCTCAGCAACTTGCCTGCTGGGTCCAGGAAAGGTCCTCCGAACTAATAACTCAGAGGAATTTAAAGTGGCTGACCGCCTCCACTTCTGATTTCCTGGTAAGGTCTGGCTCATGGATCTCTGCTTTCCTCCACCTGAAGTTAAATATCGGCTCTTTGGTCTTGCTGACATTGGGAATGAGGTTGTTTTTGTTGTGGCACTGCTCAGCCAGATATTCAATCTCCCTCCTACTTACTGAGTTGTCACCACCTTTGACTTGGCCAATGACAGTGATGTCCTCAGCAAACTTGAATATAGCATTGGAGCTGTGTTTAGCCACACAGTCATAAGTGTAAAGCGAGTAGGGCAGGGGCTAAAGCACAGAGCCTTGTATTCAAGCCCTGGCACAACTGTTGAGTATCATTTGTTGATTCAAGTTTAGTCCGGAATTGCCACTTCGCCTGTAAGTTGGCTTTCTGGATATTGTACCTGGATCTCTTGTGTCTTTCCTGGTGACCAGACTTGAATGCCTCTGACCTAGCCCTCCACAGACTGTGAATCCCATCGTTCTTCCTGAGCTTCTGATTGGGAAAGACATGGTATGATTTTGTCGGGACACACTCATCTACAACTGTTTTTTTATGAAACCTATAAAGAATTTTGACTTATAACGCACCACCTAGACTCCTTTATCATTTGGTCTGCCTTTTCTATTTTCATTATCGATTAACGACAACGGTGAAGTACCTATTGTTTAAGTCCAACCTTAAACGTGACAGTCTATAAAGGTGAAAGTAATGACGTCATCCTAGCTCAGGCAAAATCTAACTCTCTGCTTGAAGGTACATAAAGTGGGGCAATGATATCTTGCTTGGGGCATAGGCTAGAGAAATGCAGTCAAGACCATTCATAAGGGCAGATTCTGAAATTTACCCCTCTGAATGCCATACCCTAACTCACAGGAATTGTGTCACTGTACGATTAGAGTGTGGGAATCATACTAGCTAACACTGTAACTACAGCACTGTAACTGGGCCAGGCCTGGAAATAACATAATTTCTTCAGTCCAGATTCCTCATGATATAACAAACATAGATGTGTCACATTACTTTTGAACAACTATAATACACTTCGAACAAAGTCTAAGAGAACGGTGTGTTTTACAAAGATGTTGCCTGGTTTGGAGGGCGTACCTTATGAGAATAGTTTGAGTGAACTTGGCCTTTTCTCCTTGGAACGACGGAGGATGAGAGGTGACCTGATAGAGGTGTATAAGATGATGAGGGGTATTGATCCTGTGGATAGCCAGAGGCTTTTTCCCAGGGCTGAAATGGCTAACATGAGGGGACATAGTTTTAAGGTCCTTGGAAATAGGTACAAAGGGGATGCTGGGTAGTTTTCACACAGAGAGTGGTGAGTGCGTGGAATACAGTGTCAGCAGCGGTGGTGGAAGTGGATACAATAGGGGAGCGGTGGTCAACCTTTTACATTCCATGCGTCAATTTTTTCACGCACGAGTTCAGATGTGCCAACTAACTCTTGTACCCCCATTCAATTCTTGTAAAAATATGTTAATATAGACATATTTAGCAGTTTTACATGATATACTGATTTAATATAAAAACAAGATAAACATTACTTACCTTAATGAGACTTTTGAGTCTGTTTTGATTTCACCAAGCTTTTAATGTTTGGAGTTAAATTAGTTACTTACAGCAGCAAAGAATTCTTCAAATTTGAATCAGTCAATCACAACCTCATTTTGTTTTTAATCAATTTCATGGCTGAAAATGCTTGTTCACATCTGTACGTCATTCCGAAATGACAGATATAACTCTGGGCAAATTTTCTTGGTTCTGGAAAATATTCACAGGGTAATGATCGCCAGAAATTAATCATGTCAGAAGCATTCGGGACTGAGGGAAGCTCATCAAATTTCATGTTCAATAATGAATTCGTTTTCAAGTCAATAAGTTCCATTTGTATGTTACTAGGCACATCTTCATGATTTTTTGTTCACTAAGTGAAAATAGGTTTATGAATGCGAGTGTGCAGTCTTCTCCTTTTGCAAAATCACGAAAACGACTTTCAAATGACTCTTGCAATAACCTGATTTTCTCAGTATATTTTGTAAAATTGCCATTATCTTCAGCACATTCACTCTGCTCTTTTAAGTGTGAAAACTGGCTCAAATCCTCATTTTCTTTCTCTCAAAACTAGTGGATCCAGTCCAGTCCATCAGGGGTAAAGCCCTTCCAACCATTGAGCACATCGACATAAAACGTGATTGCAAGAAATCTCTCAATCTTTTTTATTAAGGTTTTGTTTATCAATTCGAAACTTAATAAATCCTCATTTTCTAACTGAGAGGTGAACAGTTTTAACTTCATCTTGAATGCATTGATAACATTTACTAATCTAGGAAACAAATTGTTCTTGCCCTGGAGTTTCAAATTTAGGTCACTGAGATGGCTGGTAACATCAACTAAAAATGCTAAATCAAATAGCCAGTTGTTATCACATAAAAGGGCTCGTTCCTCAGGCAGCTCATTTATCCCTTCTAGAAAATTATAAGCAGTATTTTTCCATTTCCAAAATCTACTCAGAACCTGTCCTCCAGAAAGCCAGCACACCTCACAATGAAGGACAAGATCGCCATATTCCAAATCTAATATTTCACAATATTCTCTGAATTCTCGTCTGTTTAATCCTCTTGCTCTAATTTTATTCACGCATTTCACAACCAGTAACATAACATGCTGCAAATTGAAAGTTTTTCCACACAGTGACCTTTGGTGTATAATGCAGTGATATTTCAGTAGAGGACGACCTAGAAGGTTCTCAAGCAAAGTTGTCGTCCCAGCAGCTTTACCTATCATTGACGGCGCTCCGTCAGTACAAACACTGATGAGTTTACTAGAATCTAGTTGTAGATTTTCTAGGCATGATTTTACTTTGTCAAATATGTCTGATCCTCTTGTTTTTCCATGAAGCGACTCCAGACCGATAAGTTCTTCAAAGACGCTAAGATGATCATGAATTCCTCTTATAAAAATGCTTAACTGGGCTACATCACATATGTCAGCAGATTCGTCCAAAGCGAAAGAAAAGAATGGACAAGGTCTTTCAGTTGCTCAGATGCATCATGACAGAGTTCTTCAGTGCGTCTCATAACTATTTGCTTTGACAGAGCAATTTCGTCTACCTTCCTTTTGATATTTTTATCACCAAGACATCTTGCAAATATTTGGAGACAAGGTTTAACAATTTCTTCTCCATCAGAGAAAGACTTCCATTTTTTGGCCAACTCTAAAGCAATTTCATCGGACACTTCTGTCATTGCCAAACTTTCACAACATTTTTTTAACAAATATATTTTGTCTTCTTTTGATTTCTTCCTTTTTCTTAATCATATGTTCTTTCCATTACTCAGACCCAAGCACTAGCTTCAGTTTTCCTTCTATTTCAGTCTGATGTTGTGTTTTATAGCAACACACATCAAAGTTGCTGGTGAACGCAGCAGGCCAAGCAGCATCTATAGGAAGAGGCGCAGTCGACGTTTCAGGCCGAGACCCTTCGTCAGGACTAACTGAAGGAAGAGTGAGTAAGGGATTTGAAAGCTGGAGGGGGAGGGGGAGATCCAAAATGATAGGAGAAGACAGGAGGGGGAGGGATGGAGCCGAGAGCTGGACAGGTGATAGGCAGAAGGGGATACGAGAGGATCATGGGACAGGAGGTCCGGGAAGAAAGATGGGGGGGGGTGACCCAGAGGATGGGCAAGAGGTATATTCAGAGGGACAGAGGGAGAAAAAGGAGAGTGAGAGAAAGAATGTGTGCATAAAAAAGAGTAACAGATGGGGTACGAGGGGGAGGTGGGGCCTAGCGGAAGTTAGAGAAGTCAATGTTCATGCCATCAGGTTGGAGGCTACCCATACGGAATATAAGGTGTTGTTCCTCCAACCTGAGTGTGGCTTCATCTTTACAGTAGAGGAGGCCGTGGATAGACATGTCAGAATGGGAATGGGATGTGGAATTAAAATGTGTGGCCTCTGGGAGATCCTGCTTTCTCTGGCGGACAGAGCGTAGATGTTCAGCAAAGCGGTCTCCCAGTCTGCGTCGGGTCTCACCAATATATAAAAGGCCACATCGGGAGCACCGGACGCAGTATATCACCCCAGTCGACTCACAGGTGAAGTGATGCCTCACCTGGAAGGACTGTTTGGGGCCCTGAATGGTGGTAAGGGAGGAAGTGTAAGGGCATGTGTAGCACTTGTTCCGCTTACACGGATAAGTGCCAGGAGGGAGATCAGTGGGGAGGGATGGGGGGGACGAATGGACAAGGGAGTTGTGTAGGGAGCGATCCCTGCGGAATGCAGAGAGAGGGGGGGAGGGAAAGATATGCTTAGTGGTGGGATCCCATTGGAGGTGGCGGAAGTTACGGAGAATAATATGTTGGACCCGGAGGCTGGTGGGGTGGTAGGTGAGGACCAGGGGAACCCTATTCCTAGTGGGGTGGTGGGAGGATGGAGTGAGAGCAGATGTACGTGAAATGGAGGAGATGCGTTTAAGAGCAGAGTTGATAGTGGAGGAAGGGAAGCCCCTTTCTTTAAAAAATGAAGACATCTCCCTCGTCCTAGAATGAAAAGCCTCATCCTGAGAGCAGATGCGGCGGAGACGGAGGAATTGCGAGAAGGGGATGGTGTTTTTGCAAGAGACAGGGTGAGAAGAGGAATAGTCCAGATAGCTGTGAGAGTCAGTAGGCTTATAGTAGACATCAGTGGATAAGCTGTCTCCAGAGACAGATCATGTCTTCTATTATGTGAGAAAGTGTTTTCACAAACAATGCACAACTGTTTTCCTGAAGGAGCCGTTATAAATAAAAACTCGTTTTCTCACTGTTCATTGAATTCATGCTTACTATCACTTTCTGCTTTTCTTTTGCTAATTTTCTTTTGCACTGTGATGGGTCACTGAATGTCAAAAGAAGGCTTAATTTTAGAAAAAGTACAAAACTGCAAATGTTCAAAAAGGACGAACAAGGCACAACTCCGTAGCGCACGAGTGTCAATTGTAAACTGACTGGCAAAAACCTGCGACGCACCGCTGGTGCAGACGCCTGGCGCCTCAGGATCAAACAAGTATCAAATGTGTATTGAACAGTTATGGAACGACTGCAGAACAAATGTCTTTCTTTCCTAGTTTGACTCATTGAACATTTTTTTAAAATTGAAAACAGATTAATGTGAAAGAAGATAACATTTGCCAAAAGATGTGCACGAAATAATAAAATTGCTAAAAATAATTGCTAAGTTTTAGATTTATTCTCAGTAAAACCCATTTCTAGCTCTAAGCTACTTGAGTTCCTGTTACGGATTTTTTTTCTACAAATCAGTTTTTGGTTAATACTTTTTGCATGAGTAGGCTTACTTTTTTATTATTATCACTGGGGTGCGATGCGCCTCTTCGAATCATCCAATGCGCCACTTTTGCCACATGCGCCATAGGCTGGCTATTCCTGCAATAGGGTCTTTTAAGAGCCTCTTAGGTAGGTACGTGAAGCTTAGAAAAATGGAGGGCTATGTGGTAGGGAAATTTTAGGCAGCTTCTAGAGTAGGTTACATGGTCAGCACAACATTGTGGGCCGAAGGGCATGTAACGTGCTGTAGACTTCTACATTCTATGTAACAGTGAGTCAGCAAGTGATGAGGTGATTATGTGATCATTGTAATCAATTTTCAGGCACTGAGGATCAAATGCTTATAGTAAGTAGTACATTTCTTAAATTAATATTGTAATCCCTCAGCTGACCCCTTGCTACTGAGAACCGCCTCCCACCATCCCCTTTATTTTTATTGCCCCCTTGGAAATTCCCACCACCCCCAGGGCAGCAATTTCACCCACTTGGAGAACCACTGCTCTAGAGATTGTTATGTGTAACCATCCAAGCAGATTCTGAGACACTCAATAATCAGTCCATGGTCAAAGTCACTTAGTTCCTTTCTTCTCCATTCTGATGTTTGTTCAGAGGAACAACTGAGCCTCCTGCATACTTTTAGACATTGAGTTGCTGCCACATGATTGGCTGATTAGATATTTGTAAGAATGAGCAGGTGTACAGGTGTACCTAATAAAGTGGCCACTGAGTGTAGCTATCTCTTTGAAAAAATGTGCAATTCAAAATTTTCTGAAACTTACAAAGAAAAGGCATTAAGCCTGGCAGTGGATTATCTACGAACAAATTTAATGACAAGACAGATTTAACGGACCAGATGTCCAGATCCTGCTCCTATTTTCTTGAGTTCTTGAGATTATATATTCTTAAAAACATACAGGTATCTCCCATTGATGAATTTTCCCTTAAAGACCTCACCATGAAAGAGGTTGATTGTAGACACAGTTGACATTCACATAATAAAAGCATTCCTTTGTTCCTTCATTGTGTGCCATGTCATGTGATGTGGGTGATCATAGTCTTTCCATGACCATGACTGTTTTTGGTAAATTTTATATGGAAGTGGTTTGCCATTACCTCCTTCTGGGTAGTGTCTTTACTAGATGGGGACCCCAGTTGTTACCAATACTTTGTACAGATTATCTGCTTGGCATTAGAGCTCACATAAACAGAACTTATGATATACACCAGCTACTCAAATGACCATCCATCACCTGCTCCCAAGACTTTACGTGACCCTGATCGGGGGCTAAGCAGGTTGCCCAAATGTAACCTGTAGGCTAGCGGAGCGAAGGAGCGCCTTACACCTCCTTTGGTAGAGTCGTATCTCCACCCTGCTACCCCAAAAAACATTACTTGATTGAATTATGAATGTGTACATGTAAAGTTAGTTTTACAAAAGGAGAAAGAATAAGGCTAAAAGATGTTAGTGATAATCTTTGGGTGAAACTGCCCGAATTGCAGAAATAGAGGGGCCATTTCCAGTCACTTTCTACGTCAGCATGCCTGACGTTTTCCCAGTGCCAGCTGTATAACTAATAAGGTCAGGTGCTGTACATCAGCGGTTTCTGTCCACTCTGGCGTGAATTGGAGATGATAATGCCACACAGCAACTGGCTTAAAGCAGTTTCATTGCAGTTTGAAACACGTCATTTTCTTTCATGAGTTAAAAAGGACAACCTGCTGACAACATAAGGCCTGAGTGTGGCACCTCAGAGGACTGACAGACTGCTCAAGCATTTTCTGAAGTCGGCGTATTGTGTTTGAACTAACTGGGTGTCCTTTGCACTGCATTATACTGCTGAGATTCTCAGTCAGTTGATGCTCAAAGTTGCTGCTTGTGCCAGCAGTCCATTCACGGAATATTCTAGTTAGGGAGGGTAGGAGACAAAGTTGTGCCCCTCTCTGAGGTCGTAAAGAGTTTGCAGACACACCATGTTCTCCCTGAACTGATCTGAAAAGTAATGCATTTGGAAGTTCAGGTTTTCAAACACAGATACATGCAAATTTACAAGATAATTTTGGTCAGGGTTTTGTTCCTGGACTGCTTTCCTGTGGAAGTCATTGTCATTGTGACTGCCAACTTCTTAGAAGTATAGAATAATAGAGTTTTTGAGCACTACAACACTGAAACAGGACCTTCGGCCCATCTACCCCATGCCAAAGTAGTTATTCTGTCAGCCTCATTGACCTGCACCTGGTCCAGAGCCCTTTGCACCCCTCCCACCCAAGTACTCTTCCAAACTTCTCTTAAACTCTGCAATCAAATCTGCATCACCACATCTCCCAACAGCTTGTCCCACACTCACATCACCCTCCAAGTGAAGAATTTCCCCCTCAGGTTCCATGTACGTAAATATTTCACCTTTCACCCTTAACCTACGACCTCTAGTTCTAGTCCCACCCAACCGCAGTGGAAAAAACCTGCTTGCGTTAACACTATCTATACCCCCAATAATTTTATATGCCTCTATCAAATTTCCCATCATCCTCCTGTTCTCTGGGGAATACCATCCTAACCTACTCAACATTTCTTTATACTTCATGTGCTGGCAAAGTCTTTGTACATTTTCTCTGCTCTCTTTCAGTCTTATTGATATCCTTTGTAAAGGTATGTGTGGCCATTGGATAGGTCAAGGCAATGGCTAAATACTTCATTATTTGTTCCCCACCTCGAAAGGGACATGAAGCAAATCAGATTAAATTAGAGCAGGGGTTTAAAATATTTTTTGTTTTGCAGCTTTAACAAATATAATGATACTTAAAACTTACAAATGCATGACCTGACAAACAGCAGATGCTGGAATAAAAGGGATGGACTTCTGGAGCTTAAGAAACAAGAAGTTCAAAAATCAAAGTTCAAGGTAAATTTATTAGGATAAAAAAGTAATAAGTAATACTACTTGTAGAATACTTGAAAGTGAGTCAATAGGTTGTGGAGTCATTTCAATGCTGAGTTGAGTGAAGTTATTCACATTGAAGGGTAATAACAGTTTCTGAACCTGGTGGTGTGGAATCTAATGCTGCTGTACCTCCTGCCTAATGACTGTAGCGAGAGTAGGAGGAGGACGGCGATGGGAAATTACCCAAAATTACCACCTTCCTTTCCCAGCTCAACAGAGGAGGGACAATTTGGAGAGAAAAACAGTTTGAAAAATGTTGCTATTGTTAACTCAGATGCTTGAAAGAAACAGGAGTCTTTAGGTGCTGATAAGAATGCTCACTGGATATATAAGACCAATATATAAGACCGTTTTATAAGACCAAAAGACGTACGACTTCCGATTGGCCATGCAGGAATACAAAGCTTGGGAACAGATAAAGACACTGAATATCCAGACAAGTAACATCTCTATAGAATGAAGGCAGAAGATAGCACATTGCACTAGATGTTACACCACATCCAATATAAATGGCTAGGCAAGATTGAACAGGGTTATGGTACAGGTGCAACAGTTACTGCTAGACCACCAACCCGTGGACCATAAGACCCAAAGGCATAGGAGCACAACTAGGTCACGCAGCCTTTCCAGTCTCAGTCTGATTTATTTTCCCTCTCAGCACCATTTCCCTGCCTTCTTCCTGCAACCTTTGACACCTTTGATAGTCAAGAGCCTATCAATCCAATGCAGCGGCCGTGGAAATATTTGCACGGTTAATTTAATGTGGAGAATGAGAGAAAGGATGTGGAGACAGACAGAGAGAGAGAGGGAGAGAGGGAGGATGTGGAGAGAGTGAGGGAGGATGTGGAGCAGGGGGGATGTATAGTGAGACAGAGGGAGACCAAGAAAGTGAGAGATTGAGAGAGAGCACAGGAGAGATGTAGACAGAGAGAGAGAGTAGGTAGAGAGAAAGAGATGTAGGTGGAGGAAGAGATAGAGACAGGGAGGATGTGGAGAGAAAGAGAGAGAGAATGAAAGAACGAGGGAGAGAGAGAGAGCAGAAGAGAGATGTAGACTGGGAGAGAGCATGAGAGAGACATAGGCAGAGGGAGATTTTAACAACGAGAGAGCGATGTAGGCAAAGAAAGAGTGAGTAGGTAGAGAGAGATAGAGTTGTAGAGAGAAAAGAAAGGGTTGATTGTCGATTGTAATGGACGCATTTAATTGACATACTTCTGAAGTGGCATTATGCTTCACTTTGTATGGTGTGGGAAACGACTCCACATTGTACCATTCACCGTTTGGTCCAGGTCCACAGTCAGAGTCCCAGTGAGCTCAGCATTTTAGCTGAATAAGTAGAGACAGAAATCAACAGTGGGAAATGGATTGCCACGTAATCCAGTGAGCATTCTCATCTACACCTAAAGGTCGACTGTGTTTTTTAAAGTACCTCGGTGCATGTAACATTAGCTTTAAGATTAGTTTTATCTGTCAGATGTGCATTGAAATGTTGAAATATACAATGAGATACGTCATTAAGCCAAAAGTGTCATCATCCATGCCCATAACTCAATAACACTAACCTGTACACCTTTGGAATGTGGGAGGAAACTGGAGCACCCAGAGGAAACCCATATGGTCATGGGGAGAATGTACAAACACCTGACAGAGGCTGGAATCGAACCCCAAGCAGTGAATACGGGCTTTGTAAGCTCAATGTGCTCACTGCTACAATACTGAGCCACCCTTTATATTAGTATAACACTTGCAGTTATTTTCATACATATCCAGTTGACTAAGGCAGTCATTATGGGTCATGTTGTATGTTGTATGTGAACATGGTCTCATGACCATGATGTTCTTGGCAAATTTTTCTACAGAAGTGGTTTGCCATTGCCTTCTTCTGGGCAGTGTCTTTACAAGACGGGTGACCCCAGCCATTATCAATACTCTTCAGAGATTGTCTGCCTGGTGACAGCGTTCGCATAACCAGGACTTGTGATATGCACCAGCTGCTCATATAACCATCCACCACTTTCGCCCATGGCATCCCATGACCCTGATTGTATGGTAGGGGGTGTTAAGCAGGTGCTACACCTTGCCCAGGAGTGACCTGCAGGCTTAGCAGAGGGAAGGAGAACCTTACACCTCCTTTGGTAAAAATGTGCCTCCAACCGTCCACCCAGCACATATAGAACACTGCTATTAAAGGCTGGAGTTATATATCCTGTGAAATGACATCATTGTTATGTTAGCTATCAATGAGGATTTCTGCTAGTTTCTAGGCAGCTTCACTCAAAGTATTGATTTTCATTGGTAATAAAGAAGAAAAATGTATTTTTTCAGAAAACATCATTATATTATTGGCAGGGTAACAAGAAAGGGAAGAAGACATCCATCATTCAAGATTCCAAGCATCAGTCACTTTGATGTTCCAGATACTATTTCAACTGTACTATTAAGATCGGATTTAAGAGCAGCTCTGTTATCTGTCTTTTTGACTGGTAATGGCATATTCAGTTGAGGGAGGTTATCAAAAAAAGAAATTGAATTTTAAAATGTACATAAAGGTTGGTACATAAATCATCAGAAGCAAGTTTCACAAAAGCCATTTCATTATTTTGTGGTCTTGCAAACTTTCTTTCTTTTACCCCTCACACAAACATGTCTGCAGAGAAAATGCCATTGTGTTTTGTCTTAGCTGGTCCAGATTACCTAACTGGAACATTACACTGAAATATTTATTCTGTCCCTGCTGAAAATGGTGAACAGATTGCATTCCCAAGTTTCCCTGGTTGCCCACATTCTATAGAAATGAAACAGTAGTGGCTTCTCACCCTAGAGTTATTCATGTGGTCAACTAAATACAGGTCTGAAGAAGTATTCTGTTGAATAGGATATTGTTTTTAGAACTACTTTATCATGTGATCTTTAATTGCCATTATTCATCATTTCCTTTGCAAGATTTCACTTCTAAATTTGAAGGATTGTCATTATTTAAAAGAATGTATCATATAAATAGTCAAAAAATGGCCCAAATGATCTTTATCACATCATTTGCTGTAGAATTTGACTACTTTCTTGAAAACTGCTTTTCTCATGAGAACCACACAATCCCACCCACAGAGATGAGAAAGCATATTTGGAGCAATATTCTCCCCAATCATATAATTTTAACTTTGAACAGAAGTGTGAGTTGAAGATGGAATAACTTCTTAAAAGAAATATGGATGGAAAGTTCATCTAGAATAGTTTAGAGTATGCAATCCTTTTACAAAAAATGTGTTAAACTTTGTACAAGGCTTTGATTTCATTAACGAAGAACTTCGACCCTGTCCTGCATGATTTTTGACCTGCCTTTCTCTCTCCACAGATGCAACCTGACTTGTTGAACTTTTCCAGCAATTTTTGTTGTATTTTAATTTACTTCTGTATCCTGCAGTTGTATAATCAAAGTGAAAAGTAAGTATTTGATTTCGGTTGAGATCTGGTGTCAATGAACTAAACAGAGGGGACAATTTCAAAGCATATGCCTCAGTTCCATATATTTGGATGGCAGAGGGCTTTGGAGCTTCAAACAAATTCAGTAAATTTGTTGCAGATGACTCATTGCATAAACTACAGGCACAGTTCCTTTTATTTTTACACGATTATTAAATTAGTACCAGCACCATTCAGATGCCAAGTCTGCTAAACGTTACTATCTTATAGAGCATAGTGTGCATTCTAAGATTGGTGCCACAAAAGTGATGGACCTCCCAAGATTTAATCACAGGAGATTAACTTGGCTAAAAGTTGCAGCAAATTAAATTTTATAGTCTACTTTAAATGTTGTGTTGGAGTCACATCTTTCAATTGATTACGCCAATAATAACAAATCTTCACATTGGTAGCTTGTTCAATGTTTTATTCAGGCACACTGCATTCCTGGAGGGAAATGAACAGTCAACCTTTCAGGTATTGATGAAGGGTCCCAGCCTGGAATATCAAATGTTTATTCCCTTCCATAAATACTGCCTAACTTGTGAGTTTCTCCAACATTTTGTGTGTAACTCAAACTTTCCAGAATTCTGCAGAATCTCTTGAGTTTATGCACTACATTCCTTTTACAGTTTTGAATATATCCAAATAATATAGTATACAAGATTTTAAGAACATAAAGACATAGAATAGTACAGCACAGTACAGGCCCTTCGACCCACAATGTTGTGCCAAGCTTCAAACCCTGCCTCCCGTATAAGCCCCCACCTTAAATTCCTCCATATACCTGTCTAGTAGTCTCTTAAAGTTCACTAGTGTATCTTCCTCCACCACTGACTCAGGCAGTGCATTCCACGCACCAACCACTGTCTGAGTAAAAAACCTTCCTCTAATATCCCCCTTGAACTTCCCACCCCTTACCTTAAAGCCATGTCCCCTTGTATTGAGCAGTGGTGCCCTGGGGAAGAGGCGCTGGCTATCCACTCTATCTATTTCTCTTATTATCTTGCACACCTCTATTATGTTTCCTGTCATCCTCCTTCTCTCCAGAGAGTAAAGCCCTAGCTCCCTTAATCTCTGATCATAATGCATACTTGCTAAACCAGACAGCATCCTGGTAAATCTCTTCTGTACCCTTTCCAATGCTTCCACATCCTTCCTATAGTGAGGCAACCAGAACTGGACACAATACTCCAAGTGTGGCCTCGCATTTTAAGGAGTTTTACGTTCTTCGTGTGACCTCGTAGGTTTCCGCCGGATGTTCTGGATGCCTCCCACATTCCAAAGATGTCGGGAACCGTGAGGGTTAGTAAGTTGTGGGCATGCTATGTTGGTGCTGGAAGCACGGAGGAACTCACCAATATGCTTCCCGACAGAACCGCACTACAACAGTTGCCGTAGCACCTGTCATGCACCTGGTCCTGACACACCTGGAAAACAAGAACACTTACAGTATGTCAGAATTCTGTCTCTGGATTTCATTTCGGCAGTCAGCACTTGTGTCCCAGACCCTGGGGAACAAACGCATACTCCTCGGTCTAAATACACCACTGTGCAACTGGATGTTGGATTTTTCTCACCATCAGATCTCAGATAGTCAGAATGGAGGACTGTTCCTCCCTCCCCATCATCCTCAACACAGGCGCTCTACGGAGCTGAGCACTGACGCCACTGTCGCGCACTCTGCTCACGCATGACGGCATGGCCAGAACCCGATTAACAACGTAGTCAAGTTAACCGGTGACACGACAATGGTGGGGCTCGTCACCGACAACGATGAGACAACCTACAGAGAGGAGTGGAAGAGCTCGAGGTCTGGTGCAAATAACCACTTCTTGATCATTAACAAGACAAGGGAGATAGTTATTGACCTCAGGAGAAGTTTCACCACTCACACCCTTCTATATCCCCAGATCCTAAGGACTTTCTACAGGGGCACAACTGAGAGCATCCTAACTGGCTGTAGCACTTCCTGGTACGGGAACTCGATCGCAGGACCCCGCAGAGAGTGGTGTGGACAGCCCAGCAGATCTTAGATGTGAACTTCCCACTATTCAAGACATCTACAAAGTCTGGTGTGTAAAAAAGGCCCGAAGTATCATTGGGGACCCGAGTCACCCCAACCACAATCTATTCCAGCTGCTACCATCCGGGAAGCAGTACCGCAGCATAAAAGTCAGGACCAACAGGCTCCCGGCCAGCTTCTTCCAGCAGGCCATCAGACTGATTAATTTATGCTGATACAACTGTATTTCTATGTTATATGGTTGTACATACTAGTTATTATAAATTACTATAAATTGCACATTGCACATTTAGACAAGACATAACATAAAGGTTTTTACTCCTCATGTATATGAAGGAAGTAAGTAATAAAGTCAATTTAATTCAGTTCAAGAGCTCATTCCATATTCCCACCACTCTCTGTGTGAAGAAGTCCCACCTAATGTTCCCTTTAAACCTTTCCGCCCTCACCCTTAACCCATGTCCTCTGTTTTTTTTCTCCCCTTGCCTCAGTGGAAAAAGCCTGCTTGCATTCACTCTATCTATACCCATCATAATTTTATATACCTCTATCAAATCTCCCCTCATTCTTCTACGCTCCAGGGAATAAAGTCCTAACCTATTGAACCTTTCTCTGTAACTGAGTTTCTCAAGTCCCGGCAACATCCTTGTAAACCTTCTCTGCACTCTTTCAACCTTATTTATATCCTACCTGTAATTTGGTGACCAAAACTGAACACAATACTCCAGATTCGGCCTCACCAATGCCTTATACAAACTCATCATAACATTCCAGCTCTTATACTCAATACTTTGATTAGTAAAGGCCAATGTACCAAAAGCTCTCTTTACGACCCTATCTACTTGTGACGCCACTTTTAGGGAATTTTGTATCTGTATTCCCAGATCCCTCTGTTCTACTGGACCCCTCAGTGCCTTACCATTAACCCTGTATGTTCTACCTTGGTTTGTCCTTCCAACGTGCAATACCTCACACTTGTCTGTATTAAACTCCATCTGCCATTTTTCAGCCCATATTTCCAGCTGGTCCAAGTCCCTCTGCAGGCTCTGAAAACCTTCCTCACTGTCTACTACACCTCCAATCTTTGTATCATCAGCAAACTTGCTGATCCAATTTACCACATTATCATCCAGTTCATTGATATAGATGACAAATAACAATGGATCCAGCACTGATCCCTGTGGCACACCACTAGTCACAGGCCTCCACTCAGAGAAGTAATTCTCTACCATCACTCTCTGGCTTCTTCCATGGAGCCAATGTCTAATCCAATTTGCCACCTCTCCATGTATACTTAGCGACTGAATTTTCCTAACTAACCTCCCATGCGGGACCTTGTCAAAGGCCTTACTGAAGTCCATGTAGACAATATCCACTGCCTTCCCTTCATCCACTTTCCTGGTAACCTCCTCGAAAAACTCCAACAGATTGGTCAAACATGATCTACCACACACAAAGCCATGTTGACTCTCCTTAATAAGCCCCTGTCTATCCAAATGCTTGTAGATTCTGTCTCTTAGTACTCCCTCCAATAACTTACCTACTACTGACGTTAAACTCACCGGCCTATAATTTCCCGGATTACTTTTCGATCCTTTTTTAAACAACGGAACAACATGAGCCACTCTCCAATCCTCCGGCGCTTCACCCGTAGCCAGCGACATTTTAAATATTTCTGCCAGGGCCCCCACAATTTCAACACTAGTCTCCTTCAAGGTCCGAGGGAACACTCAGTCAGGCCCCGGGGATTTATCCACTTTAATTTTCCTCAAGACAGCAAGCACCTCCTCCTTTTCAATCTGTACAGTTTCCATGGTCTCACTACTTGATTCCCTCAATTCCATAGATTTCATGCCAGCTTCCTTAGTAAATACAGACGCAAAAAACCTATTTAAGATCTCCCCCATTTCCTTTGGTTCCGCACAAAGCCGACCACTCTGATCTTCAAGAGGACCAATTTTATCCCTTACAATCCTTTTGCTCTTAATATACTTGTAAAAGCTCTTTGAATTATCCTTCACTTTGACTGCCAAGGCAACCTCATGTCTTCTTTTAGCCCTCCTGATTTCTTTCTTAAGTATTTTCTTGCACTTCTTATACTCCTCAAGCACCTGATTTACTCCCTGCTTCCTATACATTTCATACAACTCCCTCTTCTTCTTTATCAGAGCTGCAATATCCCTTGAGAACCAAGGTTCCTTATTCCTATTCAATTTGCCTTTAATCCTGACAGGAACATACAAACTCTGCACTCTCAAAATTTCCCCTTTGAAGGCTTCCCACCTACCAATCACATCTTTGCCAGAGAACAACCTGTCCATATCCACGCTTTTTAGATCCTTTCTCATTTCTTCAAATTTGGCCTTCTTCCAGTTCAGAACCTCAACCCTAGGACCAGATCTATCCTTGTCCATGATCAAATTGAAACTAATGGTGTTATGATCACTGGAACCAAAGTGCTCCCCTACACAGACTTCTGTCACTTGCCCTAATTCAGATCTGGAGTAACAATTATTTAATTCTTCTTTACAGTTGTGTACTGGAAATGACATTTAACAACCTTGAATGGCAAAAATTATTCAGATAGTATTGGTCATTCACACAAATAACACATTTCAGTGTATGTTTTGATGTTTTGATGTACGTATAAAGCAAATATTTAATCTTCCTTTTTGATATTGCCAAAAATTAACCCTGATGAGGGTCTTGCCAGAAATGTTAACTGCTCACCACACCACCAGCCCCCTTAGGTGCTGCCTGGCCTGCTGAGTTCCTGCAACGTTTTGTGTGCATTGCTTTGGATTTCCAGCATCTGCAGAATCTTTGCATTTATCACAAAAAAAATCCTAGATTTGGAATAACACGATCATGCCAGCTGAATTTATAGGTTATTTAAATGAACATAATGTGACACCAATTCATGTAGCAATGTGGGGGCTCCTTGTAACCACATCCTTTGAACAGTTGATCTGGCGTTAACTCTGCACACAGCGGCACATTGAAAGAGAGACAAAAAGATTAAGGAAGGGCTTGCTACATTTCCCCAAAAGTGACACCGGAGGTTTGGAGGAAGAGGTATATCCTGTAACCATAGGCAATCAGGATGCCACTCAGTCTCCTTTATATAAAGTAAACCATCGTGATCATTCTTTTCATGTTCCCAGAGAATTCTTGTAATAAATGCAACTTTGAGCATGTGAATAAAAGTCTCCTCAGTGTGGCCCACTTGCCAGCACCTTGGGAAAAAGCCTCTGACTATCCACACAATCAATGCCTCTCATCATCTTATACACCTTTATCAGGTCACCTCTCATCCTCGGATGCTCCAAGGAGAAAAGGCCGAGTTCACTCAACCTATTCTCATAAGGCATGCTCCCCAATCCAGACAACATCATTGTAAATCTCCTCTGCACCCTTTCTATGGCTTCCACATCCTTCCTGTAGTGAAGTGACCAGAACTGAGCACAGTACTCCAAATTGGGTCTGACCAGGGTCCTATATAGCTATAGCATTACCTCTTGGCTCTTGAACTCAATCCCATGGTTGATGAAGGCCAATACACCATATGCCTGCTTAACCACACAGTCAACCTGCGCAGCAACTTTGAGTGTCCTGTGGACCTGGACCCCAAGATCCCTCTGATACTCAACACTGCCAAGAGTCTTACCATTAATACTATATTCTGCCATCGTATTTGACCTACAAATAAGAACCAGCTCATGCTTATCCAGGTTGAATTTCACCTGCCACTTCTCAGCCCAGTTTTGCATCCAATTGATGTCCCACTGTAACATCTGACAGCCCTCCACCGCTATCCACAACACCCCCAACCTTTGTGTCATCAGCATATTTACTAACCCATCCCTCCACTTCCTCATCCAGGTCATTTATAAAAATCATAAAAAGAAGGGGTCCTAGAACAGATCTCTGAGGCACACCACTGGTCACTGACCTCCATGCAGAATATGACCCGTCAACAACCACTCTTTGCCTTCTGTGGGCAAGCCAATATCCCCTTGGATCCCATGCCTCCTTACTTTCTCAATAAGCCTTGCATGGGGTACCTTATCAATTGCCATGCTGAAATCCATATACACTACATCTACTGCTCTTCCTTCGTCTGCAGCTGTGACACTATCTCTGATCAGCAGTGCCACTTCGACACAAAAGAGTCTTTTTCTGTTGTTCAGTGTCAAAAGAGCCAAATTATATCCATTGTGATTCAATGTTGGAAAACAATAAAATACGAAAATTTCCAGGGGGGTGTGGGAGCGAATACTTTTTATGGGCACTATATTGTGGGCACGTGGCCAAGCGGTTAAGGCATTGGACTAGCTACCTGAAGGTCGTGAGTTCGAGCCCCAGCCGAGGGAACGTGTTGTGTCCTTAAGCAAGGCACTTAATCACATATTGCTCTGCGATGATTCTGGTGCCAAGCTGTATGGGTCCTAATGCCCTTCCCTTGGACAACTCTGGTGTCGTGGAGAGGGAGACTTGCAGCATGGGCAACTGCTGGTCTTCCATACAACCTTGCCCAGGCCTGCGCCCTCGAGAGTGAAGACTTTCCAGGCGCAGATCCATGGTCTCGCAAGACTAACGGATGCCTTAATTGTGCCTAGGACTTTTGCACAGTACTCTCATAATTTTATGTATTGCACTGTACTGCTGCCACAAAAAGAACAACAAATTTCATGACACATGTGAGTGGTGATAAACCTGATTCTGGTATGGGTCTCTATTTTGGACTAATAGTGGGAAGGGGGCAGAGAGGGACCTTGCCCGGTGTCTCAGGGCTCGGTGCCTCTGTATTCATGCCCCCACCACTCGCCTTATCAATCCTTCTCCGCCACCTGTTCCACACCGCTCCCACGACACTCCACCCTTTCCAATTCCAACGTCCTTTCCTCCTGCCAAATTTTCAAATTCGCTCTCCACTCCAAATACAATACTGTGCAAAAGTCTCAGGCACCCTAGTTATATACATGTGCCTAAGACCTCTGCACAGTTTTGTAGATGGGTATCAGTGATTTAATTTGCAGCTTCCTTCTGAAGACCGAATACAGATATGTGGGGCTTGGTAGGTGGACACAACCATGGATGTCCAAATGCATTAACATCCCTTTCAGTCACAAACTTCAACTGATGGCAGAGTTGAATGATCAGCAAAACCCCAGTAAAACTTGCACCGGAAACCCACTTTGGTAATTCAGGCTGTTAAAGAAATACTTTATTTGGAGACATGAGTGGAAGCCTACTCATTCAGTCACATTTGTAAGGTGAGATCCTTATCATGTGACCAGAGCCATAGTGCAGCTCTTGTCACATTACTATATAGGAACAACTTCTATCCCCACCCATCACTTGAGTTTATGAGAGTTGCAGAAAGAATTATTCCTGAAATATTATATTATTATCTCTGTATTTTCTAGATTACATTACACTGATCAAACTCTCTTTCTTTAGGACTGCTGAACTTGCTTGTAAATTATTTTGATTCTTGGCAAGCTGCAAATCTCTCTCCTGTTTAGAGTGTCAATTAAAAGATGACACTAGGCTTAGCCAATGCCCTCACTATATCTGAACAAATAGAATGGCACATCTTCGAACCTGCAGCTTCACTAAAGGCGTTATCACCATTATTATGTGCCATGTCTTGGCAAATTTTTCCACAGAAGTGGTTTGCCATTGCTTTCTTCATGATGTGTGACCCCAGCCATTATCAATTCTCTTCAGAGATTGTCTGCTTGGCGTCAGTGGTCACATAACCAGGAGTTGTGATGTGCACCAACTGCTCTTATGACTGTCCACCATTTGCTCCCTGGACCCTTGGACAGGTGTTACAACTTGGTCAAAGGTGACCTGCAGGCTAGCGGAAGGGAAGGTGCACCTTATGCCTCCTTTGGTACAGATGAATCTCCACCCCGCCGTCCATGAGACCACAAGACCATAAAGTCATAGTCATAGTCATACTTTATTGATCCCGGGGGAAATTGGTTATCTTTAATTTCTTATTATGGCACATAATAAAGATACAGGAGCAGAATTAGGCCATTTGTACCATTGCATCTTCTCTGCCATTTCATCATGGCTGATCCAATTTTCCTCTCAGCCCCTATCCGCTGCCTTCTCTTTGTATCCCTTCATGACATGGCCTAATAAGAATCTATCAGCCTCTGCCTTAAATGTATCTAAAGCCTCTACAGCTGTCTGTGGCAAAGAATTCCACAGATTCACCACCCACTGGCTAAAGAAGTTCTCAAAGGATGCTCCTCTGTTCTGAGTCTGTGCCCTCTGGTCCAAGACTGTTTCACCATAGGAAACATCCTGTCCACATCCATTCTATTAAGGCCTTTCATCATTCAATAGGTGTCAATAAGGTTACCCCTCATTCTTCTGAAGTCTCCTGAATACAGGCCCAGAGCCATCAAACGGTCTTCATCAGTAAAGACACGAATCATATTTAGAAAGGTTGAGACAGCAAATTAGTAAACTGAGCAAGTTAAGTAGGTTGTACTTCTACTTCACTGTATTTAGAAAAAGGAGAGGTAATCTCATAGAAACATACTTAAAGATATCCGACAAGGTGGATGCAGGGATGATGTTTTCCTCAGCTGAGAGGTCCAGAACCAGGAGTCACAATCTTAAAAGAAAGGGTTGTCATTCATGACAGATGAAAAGAAATCCTGGAGCAACAAACAATCTGCTGGAAGAATTCAGCAGGCCAAGCAGCAGCTGTGGGAGGAAAGGAATTGCCGGTGCTTCAGGTCAAGACCTGCATCCAGATTCCCACATCTGTAGTCACTTATGGTGCTGTGAAATGAAATTCCTTCATCAGAGGGTATGAATCTTTGGAATTCTCTAACCAGAAAGGCCATGAACGCTCAGCCTTCCATGTACAGTATAGTCAAGGCAGTAAAATCCATAGATTTTAGGAAATCAAGGGATGTTGGGTTACCGCAGGAAAGGAGTGTTGAGGTAACTGTTCTGTTTCTATTCTTAAGCTCTTATGTCAATAAAACTCCTAAACTTTATACAAATCATATATTCCTTGTGCAAAACAACAAAAGGACAGCAAATTTAAGTACTAATCAAATACTTTTATTATATAATATTTATTTTATGTTCTTTAAATTTCATTCCATTGTAGGAACCCGTTCTGCTCCAAATCATCTCTTGGAAGTGACAAACTGACCATTTTACTTTCACAAGTGTATTCAAATATAGAACACTTCTATACATTTCTGATATTTATTTGGTATTGCTGGCGATTGAATAACTAACTCGATCAACTTTTAAAATGAATTGCAGACCAAAGTCAATTTATTTATATCTGAAATTTTCCTCTTTTAGAACACAGTACTGTGCAAAAGTCTCAGGAACATGTATTGTTAGGGTGCCTCAGACTTCTGCAGAGTACTGTAGTAATTGTATGCTTTGCATTGTACTGCTGCCTTAGGGAAAAAAACAAGAAATTTCACGACATATGTGAGTGAGGATAAATCTGATTCTGATATGGGTCTGTATTGTGGACAGAGGGTGAGAAGGGGGCAAGGAGAGGGCAATCACAGTTGGGAAAATGGGAAGGGAGAAGAAAGGGAGTGGGCAGCACCAGAGAGTTAAATTACACTGCCTGGAATTAAATTACTTTGCCTGGTGTCTCAGGGCTGGATGCACCCACACCACCCACACCACCCACAACCCCTGCCACTCCTTCTCTGCCACCTGTCCCCCACCACTCCTGCTGCAATTGTTTACCCTTTTCCATAGATGCTGCCTGGCCTGCTGAGTTCCTTCAGCATTTTGTGTGTGATCCCTTGCTCCAGTCAGATTTACAAACATACTCTCTGCTCCACGTTGACAAACACAGAACTCTGCAAAAATAACTTAGACACTTTGTAGGTGTGTATATGTATGTGTGTGCCCAAGACTTTTGCATGGTACTGTGGTATTGAACATTATTTGCAAAACTGCCTTAAAAGGGAGATTTGATGCGTCACCTTTGATAGCTTCTCAAAATACTTTCCAGCTAATGAAGTTCAACTGATGTAATGAAATTCGCTTTTGTAATGCAGAAAACATTGCAGCTAGATTGTGCAGAGTGGGATACTACAAAAACTAATATGATATTGCGCATGTAATTTGTCCAAATTAAAGTGGCTGAGGAATAACTATTGGCCATTACATTAAGGATAACATTAAGGCTGATGAAAATCTAGTCAAGAAGAAAAGAAAAACTTACGAAAGGTAATAGAAACATAGAAACATAGAAAATAGGTGCAGGAGTAGGCCATTCGGCCCTTCGAGCCTGCACCGCCGTTCAGTATGATCATGGCTGATCATCCAACTCAGAACCCTGTACGAGCCTTCCCTCCATACCCCCTGATCCCTTTAGCCACAAGGGCCATATCTAACTCCTTCTTAAATATAGCCAATGAATAGGCCTCAACTGTTTCCTGTGGAAGAGAATTCCACAGATTCACCACTCTCTGTGTGAAGAAGTTTTTCCTAATCTCGGTCCTAAAAGGCTTCCCCTTTATCCTCAAACTGTGACCCCTCGTTCTGGACTTCCCCAACATCGGGAACAATCTTCCTGCATCTAGCCTGTCCAATCCCTTTAGGATTTTATACGTTTCAATAAGATCCCCCCTCAATCTTCTAAATTCCAACGAGTATAAGCCTAGTTCATCCAGTCTTTCATCATATGAAAGTCCTGCTATCCCAGGAATCAATCTGGTGAACCTTCTTTGTACTCCCTCTATGGCAAGGATGTCTTTCCTCAGATTAAGGGACCAAAACTGCACACAATACTCCAGGTGTGGCCTCACCAAGGCCTTGTACAACTGCAGTAGTACCTCCCTGCTCCTGTACACGAATCCTCTTGCTATAAATGCCAGCATACCATTCATCCTTTTCACCGCCTGCTGTACCTGCATGCCCACTTTCAATGACTGGTGTATAATGACACCCAGGTCTCGTTGCACCTCCCCTTTTCCTAATCGGCCACCATTCAGATAATAATCTGTTTTCCTATTTTTGCCACCAAAGTGGATAACTTCACATTTATCCACATTAAATTGCATCTGCCATGAAATTGCCCACTCACCTAACCTATCCAAGTCACCCTGCATCCTCTTAGCATCCTCCTCACTGCTAACACTGCCACCCAGCTTTGTGTCATCCGCAAACTTGGAGATGCTGCATTTAATTCCCTCATCCAAGTCATTAATATATATTGTAAACAACTGGGGTCCCAGCACTTAGCCTTGCGGTACCCCACTAGTCACTGCCTGCCATTCTGAAAAGGTCCCGTTTATTCCCACTCTTTGCTTCCTGTCTGCTAACCAATTCTCTATCCACATCAATACCTTACCCCTAATACCGTGTGCTTTAAGTTTGCACACTAATCTCCTGCGTGGAACCTTGTCAAAAGCCTTTTGAAAATCCAAATATACCACATCCACTGGTTCTCCCCTATCCACCCTACTAGTTACATCCTCAAAAAATTCTATGAGATTCGTCAGACATGATTTTCCTTTCACAAATCCATGCTGACTTTGTCCGATGATTTCACTGCTTTCCAAATGTGCTGTTATCACATCTTTGATAACTGACTCTAACAATTTCCCCACCACCGATGTTAGGCTAACCGGTCTGTAATTCCCCGGCTTCTCTCTCCCTCCTTTTTTAAAAAGTGGGATTACATTAGCCACCCTCCAATCCTCAGAAACTAGTCCGGAATCTAAAGAGTTTTGAAAAATTATCACTAATGCAATCACTATTTCTTGGGCTACTTCCTTAAGCACTCTGGGATGCAGACCATCTGGCCCTACGGATTTATCTGCCTTTAATCCCTTCGATTTACCTAACACCACTTCCCTACTAACATGTATTTCCCTCAGTTCCTCCATCTCACTGGACCCTCTGTCCCCTACTATTTCCGGAAGATTATTTATGTCCTCCTTAGTGAAGACAGAACCAAAGTGGTTATTCAATTGGTCTGCCATGTCCTTGTTCCCCATAATCAATTCACCTGTTTCTGACTGCAGAGACCTACATTTGTCTTCACCAATCTTTTTCTTTTCACATATCTATAAAAGCTTTTACAGTCAGTTTTTATGCTCCCTGCCAGTTTTCTCTCATAATCTTTTTTTTCTCCTTCCTAATGAAGCCCTTTATCCTCCTCTGCTGAACTCTGAATTTCTCCCAGTCCTCAGATGAGCCAGTTTTTCTGGCTAATTTGTATGCTTCTTCTTTGGAATTGATACTATCCCTAATTTTCCTCGTCAGCCACGGGTGCACTACCTTCCTTGATTTATTCTTTTGCCAAACTGGGATGAACAATTGTTGTAGTTCATCCATGCGATCTTTAACAATTGTTGTAGTTCATCCATGCAATCTAATGATAGAGATCCAGAATTGGCTTGCCCACAGAAGGCAAAGTGTGGTTGTTGATGGGTCATATTCTGCATAGAGGTCAGTGACCAGTGGTGTGCCTCAGGGATCTGTTCTAGGACCTCTTCTCTTTGTGACTTTTATAACTGACCTGGATGAGAAAGTAGAGGATTGGGTTAGTAAATTTGCTAATGACATAAAGGTTGGGTGTGTTGTGGATGGTACGGAGGGTTGTTAGAGGTTACAGCGGGACATCGATAGGATGCAATGCAAGTATATGTTCGGCACATATATTGTGGCCCGAAGGGCTTGTATGGTGCTGTAGGTTTTCTATGTTTCTATAAGGAGGACCCTACAAGCAGTTGGAGATCGGGACCACGAGGAACACCTGGCCAGTGAAAACTACTTTTCTGGGTAATACCTTTTCTCTTCATTGGCTGTTCATGGAGTGTCAGGTAATTCTAGTAGGGTTCACACAGGGAGATAGTTTGTGAACTCACATGCTTTTTTGGTTGAAACAATAAATGTTACTTATTGGTACATACAGATTCTCAGTACCTCTCTGATCATTATACAAGGGGTGATTCTTGTAACACATTCATTTGACAGAATAGGCAGGATTTTGCTTTGATATGATCAGAATTGTGACATCTTTGATAATATGATACTTCTGCAGTTCTGCTTTGAAACACCAGCTTCAAATTCGGTACTTGAATTTCATGAGCTACAGAAGTACATCTATCCATTGGATCATGATTGAATGCACATGGAGCAAAGTTTCAAATGAATCTTAACTGTAGTTATTTTATAAATATAAAAGCTTGCTTGATGACATTCGGATGATCACTGGAGCATTGAACTCTGGAGGGAAGGAAGGAATGTCGGATTTTACAATCCAGTCAATACTAGGAGCCTTTATTCCTGATGAATAGAGTGAACAGGTGTAACCCATACAAATCCTTTTTCAGATTCTCTTATATTTGTCTTATTGTGCCTCTATACTTTGATACTTTCCAGATATCATAGTCATAGTCATAATCATACTTTATTGATCCCAAGGGAAATTGGTTTTTGTTACAGTTGCATCATAATTAATTAAATAGTAATAAAACCATAAATAGTTAAATAGTAATATGTAAATTATGCCAGGAAATAAGTCCAGGACCAGCCTATTGGCTCAGTGTGTCTGACCCTCCAAGGGAGGAGTTGTAAAGTTTGATGGCCACAGGCAGGAATGACTTCCTATGACGCTCTGTGTTGCATCTCGGTGGAATGAGTCTTTGGCTGAATGTACTCCTGTGCCCAACCAGTACATTATGTAGTGGATGGGAGATATTGTCCAAGATGGCATGCAACTTGGACAGCATCCTCTTTTCAGACACCACCGTCAGAGAGTCCAGTTCCATCCCCACAACATCACTGGCCTTACGAACGAGTTTGTTGATTCTGTTGGTGTCTGCTACCCTCAGCCTGCTGCCCCAGCACACAACAGCAAACATGATCCCACTGGCCACCACAGACTCGTAGAACATCCTCAGCATCATCAGCATATGTGTTAATCTTGGTCTTTACTACACTCTGATGAAAGAGCACCTACCATCTCTGGAAGGAAGAGTTTCAAGAACTTGACTTGAGAAATTTATTTGACCTTTTAGCTCTTAGTAACAAAACGGTCTATCCTGATGATATGACCTCTAGTTCAAATACTCTGGAAGCACTCAACAGGTCAAGCAGAACCTGTACTCCTGAAATAATGTTAACATTTCAGGTCGATTGTCCTGTCAAAATAACCTTCACCTGAAGCATTTTCTGTTTTTTTTTTCCACTCCTGACCTTTTGAGTATTTTCATTAATGTCTGTCTTTACTTCAGATTCCAGCATCTACGGTTTCTTGATTTTCTCCTTGAGATCATATTGTAGTCATGGAGTACTACTGCACGTACAGTGCTTATGAAACACGTTCACCCCCTGCCTTGGAAGTTTTCATATTTTATTGTTTTACAACTTTGAATCACAGTGGATTTAATTGACCTTTTTAACACTGATCATCAGTAAAAAAATTTTTGTGTCAACATAAAAACAAATTTCTACAAATTTGTTTAAATTTATTCCAATTATTAAACACAAAATAATTGATTGCATAATTACTCACCCCTTTCAAGTCAGTATTTAGTAGATGCAATTCTGGCAGCAATTACAGCCTTGAGTCTGTGTGGCTAGGTCTCTACCAGCTTTGCACATCTGGACACTGCAGTTTTTCCCATTTCTTCTTTTAAAACTGCTCAAGCTCTGTCAGTTTGCATGGGGAGGATGAATGAACAGCCCTTTTCAAGTCCAGCCACAAATTCTCAGTTGGATTGCGGTCTGCACTCTGACTTGGCCACTCCAGGATATTAACTTTGTTTAAGCCATTCCTGTGTAGCTTTGGTTTTATGCTTAGGGCCATTGTCTTCTTGGAAAACAAATCTTCTCTCAAATTGCAGTTGTTTTGCAGACTGCATCAGGTTTTCCTCCAGGATTTCCCTGTATTTTGCTGCATTCATTTTACCCTCTACCTTCACAAGCCTTCCAGGGCCTGCTGTAGTGAAGCATCCCCACAGCTGATGCAGCCAACACTATATTTCACAGTAAGAATGGTATGTTTTTGATGATGTGCAGTGTTTGGCTAATGCCAAAAATAGCGTTCAGTCTGATGGTGAAAAAGCTCAATTTGGTTTCTTCAGACCATAAAACCTTTTTCCAGCTGACTTCAGAATCTCCCACATGCCTTCTGGCAAACTCTGGCTGAGATTTCATTTGAATTTTTTTTCAGCTGTATCTTTTTCTTTGCCACTCTTGCATAAAGCTGGGACTGGTGAAACACCAGGGCAACAGTTGTTGTATGTGCAGTCTCTCCCATCTCAGCCACTGAAGCTTGTGACTCCTCAAGGGCTATCATAGGTTTCTTGGTGGCCTCCCTCACTAGTACCCTTCTTGCATGGTCACTCAGTTTTTGAGCCAGCCTGCTCCAGGCAGATTTACAGCTGTGTCAATTTTCTTTCAATTTCCTGATGATTGACTTAACTGTACTCCAAGGGATATTCAGTGACTTGGGAATTTTCTTGTATCCATCTTCTGACTTTTCCTCTTCAATAACTTTTTTTGTGCAGTTGGTTGGAATATTCTTTTGTCTTCATGGTGTAGTTTTTGCCAAGATACTGACTCACGAGCAGCTGGATCCAGATACAGGTTTCTTTTAGCTACAATCAATTGAAACACCTTGACTGCACACAACTGTCCAAAATCAGATCTCCGTTTAACTAATTATGTGACTTCTAAAACCAACCAACTGGCTGCACCAGTGATGATTTGGTGTGTCATAGTAAAGGGCGGGGGGGGGGGGTGGGGTGGCGAATGCATATGCCATCGATTATTTTGTGTTGCATATTTTAATTAATTTAAATCACTTTGTAGAGCTGAAGCAATAAGAATCCATACACTACCATTACAGAGCAAATCCCAAAGGCAAGTAAAATCAGCTAGTTGGTGGAGGAAATTCAATGTACACTCAGTGGAAATTCAATGTACACTCATTAGATACCTCCTGTACCTAATAGTCTGGCAACTGAGTATATGTTTGTGGTCTTCTGCTGCTGTAGCCCACCCACTTCAAGGTTTGAGATGTGCATTTATAGATATTCTTCTGCACACCTCTGTCGTAACGCATGTTTTTTTGGGTTATTGCTGCCTTCCTGTCAGCTTGCAACATTCCGGACATTCTCATCTAACCACCTGAACAAGGCAGCTTCACACACAGAACTGCTACCCACTGGCTGACTTCTGTTTCTCGCACCACGCTCGGTAATCTCTGGAGACTGCTGTGCGTGAGAATCCCAGGAGATCACCACTTTCTGAGATACTCAAACCACCATACCTGGCTGGAACAGTCATTCCACGGTCAAAGTCACTTAGTTCTTACCCGTTCTGATCTTTGACCTGAACAGCAATTGAGCTGCTTGATCACGTCTGCACGGTCTTAGGCATTGAATTGTTGCCGCATGATTGGCTGATTAGATATTTGCGTTAACGAGCAGGTGCACGGTTGTACCTAATAAAGTGGCCACTGAGTATATCTGTCAGCCATCTAAGGGTTAATTATTTCCACTTTTTCAGTAATTTCTTGAGTGAAACACAAATGACATCACATGCTTGTCTTCACATCATCGATGTTTTCAAAATGATTCCTCTATAATCATCACTGTGTGTGCTCCCTTCAACTGCTGTGATCATTCTTCGTCAAAATAGTTACTTGGCTGACATTACTGTATTTCAGCTTGGGTGCCTTCAACACTTGGGATCCTTTTATTGAACAGAGTTGTTCATCGGGTAGTAAGTAACAGTGGAGGAAATCACATGCTTTACTCACAATATTGTTGTTGCTTTGGTCAGAATTTCATTTGCAAAAGGATTAGTGTGTTTTTGTCTGGATTATGTTTGCGTCCCAGAAGCATACAGAGCAGACATCTGCTGACGTTAATCAATGCGCAATGCTAACTAGGTGCCCACCCTGTCATATTGGGCCACGGCCATCCATTTCAAACACTGAATAGACTCTGTGAGCTGCAGACAGGAATCCAATACGCACCCTCAGAAAATTCCAGACAGACGTGGCAGAAATCAGCCCACTCCTGCAATGAGGAAGCATGGGTTCTTTAAGAAGAAAAGGGTTTGTTTCCCTCTGGTTGGATGGACATACAGAATTTCCTGTGCTGAAGTTGAGATGCAAATAGGGCTTCAGATGTAGGAAGCCCGAAAAGTAAGTCGGCGAGTCCGGAAGGTCAGGACTCAAAGGTTGAGCCTGCAAGTCCAGGCCAGGGACTGGAGGATGGAGGTCCAGTGTGTGTGTGTCTGAGAGTCCAGAACCAAGAATTGGAGGCCTGGAGGTGACCTGTCCGGGGCTGGAAGCCCATCAGTGTGTTTGAGGGGGCGAGTGGACGGGAAAGTGGGAAAGGATCTGTTTTGCTGTTGTTATCTTGTTCTGATGTTGCTGCTGCCTGTGTTGTTCCACTGAACATTGTGGACATGCTGTGTTGGCACCAGACTGGAGCTTGACACTTGCAGGCTGCCACCGCATAGCCTTGGGTGTGTTGGTTGTTAACGCAAACAACACTTTTCACTGTATATCTTGATGAACATGCGATCTAACCCCAGCCGAGGGTTTTTGGTTGCTGAGTGTTAGAGCCGCATGGTAGCATAGTAGTTAATGCAATACTTTTCAATACCAGCAACCCGGGTTCAATTCACACCGCTGTCTATAAGGAGTTTATACCTCCTCCTCGTGACTGCTTAGGTTTCCTCCAGGTGCTCTGGTTTCCTCCCACAGTCCAAAGACGTACCAGGTGGTAGGTTAGTTAGTCATTGTATATTGTCCCATGATTAGGCTAGGGTTAAATCGGTTGCAGGGTCGTGAAGCTCAAAGTGCTTATTCCGTGCTGCATCTCAATAAATAAATAACTAAAATCAAAATAGTGATGTTTATGCCTGTAAAGAGCAGGCATGCCTGGTAAAATCTCAGATCTGTTATGTTTAGTGTGCTGCTCCAGATTCCAGTATCTACTGTCTTGTGATGAGGTAAATAGAAGCGGAGTCCAGGGAAAGAATCAAACACATATAGAAGGCAAGCCAGGCAGAATGGCCGTGGAGAATATAAACACAAGAGGTTCAGCTGATGCTGGAAATCTTGAGACCACACGCAAAATCCTGGAGGAACTCAGCAAGTCAGGCAGGAGAGGAGATATTTCAACTGAGAGCCAAGTCAGATGCCTGCCTGACTTGTTGAGTTTCTCCTGCATTTTGTACGTGCTGCTTAAAGGGATGTAAAGATCTTGTTTTATGTAGAGTATGGTTCTAGCCAGGATTCTGCCCCTGAGTGGGTAGAAACTAAGTCCATCGAGCTTTTGAAATGGTATTGTATAGGAACTTGAGAGAAAATAGGTTTCAGATATACTGAAAAGAGAAGGGACTTTGTCTGAATCCTGAATGGCCTTCTCCTATAACATTATAGTGCCATGATTCTTCCTTGCCACAACAGTACAAATCTACCCCTTTACAGCAGATGATTACCACAAAAGCTGAAGCCAGCCAATAAGTCTTGCTGTTGGTTTCCCTCGAGTACAATTAGATATGATCATTCATACCGACCTGCCAGTGACAGCCACATTATAAAAATAGATAATGAAGAGAAATACATTTCCTCTTTGCATTGCCCTTTTCATTTTATCTTCGCTCTGTTGTGGAACAACTCAGTATATGACCACAATTACTGACTAACAGGCCAAGCCAATCTGACCTTCCAAACTATATCTATGCAAAACACATCAGCTAATCACCTTTGTCATACGCTCTCAGGGCATTTAAATACTTCTGCATAATCTTCAGCAGTGGACAATCTACAAGCTGATGGACAATTTCTCACTTAAGGGCAAGAAGACATGGTGATGTCTAAGATCTCCAAACCTTGGAAACCTTCATTCATTCATTATATACCATGTCACATGACGTAGGCGATCATGGTCTTTCCATAACCATCACTGTTCTTGACAAATATTTCTGCAGAACTGGTTTGCCATTGCCTTCTTCTGCGCAGTGACTTTACAAGATGGGTGACCCCAGCCATTATCAATACTCTTCAGAGATTGTCTGACTGGCATCAGTGGTTATATAACCAGGTCCTGTGACATGCCCACCTGCTCCCATGGATTCACGTGACCCTGACTGGATGATTAAGTAGGTGCTACACCTTACTCAATGGTGAGCTGCAGGCTAGCAGAGAGAAAGATTGTCTTACACCTCATACGGTAGAGACATATCTCCACCCCAACAGCCTTACATTAATTATAAAGTCTTGCCACAAGTGAAAATAGAACATAGAACATAGAATAGTACAGCACAGTACAGGCCTTTCGTCCCACATTGTTGTGCCGACCCTTAATCCCTGCCTCCCGTATAACCCCCCACCTTTAATTCCTCCATATACCTGTCTAGTAGTCTCTTAAATTTCACTAGTGTATCTGCCTCCACCACTGACTCAGGCAGTGCATTCCATGCACCAACCACTCTGAGTAAAAAAACCTTCCTCTAATATCCCCTTTGAACTCCCACCCCTTACCTTAAAGCCATGTCCTCTTGTATTGAGCAGTGGTGCCCTGGGGAAAAGGCGCTGGCTGTCCACTCCATCTATTCCTCTTATTATCTTGTATACCTCTATCATGTCTCCTCTCATCCTCCTTCTCTCCAAAGAGTAAAGCCCTAGCTCCCTTAATCTCTGATCATAATCCACACTCTTTAAACCAGGCAGCATCTTGGTAAATCTCCTCTGCAACCTTTCAATAGACAATAGGTGCAGGAGTAGGCCATTCAGCCCTTTGAGCCAGCACCACCATTCACTGTGATCATGGCTGATCATCTACAATCAGTATCCAGTTTCTGCCTTATCCCCATAACCTTTGATTCCGCTATCTTTAAGAGCTCTATCCATCTCTTTCTTGAAAGCATCCAGAGACTTAGACTCCACTGCCTTCTGGGGCAGAGCACTCCACATATCCACTACTCTCTGGGTGAAAAACCTTCCAATGCTTCCACATCCTTCCTATAGTGAGGCAACCAGAACTGGACACAGTACTCCAAGTGTGGCCTAACCAGAGTTTTATAGAGCTGCATCATTACATCGCGACTCTTAAACTCTGTCCCTCGACTTATGAAAACTAACACCCCATAAGCTTTCTTAACTACCCTATCTACCTGTGAGGCAACTTGCAGGGATCTGTGGACACATACCCCCAGATCCCTCTGCTCCTCCACAGTACCAAGTATCCTGCCATTTACTTTGTACTCTGCCTTGCAGTTTGTCCTTCCAAAGTGTACCACCTCACACTTCTTCAGGTTGAACTCCATCTGCCACTTCTCAGCCCACTTCTGCAACCTATCAATGTCTCTCTGCAATCTTCGACAATCCACAACACCACCAACCTTTGTGTTGTCTGCAAACTTGCCTACCCACCCTTCTAACCCCACATCCAGGTCGTTAATAAAAATCAAGAAGAGTAGAGGTCCCAGAAGCGATCCTTGCGGGACACCACTAGTCACAATCCTCAAATCTGAATGCCACGACCCTCTGCCTTCTGCAGGCAAGCCAAATCTGAATCTACCTGGCCAAACTTCCCTGGATCCCATGTTTTCTGACTTTCTGAATAAGCCTACCATGTGGAACGTTGTCAAATACCTTACTAAAATCCATATAGATCACATCCACTGCACTACCCTTATCTATATGCCTGGTCACTGTCTCAAAGAACTATCAGGCTTGTTAGACACGATCTGCCCTTCACTAAGCCATGCTGACTGTCCCTGATCAGACCATGATTCTCTAAATGCCCAGAGTTCCTGTCCCTGAGAATCTTTTCCAACAGCTTTCCCACCACAGACATAAGGCTCACTGGTCTATAATTACCCAGACTATCCCTACTACCTTTTTTGAACAAGGGGACAACATTCGCCTCCCTCTAATCCTCTGGTACCATTCCCATGGACAACGAGGACATAAAGATCCTAGCCAGAGGCTCAGCAATCTCTTCCCTCACCTCGTGGAGCAGCCTGGGGAATATTCCGTCAGGCCCCGGGGACTTATCCATCCTAATGTATCTTAACAACTCCAACACCTCCTCTCCCTTAATATCAACATGCTCCAGAACATCAACCTCACTCATATTGTCCTCACCATCATCAAGTTCCCTCTCATTAGTGAATACTGAAGAGAAGTATTCATTGAGGACCTCGCTCACCTCCACAGTCTCCAGGCACATCTTCCCACCTTTAAATCTAATCAGTCCTACATTCACTCTTGTCATCCTTTTGTTCTTCACATAATTGAAGAATGCCTTGGGGTTTTCCTTTACCCTACTCGCCAGGGCCTTCTCATGCCCCCTTCTTAAGCTCTTATGTTGCTACCCTATATTCCTCAATAGACCCATCTGATCCTTGCTTCCTAAACCTCATTTATGCTGCTTCCTTCCACCTGACTAGATTTTCCACCTCACTTGTCACCCATGGTTCCTTCACCCTACCATTCTTTATCTTCCTCACCGGGACAAATTTATGCCTAACATCCTGCAAGAATCTCTAAACATCAACCACATGTCCATAGTATATTTCCCTGAAAAAACATCATCCCAATTCACAACGGCAAGTTCTAGCCTTATTGCCTCATAATTTGCCCTTCCCCAATTAAAAAATTTCCTGTCCTCTCTGATTCTATCCTTTTCCATGATAATGCTGAAGGCCAGGGAATGGTGGTCACTGTCCCCCAGATGCTCACCCACTGAGAGATCCGTGACCTGACCCGGTTCATTTCCTAATTCTAGATCTGGTATGGCATCCCCCCTAGTCGGCCTGTCAACATACTGTGACAGGAATCCGTCCTGGACACACTTAACAAACTCTGCCCCGTCCAAACCCTTGGAAGTAATCAGGTTCATTCAATATTAGGGAAGTTAAAGTCACCCATGATAACAACCCTGTTATTTTTGCACCTTTCCAAAATCTGCCTCCCAATCTGCTGCTCAGTGTCTCTGCTGCTACCAGGGGGCCTATAGAATACCACCAGTAGAGTAACTGCTCCCTTCCTGTTCCTGACTTCCACCCATACTGACTCAAAAGAGTATCCTGCTACATTACCCACCCTTTCTGTAGCTGTAATAGTATCCCTGACCAATAATACACCCTTTCTCCCCTTTCCCCCTACTCTGTCCCTTTTAAAGCACTGAAATCCAGTAATATTGCGAATCCATCCCTGCCCTGGTGCCAGCCAAGTCTCTGTAATGGCCACTACATCATAATTCCATGTATGTATCTAAGCTCTCAGTTAATCACCTTTGTTCCTGATGCTTCTTGCATTGAAGTACACACACTTTAGCCCTTCTACCTTCCTACCTTTACACCCTTTATTCTGCTTCTCTATCCTCAAATGTTAGATCTGGCTTTACTCCATGCACTTCTTTCACTGCTGTATTGCTCCAGATCCCACCCCCCTTGCAAATTAGTTCAAACCCTCCCGAACCATGCTAGCAAACCTACCTGCAAGGAAATTGCTCCCCCTCAAGTTCAGGTGCAAGTCATCCATTCTGTACAGGTCCCACCTTCCCCAGAAGAGATCCCAAAGATCCAAAAGTCTAAAACCCTGCCCCCTGCACCAACTCCTCAGCTACGCATTCAACTGCCATCTCCTCCAATTCTTACCATCACTGTCACGTAGCACTGGCAGCAATCCTGAGAACGCCACCCCTGAGAACCTGTTCTTCAGCCTTCTGCCTAGTTCCCAAAACTCACACTTCAAGACTTCGTCCCTTTTCCTGCCTATGTCATTGTTGCCAACATGTATCACGACTTTCCCTTTCGTACCACGATGTCGTGCACCTGGTCAGATCCTTCTCACGTCCACAAAATCTCCTGTCTGCTCCCCTGACTATAGAGTCTCCAATGACGACAGATCTCCTCTTCTCCATCCTTCTGCACCACAGCGTCAGACTCAGAGCCAGAAGCTTGCCACCATAGCTCACACCTGGTCGGTCGTCTCCGCCAACAGTATCCAGGACAGTAAACTTATTATTCAGGGGAATTGCTACGGGGGTGCTCTGCACTACCAGTCTACTCATCTTCGCTTCCCCCCCTCTGACTGTCACCCAACAAACTGCTTCTGGCAGCCCAAGTGTGACTACCTCCCTGTAGCTCTCATCTATGACTGCCTCATTCTCCCTTATGAGTCATCCAGCTGCTGCTTCAGATTCCTTACATGATCTTCCAGATCGCCCAGCCGCATGCACTTCTGGCAGATGTGACTCTGCGGGAGAGGGGCGTTCCTCCAAGACTGCCACATCTCACATGAGAGGCACGTCACCGTCTCAGGAGGCATTGTAAAGATTATCTGGGAATAAGCTCATCCTCTGCCTCTTCTCGTCGAAGCCTCTGGAGTCAAACCCTCAAAACTCCACTCCTTCACTAGTCCGCTCACTCACTGGCCGCTCTGCTCGAGGTACCCCTCTATTTATTTGTTGGAGCTGTTCAAACTGCTTGGTCACCTGACCTCAATTGCCCAATCAGCTGCTTTCTGCTGAGTCTGAGCTATTCAAATCTTGATTGACTTGATTGCACAGTCCAACTGCCAAAACTGCCAGAATCTCTCGAGTCAAAGCCTCAAAGCTCCACTCCTTCACTAGCCCGCTCACTCACTAGCCGCTCTGCTCGAGGTACCCCTCTATTTATTTGTTGGAGCTGTTCAAACTGCTTGGTCACCTGACCTCGATTGCCCAATCAGCTGCTTTCTGCTGAGTCTGAGCTATTCAAATCTTGATTGTCTAATCAGCTGCTTTCTGCTGAGTCTGAGCTATTCAAATCTTGATTGACTTGATTGCACAGTCCAACTGCCAAAACTGCCAGAATCTCTCGAGTCAAAGCCTCAAAGCTGCACTCCTTCACTGGCCCACTCACAAATCATCTCGGTTAGTATGTAGGACAACATGAAGGGCATTGTGAGTGACAATGGTGGAATCACAAATACTGTAATGGACCCATAAGACCATAAGATGTAGGACATAGAAGCAGAATTAGGCCATTCTGCCCATCGAATCTGCTCCACCATTCCATTATGTCTGATTTATTATCCCTCTCAACTCCCTTCTCCTATTCTCGCCATAACCTGTGACCCTCTTACTAATGAAGAACTTGTTGACCTTTGCTTCAAATACACCCTATAACTTGTCCTCCATAGCCATCTGTGGCAATGAATTCCACAGATTCACCACCCGCTGGCTAAATAATTTTTTCCTCATCTCTGTCCTAAATGGACATCCTCCTATTATGAAGTTGGGCCCTTTGGTTCTAGACATTCCCCACTTCAAGAAACATCCTGTCCACATTCACTCTATCTAGGGCTTTCAATATTTGACAGGTTTTAATGAGATTTCCTCTCATTCTTCTAAACTTCAGCAAGTACAGGCCCAGAGCTATCAAATACACCTCAAATGTTAACCCTTTCATTCTCAGAATAATTTTCTTGTATGTCCTTTGGCTGTTCTCCAATGCCAGCACATCTTTTCTTAGATAAGAGGCCCAAAACAGCTCACAGTACTCCAAGCACAGTGCCTCAGCGCAATCAGAGAGTAGAGTGCAGAAATTCCACGGCATCCCATATGTCACTTTGGATAACAGCGTCTCAAATCATGATGCATGATCCCGAACTTTCACTGTGGCAATGCTTTTCGGGATATCCGCTTGTAAGCCGTGGAAAGGTTTAAGGATATGTGCATAGCTAGGGGAGCTGTGTCCTCACAGATTCAGCTAAGGTTCACAAGTTCAGGGCTCACCAACAGTGTCAGCCTAGTAGAGTTTCCACAATTTCCCTGGTGTTTCTGCCTCCATTCTCATCCCAAAGATAACTTAGTTGGTTTAGAGGGCACGTGCTACCATGAGAGGCTGGGCTGTTGTCTCTGGGGTGGGGGAGGTTGACGGGAAATCTGGTAGAGGTTTACAAGATTATGAGCGGCATAGATAGGAATAGACAGAGAGTAACTGTTTTCCAGGGTTGAAATGTCTAATGCATTGAAGATGAGAGGCAGTAGGTTCAAAGGGGACAAGAGGGGAAGTTTTTTACTCAGGAGGTCATGGATGTCTGGAACATGCTGCCTTGTATGGTGGTAGAGGCAAATGTATTGGAGGCTTTTAGGAGGTGTTTGTATAGAAACATGGTCGTAAGGAAGATGGAGGGATATAGATATGGTGTAGGTAGGAGGGATTAGGATTTTGGTGTTTTTGATTTGCTTTTCAGCTGGTTTGGCACAACACTGTGGGCCGAATGGCCTGTTCCTGTGTTGCACTGCTCTGTGTTTTATGTTTGAAGACAACTCTGAATCACCCCTAATTATATAGTTGAGTGGTCGATTCTATGGGGAATATTGTATATGGGAGCATATGGTGTATATGTGGGATTAGAGTAAAGGCAGGAGTTCCCAACCTGGGCTCCATAGATCCCTTGCTTAATGGTGTTGGTCCATAATCTAATGAAGGTTAGGAACCGCTGGAGTAAAGATGTGCTTGAAGATCAGCGAGGAATTGATGATTTATTCAATGGAGCTGTCTTTGTACGACATGATTTTGTGACAAGTGCTGTTATTACAGAGACCGTAAGGACCTCAGAACAAAATTAGGCCATTTGGCCCATTCAGTCTGTTCCACAATTCCATCATGGCTGATTTACTATCCCTTTCAACTCCATTCTCCTGCCTTCTCCCCGAAACCTAGAAGGACCTCGGAGCAGAATTAGGCCATTTGCCCACATTCATCAGTATCAATTAACTAAACAAAAGCCTTATGTTAAATTTATCAAAATTTGCAAAGCCAATTGAGAAAATAAACTGTGAAGACACTGAAACATTGTCAAGGTTACAGACTGTTGTATTGATTTGGTAAGAAACTGGTAGATAAATTTCATGCAGGAAATTATGAAGTTATATACTTTAGGAGAAAGAAAGAAATAGCAAAGATTTTTTTTGTAAGAAACCAAGTCAAAACAACATGCCATTCCAACAGATTTGAGAGTCTTGTTCTGAAATCACTGCATTAAGATGTCACTACAATAATGATTCAAGAATGCATATGCCACACATGCCCACCTCATTGTTTACCTGCACTGCACGCTGTCTATACTGTAGCATTTTGCTATGCAGCCTGTTATTGACATCCTTGTGGATCTATTTATTGTCAGTCTGTATTGTGTTTGTGGTGTGCATCCTCACTCTGGTTTAAGGCAATTTGTCATGTGGGTTTGGTGGAGGTAGAAATGAAATGATTATGGTCACCTGTTTACTTGCATGGCGGCACAGAGAGGGGGTGAGTAGGGAGCACCTATTTTTTGTTGACCACTCTTTCTTGCTTGAATTCGATCCAATTACACGTGTCTTGCTCGTTTTTGTTTTACATGAGCTACAGGTGAGTCGAATGATTTTATTGTTGGCTTGTAATAAAGGATTAAAAAAAGCATAGAAATATATAAATCTACAGCACATTACAGGCCCTACGGCCCACAATGTTGTGCTGACCATGTAACCTACTCTAGTAATGCCTAGAATTTCCCTACTGCATAGCCCTCTATTTTTCTAAGCTCCATGTACCTATCTCTTAAAAGACCCTATTGTATCTGCCTCTACCACTGTCACTGACTGTTCATTCCATGCACCCACCACTCTCTGTGTGAAAGACTTACCTCTGACATCTCCCTTGTACCTACTTCCAAGCACTTTAAAACTATGCCCCCTCGTGTTAGCCATTCCAGCCCTGGGAGAAACCATCTGGCTATGCACAGGATCAATGCCTCTCATCATCTTATACACCTCTATCAGGTCACCTCTCATCCTCTGTCACTCCAAGGAGAAAAGGCCAAGTTCACTCAACCTATTCTCTTTAGGCATTCTCTCCAATCCAGGCAACATCCTTGTAAATCTCTATTGCACACTCTCTATAGTATCCATATCCTTCCTGTAGTGAGGTGACCAGAACTGAACACAAAACTCAAAGTGGGGTCTGACCAAGGTCTTATATAGCTGTAACATTACCTTACGGCTCTTGAACTCAGTCCCATAGTTGATGAAGACCAACACACCATTCGCCTTTTTAACTACACTGTCAACCTACACAGCAGCTTTGAGTGTCCTTTGTACACGGTCCCCAAGATCTCGCGGATTCTTCACACTGCTAAGAGTCTTACCATTAATGATTATATTCTGCCTTCAAATTTGACCTACCGAAATTAATCACTTCTTACTTAACCAACACACATCAAAGTTGCTGGACTGATGAAGGGTCTCGGCCCGAAACGTCGACTGTACCTTTTCCTAGAGATGCTGCCTGGCCTGCTGCGTTCACCAGCAACTTTGATGTGTGTTGCTTGAATTTCCAGCATCTGCAGAATTCCTCGTGTTTGCACTTCTTACTTATCTGGGTTTGAACTCCACTGGTTTGATTTGGAACTCAGTTAGTTGGAAGCACGTCACACCGTGTGATACTCCCTCACTTCACTTCTCAACGACTTTTAGTTTGTTTTCAAGTAGTCGCTACACCATGTACTACCTCAATGCACGGCTGTAAAATTATGAGGGGGATCTTTAGGGTGAATGCATCCAGGCTTTTCCCCCTCAGGTTGGGTGAGTCCAGAGCTAGAGGTCATAGGTTTAGGTTGAAAGTTGAAACATCTAAGAGGAACCTAAGGAGAAACCATTCAGAGAGTAGTGTGAATATGGAATGAGCTGTCAGTGGAGGTGGTACTATAGATGTGGGTTCAATTGTAATATTTAAGAGAAGATTGGATAATTACGTTGATGGGAGGGGTTTGAAGAGACAAGTGCAGGTGTATGGGACTACACAGAACAGTGTCTGTCTCTGTGTGTCGTACTCTTTGACTCTAAAAAATAGATCTGTCTAGATAGTACACAAGTCTAGATTTTCCACTGAACCTCAGTACATATGACAATATTAAACCAATTGGCCAGTTTATTGTGTGAGGGTTATAGCATTGCATATGGGTAACAGAGCCCTGCCTTAGATACCTAGGATATGGCACTGAACCTGGATTACTGCCAAGGAAACGTATCCTTGCTTTTAGATGGAGTAGGATGAAGGTTCACTAATCTGCCATAAGGCAGCTGTGTTATGAGGATTAATTAAGAATAGTGCACATGCCCTCCACACAGTTTAGGAAAATAAAAGATTCCTTACTGAGGCACATGAGATTCTCAAAGGGTTGAGCAGAACTGGAGAATTTAGCTCTAGCTGACATGGTATCAGGCCAACAGGACTGATGTGAAAAATAACATTTACATTTGAAATTCTGGATATTTGGAAGACTCTTCCTCAAAGTGTCTGTTGATAAGTTATTTCAAGACCAGGGATACAATATGGGATAAGGCAGGCGTACAATTTGTCCGTGTCTTGAATAGTGGAGCAAGATGGTGGGATTACATATCATATTCTTCTTACTACATATCTGATGAACGTTATTGCTTAATATTCCTTAAGCAGTGTACTAGCCTATTTCCACAAAAGAAGTCTGCAAAAAAAAAGTTCATATTTCACAAAACTACACATTCCTGAGATTTGGTTCATTAAGTAAGACAAGGAAAACCTCCTGCTTTTTACTAAAAGAAGACTTTCAGCCATCACTACTTAATTTCAGTTTACCACTCTCTGGAGCCATCATAAAGCCTCAAAAGAAAATAAATTAAAAAGATATTTGACACTGAAATGTCTTGGTCAAATTTTTCCAGAGTAGATGAATGAGGGAAGCCACATGCATTAATTATAATGTTAATTAGGGTGACCTCCTGCGGAATATTGGGCCTTATTGTCTTCAAGCAGAAAGAGAAAAGAAGCAGTCTCATTATTTATTTTTTTTTCCAGAGAGGGGGGGAAAGTGAAACCAGCTGGTATGTTACAACAAAAATGTAACTTTTGTTCATTTTTGGAGGCTTTCCAATTGAGAGTATAGACTACAAAAATGATGGGGATCCAGGCCATCTGCTGTCAACTACAGGGCTGAAGACAAATCTGTTGTTAATTGTTTTAAGGCCGAGCACTTTAAAATACTAGAAGTCATCTTTGTTGAATCTATGGTTTCATCTCTACTCAGTGTTGTGAGCAAGATAAGAAAATGAAGACATTATTTTGTTAAAAAAAGCAATGATTTCAGTCAGAATGCATAGTGGAGAGAAAAGATGAGACAGTAGGAGAATTTATAGATGCTGTATTAACAGTAAACAACATCTGTGCACACTACACAAATAATATATTACTGTTAAATAATAGAAATTAGAAAATTAGTTATTTATGCAACAAAAGAGCTGTTGAGAATGAGCAACACACACAAAGTGCTGGAGGACCTCAGCAGGTCAGGCAGCATCTATGGAAAAGAGTAAACAGACAACATTTCAGGCTGAGACCCTTCATTAGGACGGGAAAAAAAGATGTTGTGGTTCTCGTGTTTGTTGAGAGTGATACCACATTCATAGTGCATGTAAAATAAAAACTGTGCCAAATATTCATAAGACTTGTCCCTTCACCAACAAGAAATCAAAAGACGAAAGATTCATTTTCAAGTGAAAATATAATACTTTGCAGTAAGAATGATACAATTTCTATCTTCATTTAATGAAATATCATGTTTTAAGCATACTAATCTATTAACTTTAGAAATAATACTTATATAAATTAAGCTGTTTAAACAGTAACATCTGTTCACACCCTATAAAGTATGAAATGTTTAATAATATGCATATTATTAAATCCTAAGGGACTTATAACAGCTGTGATCATCTGGCTTGACTTGATGCACAAAACAACAAAACTAAATCCATTTGATATTGTGATTATTTGCAAGAGTAATTATGTTATTAAGACCATTCGGACAATTAAAGAGGGAATTTCTTTGGATTTATAAAAAAACAAATACTTCAAAGAAAGAAATGAATCAAATCTTTCCTTTTATCTCTGAAACATTGATAGGAATCCATCCAACAGTGATGACATGAAATTTTGTTTGGACAGTCTTGACCGGGCAACTTGTGAAACTTCCAACAGCTGTACTTCAGTTCATACACTTGTTGGTTGCTTTTTGCAGCCATGAGAATCAAGGCATACTTGGATCAAGTATCTCGGTGCAACCAATGCTTCTGATAGCTCACAGACAGTGATTAGCAACCATCCTCTAAACTTTGAGGCAACACACACAAAATGCTGGACGAACACAGCAGGTCAGGCAGCATCCACGAAAAGGAGTGAACAGTTGGCATTTCGGGCTGAGCCCCTCCCTCAGGACTGAGAGGGACAGAGGGGAGATGCCTGAATTAAAAGTGGAGGGGGAGGGGAAAGAGGCTGCCTGGAAAGTGATAGGTGAAGGCAGGTGGGTAGAAGAGATCAAGGGCTGGAGAAGAAAGAATCTGATAGGAGAGGAGAGTGGACAATACGAGAAAAGGAAGGACGAGGAGATACGCGGGAAGTACCACGCAGGTGAGGGGAAGTAACACGTCAAAGTGGGGAATAGAGGAAGGGAGGGAGGGTAGAATTTTGTTACCAGAAGCAGAAGTCTATATTCACGCCAACAGGTGGCAGCTAGTTAGACGGAATATAAAGTGTTGCTCTTTCTGAGAGTGGCCTCTTCTTGGCACAAGAGGAGGCCAGGGATCGACACGCTGGAATGGGGTTGAGAACAGGAATTAAACTGTTTGGCCGTCGGGAAGTCCTGCTTGGATGGAGGTGCTTGACGAAGCGGTCCCCAGTGTGTTGCTTTGGATTTCCAGCATTTGCAGATTTTCTTGCATTTGTTCTAAACTCTGACTCATTCTGCTCCATTCGGAGCCTTGAACCTCTGACTGTCACAACCATGGACTCTGCGCGTCCATGCTGGCAGGCTGCGGTAACGGGTTTGCTCGTGAGGATGCAAGTTCCAGGTAATTACTGCTTCATTATGGTGGCATGTAACAACATTTACACTCCCTGCTTACCCTCATCATTGTCCAGGGAAGAAGACTACCATTTCGACTGACACTGTAAAGGAGCAGCATTCATTTAATTTTTAGTTTTTGCTTGCAGGCGCAGTGTTGACTTCCAGTTTGAGAGTTTTAGATAACGACCCTGTTGGCCTAGCATTTATTTTCAGAGAAGTCCCTTGTAGTTAATGTAAGAGAACCGTGTTATCCCACGTGGAACAAGCATGCGTACTGCTAATAGGTGGAAATCCGTTTTGGCATTGAGCTGAGTAGTGCTCACCGAAAACAGCGAAAGAAGAAAAGAAATAGAAATAGGAGTAGGCAGCATGCCAGCCCGAACCAGCTCTGTGGCTCAGTAATACCATGGATGATCATGTGCTTCTTATCCATTTCCCTGTCTAATAATCAAAGAGGCATGCAGTACTGTGCAAGAGCCTTAGGCACATAAATCTAGCAAGGCTGACTAAGATTTTTGCACAGTACTGTAATAATTTTATAGCTTGCACTGCACTGCTGTTGCAAAAAAAAACAGATTTCATGACGTATAGTATGTTAGTGGTGATAAACCTGATTCTGATATGGGTCTCTTTTGTGGACAAGGGGTCAGCTAGAAAGGATTGACGACTGGGGAAAGGGGCAGGGGGAGGGGAGGGAGCGGAAAGCACCAGAGAGACATTCTGTAATGATCGATAAACCAATTGTTTGTAATTTGTAATCTAATGACCTTGCCTGGTGTCTCAGGGCTGGGTGTGTCTGCATCTGCCCCGGCACCCCTTCTCTGCCACCTGCCCTGCACCCCTCTCACAGCCTTCCACCCCCACCATTCCCAACACCCTTTGCCCCAGCTAGATTTACAAACGCACTGCCTGCTCCATATTGACAAATACAGTAGTGTGTAAGTCTCAGGCACCCTGGCTATACATGTACCTAAGACTATTGCACAGTACTACATTTGTCAATGTGGAAGACCCTTTCGTACAACACATCCATGCAATCAAGACTCTACATGACCTAGTCCCATTTGCCCATGTTTGACCCCTTCTCCTAAGATTCCTTCGATGACACCAATAAATGGCGACTCTTTGCACGCAGCTCTGATGGGAATCATCAAGTATTCTCAAATCCACAGTTACATCCATGGGTACATCAGTAAGGAACATAATTTTAAGACGTTCTTCAAAAAATTATCGATACTCAAAATCAGTGGATACCAGACAGCAGACTTGGGTCGTAAGTGCAGTTCCCCTTTAAGAAAAAGGAAGTGGAGAAGATGACGCCCGGGGTTACAGGTACAATTGTAACACAGAGGCCTTCGGTCCCCACTCCTGTCACTTCTGCTGCAAAATGTACAGTCTCTGGAAAATAAAATTTGAAAACCCCAGAGCAAGATTGCAGTGCCACAGGGACATCAAGGACTTCTGTGTGCTTTGTTTCACAGGAACATGGCTATCTTCCACCATTCCAGACATAGCACTGCAGCCTGATGGCTTCACCATACACCACAAAGACAGTACGACTGAGACTCTTAAAGGTAGGCGAGGTGCCGTATGCTTCATGATTAAGTCATCATACACTCAGAATGCTACCCTGTATAATGCTGTTCCATTACAACGTGGTTATTGAATTCTTTATTGAAATTTTAAAAATGATGAAAATTCATTCTAAGCAACACTTCTCAAGTATGGCTTCCATTAGAGTAAAATTCAATCAGCCAATGAGAGTGCTTTACATACGCTCTGAGCCACTCACAGCCAATCACATATTAGTTCATGCACTGCCTCCCCCATGTGTGTAAATGTTCCTGCTCCCTCACCAATTAATTCCATTATTTTCACCTATAATGTCTGGAAAACAGCCTGCAACTTCCAGTGAGGGTAGTACTTTTAAGATGTCTAGGAAAAGCATCAGTCTGGATGTGAAACTGCAAGTGATACGGGGTTTGGAAGCTGGTGAGCATCAGGTTGATGTTAACGTGTCTTTTAAATTGGTTACATTGATGATCAGAACAATTATGAAAAAGCCAGCAGAGGTTGGTTTGTTAGATTTAACCCTTACATGCTGTTCGGGTCAAATTTGACCCGTTTTGACATTTGACAGCAGTAAAAACACCCTAAATGCCATTTTTTTAGCTGAAATTTGATGACTTTTCCTAAAGTGACCCAAAATGTGCAAAAATGAAAATATTTAAAAATTTTATAATTTTGTACAGGTGCTACAAATTTTTGTACATTGGGGCTGTTCTGGGTCAAATTTGACCCGTATCTATTGAAATGGATTTTAGATCTCTAAAACATTAATTAAGGACTAATCACCCATCTATTAATGTCAGATAGGCTATTTATACATTCTAAATAGGTCCGTGGTTCAAAATTTGGTATAGACACTTGTTACGAGGGGATTCTTGGGCCTGGTCAAAGTTGGCCCCGACCATACTGTGAAGGTATAGAATATGAGCAGGTTGCCTGGGTTAAACTGCGCAATAACCACCATAGCATACATAATCGAAAAGGACAATTATCCTCCCAAGCTTGTCCTCAATGTGGATGAAACAGGCCTATTTTGGAAAAGAATGGTTTCTCGTACTTTCATCTCCTGAGAAGAGAAACATGCATTTGGGTTCAAGGCTGCAAAGGACTGGTCATTTGCTAGGAGACAATGCTAAAGGTGACTTTAAGTTAAAGCCTATGATTGCACATCACTCTGAAACACCATGGATAATGAAAGTCATTTTAAAGTCAAGTCTACCAGTGATTTGGAAATTAAACAAGAAATCCTGGGAGCCTGGGTGACAATTGATGTTTTCCAAAATTGGTTTGTTTAACATTTTTGTCCAGCAGTGAAGCCATATTGTGAGATGCATGACCTAAAGCAATGTTGGTACTTGATATGCCACAGGCCACTCTGAGAATTTTGATATGCTTTGGACCTGCATTCCTGTAGAAGTAGATTACCTTCCACCCAACACCACTTCATTACTCCATCCAATGGATCAAGGAGTAATATCAAATTTTAAACCTTACTAACTTCATTACACATTCAAGCAATTTGTAGAGGAAACAAACGGTCAAGACAAACAATCCAACAGGCAATTTTGGAAAAATACAATGTTATGAAGGCTGTAGCCAACATCAGAGCAGCTTGGGATGAAGTAACTTCGAACTGCATGAAGAAGCTATGGGCAGAAGCATACAATGAAACCTAGGATTTCAGGCAGAACGAGTCATCCAAAACATTTGTTGGACTGGCCAGTGAAGTGAGATTAGAGGATGTTAATGCTGATAGAAACATAGGAACATAGAAAATAGGTGTAGGAGTAGGCCATTCGATCCTTCGAGCCTGCACCGCCATTCAGTACGATCATGGCTGATCATCCAACTCAGAACCCTGTACCTGCCTTCCCTCCATACCCTCTGATCCCTTTAACCACACGGGCCATATCTAACTCCCTCTTAATTATAGTCAATGAACTGGCCTCAACTGATGATGTTGAAGAGTTACTGCATTCTCATGGCGAGAGCATTTATAATGAAGAGCTTCGGGTATTGGCAAAGCAACGCATCCAGGGTGAATCTGAGGACACGGATGAAGAAGAGGAAACACCAGCAAGAAACCTCACCACAAAATTCCTCAGCACCAGCATCACCACAATCACACAAATCACAGACCAGTTCATCGATAATGATCCTGACTGGGAGTGAAGCAATAAGGCAAAGAAAGGTGTTCTCACCATGATTTCCTGCGACCAAGAACTGCTTCATGAGAGGAAACTTAAGAAAAGGCAGTCAAATCTCGATGCCTACTTGAAGAAGAAGCCTAAGTTAGAGGAGAACCCACAGCCTGGCCCCTCCCCTAAGAGGTAACCACCACCCGCTTCCCTCCGCTGCTGCTACGCTGTGGTGCTGCTCCACTGATGTACAGGTCAAGCCTACTTGTGTGTTTGCTACTCCACAAGTTACTGAATATACATAAAACAATATATTGTATATCTCGGGATTGATATTTTTTTATCAGGCACACATGTCCATTTACGTAATGTTATAATGACCCCACATATTGCTAATTTACATAGTGGTCCACCACATCCTCAGTGTTAAGTGGAGTCTGAGTGTAGTGTACAGACATGGCAGTTCCATCTCAATCCTGCTCATCTGACCTGGAACATCTGGCATCCACTTCATCTGGAGAGGCAGTTTCCTACCGTCGTCCTGATGGCATTGTACACTCCTGGCCAACACCAGCCAGTCACCGGAGGAGCTGAACACTATGACCAGCAGTCACCAAACAGTGCATCCTGATGCCTTCCCTATCACTGCTGCCGGTTTCAAGCAGACTAGCAAGAGGAAGTCGCTGAACAACATCCACCAACGTATCACCTGTGAAACCAGAGGAGCCAACACATTTGACCACTGTTATACCACCATCAAGAATGCTTACCGTGCCATCCTGCGGCCACACTCTAGAAAAGCTGATCATCCCAACGAACAGACCATGACTAAACGCCACAGCACAGGTCGTGAGGACCAAGAAAGGATGGTCAAGGGAGGCGGAGGAGCATTTACAGGACTCCATTGAGTAGGTAGGCTGGATAATATTCAGGGATTCATCTTCATCTTCATATGAAGAGCATTTGATGGCTCTGGGCCTGTATTCACTAGAATTAGAAAGAATGAGGGGTGACTTCATTGAAACCTATCGAACGGTGAAAGGTCTTGATAAAATGGATGTTGAGAGGATGTTTCTTATGACCAGAGGACGCAGTCTCAGATTAGACAGGTGTCATTTTAGTACGGAGATGAGGAGGAATGTCTTTAGCCAGAGAGTGGGGAATCTGAGGAACGCTTTATCACAGGAAGCTGTGGAGGTCAAGTGTTTAAGTATATTTCAGGCAAAAGTTGATAGATTCTTGATTGGTCAGCTATGAGGTGATACGGGGAGCCGCAGCAAATTGGGGCTGAGAGGAAAATTTGTTCAGCCCTGATGAAAAGGTAGAGCAGACTTGATTGGTCAAATGGCCTAATTCTGCTCCTATATCTTATGCTCCTAACTCTGAATGAATATGCCACAGTAGTCACCAACTTCATCAAGTCCTGTTTGAATGAGTGTATAACTACTTGACATACCCAGACTAAAAGCTGTACTTCAACCGAGAGATCCATATTCTGCCGAGGGCTCCAACTGTGGCATTCAAGTCCAGCGATCCAGAACTATACAGGTATAACCTACAAAAGGGCATTTTAAATGTGAATAAACAATTTTGATTGAAGTTAGAGATGGAATCGGATGCATGGCAGCTTTGGCTGGTTTGCAAGTCATTATTACCTACAAGACAAAGCTTAGCGTCATGAAAGGCTGTGATGTCTCACACCCAGATGAGACAATGCTTCTTATATATGTCTTGAAGTGGAGAATTATACCATATCTATGTGAAGCCATGCAGCACCTGGTGACCCTGTGACCTGTGCCTTGGAGGCTAACATCAGAACATCTTTCAAGAGGGTGAACCCTTTTGAAGCATCAGGCCTTGATGGTGCACCAGGTAGGGCACTGAAAACCTGTGCCAACCAACTTGTGGGAGTGTTCAAGGACATCTTCACTGCTCCAATCAGAAGTTCCCACCTGCTTCAAAAGACCGATAATCATACCTGTGCCTAAGAAGAGCAGAATGAGCAGCCTAATGACTATTGCCCAATTGCACTCACATCTACCGTGATAAAACTTTGTCACATGGTGTGAGCAGAATTATCTGCAGCTTAATGTGAAAAAGACTAAGGAGCTGGTAGTAGACCTGAGGAGAGCTAAGGTACTGGTGACCCCTGTTTCCATCCAGGGGGTCAGTGTGGACATGGTGGAGGATTACAAATATCTGGGGATATGAATTGACAATAAACTGGACTGGTCAAAGAACACTGAGGCTGTCTACAAGAAGGGTCAGAGCCGTCTCTATTTCCTGAGGAGACTGAGGTCCTTTAACATCTATCGGACCATGCTGAGGATGTTCTACAAGTCTGTGGTGGCCAGTGCGATCATGTTTGCTGTTGTGTGCTGGGGCAGCAGGCTGAGGGTAGCAGACACCAGCAGAATCAACAAACTCATTCGTAAGGCCAGTGATGTTGTGGGGATGGAACTGGACTCTCTGATGGTGGTGTCTGAAACGAGGATGCTGTCCAAGTTGCATGCCATCTTGGACAATGTCTCCCATCCGCTACATAATGTACTGGTTGGGCACAGGAGTACATTTAGCCAGAGACTCATTCCACCGAGATGCAATACTGAGCGTCATAGGAAGTCATTCCTGCCTGTGGCCATCAAACTTTACAACTCCTCCCTTGGAGGGTCAGACGCCCTGAGCCAATAGGCTGGTCCCAGACTTATTTCCATCTGGCATAATTTACATATTATTATTTAATTATTTATGGTTTTATATTGCTATATTTATACTCCATTCTTGGTTGGTGCAACTGTAACGAAACCCAATTTCCCTCAGGATCAATAAAGTATGTCTATCTGTCTATCTATCTATAAAGTGCTTTGAGAGGTTGGTTATTCTAGCCTAAACAAGGACCTGTACTTGATGCAGCTCTCCTATTGCCGTGACAGGTCTACAGTGGATGCAGTCTCACTGGCTCTCCACTTGACTTTGCATCTCCTGGTTATTGATTACAGCTCTACATTCGACACTTTCGTACAATTAACATGCTCCAGGACCAAGGTCTCTGTACCTCCCTCTGCAACTGGATCCCTGATTTCCTCATCGGGAGACCACAGTTAGTGCGGATTGGAAATAGCATCTCCTCCTCACTGGCAATCAACGCTGGTGCACCTCAAGAATGCCTACTTAGTCCACCGTTCTACTTTCACTACACCACTACACCCGTGACTGTGTAGCTAGGCACAATTCAAACACCATCTAAAAAATTGTAAATGATGCAACTATTGTTGTCAGAATTTCAGAAGGTGACTGGGAGGGATACAGGACTGAGATCGATCAGCTGGTTGAGTGGTTTCACAACAACAACCTTGCACTTGAAATCCGTAAGTCCAAGGAATTGATTGTGGATTTAAAGGAGGGGAAGTTGAAGGAACACACACCAGTCCTCAGCAAAGGAGCAGCAGTGGAAAGGCTGAGCAGAGTTAAGTTCCAGGGCGTCAACATCTCTGAAGGTCTATCCTGGGTCCAACATCTTGACACAATTGCAAAGAAGGCATGACACTGGCTATATTTCATTCGGAGGTTGAGGATGCTTGGTATGGCACCAAAGACACTCGCAGATTTTTACAGATGTACTGTAGACAGCATTCTAGTTGGCTGCATCACTGTCTGGTATGGAGGTGCGGCCACTGCACAGGACTGGAAAACGCTGCAGAATCTGCAACTCAGCCAGCCTGGCCTCTAGCCTCCTCAACATCGAGGACATCTTCAAAAGGTGATACCTCAAGAAGGCAGCATCCAGCATTTACGATCCCCATCAACTGTACACTCTTCTCATTTCTACCATCAAGGAGGAGGAACTGGAGCCCGAAACACACACTCAATGTTTTAGGAACAGCTTCATCCCCTCTGCCATCAGGTTCCTGAAAGGACAATGAATACATGTACAATACCTCACTACTTTTTTTTGCTCTTGTCTTGCTCCACTTATTTAAATTAATTTTTTGAATATTTACATTTCTTATTGTAAGTTAATTTATTAAAAAATTATGTATTGGAATATACTGCCCATGCAAAACAACACATTCTATAACATATGCCATTGACAATAAACCTGATTCTGATCAGAAGCAACAAGTTGTATGTCTTGTTCTTAACTTCTGCAGAACCTTTGGATCACAAATGCATCAGTATCTAATACTTGGTTTAACTTTCCAAAACACATCATTTTGTACTTGTACAGTACGATTTAAATTCCATCTGTGATTCCTTTGACTACTCTCCCAGTTGATGTGTTGTAATCTTAAACAAGCTTTTTCACTATCCGCTAAACCACCAATTTTGGTGTCACCTGAAAATTTGCTAATTATGCCACTTACGGTCTAACTAGTCTACCACGCAAGATCTTGTCAAAAGCCTTGTTAAAGTCCATTAAACAACTTTTGATTTCATCAAATGCTTTTAGAATCCAAAAATCTTATCAATCTTGAGGCAAGCACGACAGCAGAAAGTTGATAATTTCCCTTTCTGCATTACAAAACTGCCATTCTGCACTTCACCATCATCTTCATTCTGTGCTGTATTGTATGACGTCAGTAATATTGGTCCATGACCATGGTTGTTCTTGGCAAATTATTCTTCAAAGGTGGTTTGTCATTGCCACCTTCTGGGCAGAGTCCTTACAAGATGGGTAACCCCAGCCATTATCAATACTCTTCAGAGACTGTCTGCCTGATGTCAGTGACCACATTACCAGGACTTGTGATGTGAACCAGCTGCTCCTACGACCATCCACCACCTGTTCCCGTGGCTTCACGTGACCCTGATCGGGGGGGGCTAAGCAGGTGCTACACCTTGCCCAAGGATGACCTGCAGGCTAGCGGAGGGAAGGAACACCCTACACCTCCTTTGTTAAACGTATCTCCACCCCACCACCTGATTCTGCACTTAGAGATTAAATAAAGAGAACATAGGAACTAAGGCTATGGACATTAACAGCAAGAATCACTGCAGGCATATGATCTGGCCATTCTTCTTTTCCCCAGCTCTCCTGTATTCTATGCCAACTGAGCCCAGCCAGTTTAGTACATTTGTGCCAGATATCTTTCTGTTTACTAATACTCCATGCAACAACAAAGATGAAAGATTAGCTTCACTTGTCACATGTACATTGAAGCATATAGTGAAATGCGTCAGCTTGTGTCATTGACCAACACAGGCCAAAGGTTGCTCTCAGGGTTAGCCCACAAGGTGTGACTATGCTAATATAGTATACCTGCAACTTTCTAGCCCTTGCTGTATGTTTTTGGAGCACAGAAAGTGTAGTATTTGGAGTAAACTCACGTGGTCACGGACAGAACTTACAAACTCTTTACAGACAGAGGTGGGAATTGAACCCCGATCAGTGATCACTGGCACTGTAAAGCAATTGTGCTGGCCACTACACCACTGTGCCATTCACGTAAAATCTTTGCTCCTCTAAACTATTGAAGTGACAGTTGACTGTCCTTATTCCAATTGCTGTTCTGTCTTTCCAATTATTCACATTTTAATCATGGCTGGTAAATAATTAGAATCAATTTTGGTCATTAATCTTACAGAAAATCCAATATTTAGTACAGCACAGCAAAGCTAATTTTTTTGAACAGCCAGTCGAACTAAATGCTGTGGAAGAAGCATTGAAGTGATTGATCACATTCCAAATTGTCAATGTTAATAAAGAAAGCTAAAAATTCTGTCCCAACCTTCTCTGTCTCTTGGGATGCTTAGTTATTGCATTTAAACCTATTATCAATTGGCCAAGTTGAAAAAAAAGTTTAGTGGCAGAAACTGACCTATAAAAATTCATCCATATTACCAAATTTTCATGCAATAACTGTGCATAAAGTTGATTTAATCTGGGTTAGTTCTTGTCGATTATTTCTAGATGAAATCACGCCGAATGAAAACCTGGCCCAGGACTGTCTGTGTCATTCACCTCAGTACAGCTCACACTGACTCACCATTAATCATGCACCTAATGATGTCCCAAGTTACATACTGCTTGTTTCCTTTGCCAAAATTAACTGAAGCTTCTGAATGATAGCCTATAGCCTTCGATGAATACCCACAGTACAACTAGAATAAATGCAAGCAGGCTTTTTCTACTGAGGTTGGTTGAGACTAGAACTAGAGATTAAGGGTGAAAGGTGAACCTGAGGGGGAACTTTTTCACATAGAGAATGGTGACACTTTGGAACAAACTGCAGTGGACATGGTGGATGTGAGTTCAGTTGCAGAATTTATGAGAATTTTGGATATCTAATTGGATGGGAGAGGTATGGAGGGCTATGGTCTAGGTGTAGGTTGATAGGAGGCAGAATCAGAATCAGGTTTAATATCACCGGCATATATTGTGAATTTTGTTAACTTAGTAGCAACAGTTCAATGCAATACATGATAATATAGAAAAAAATTAAGTAAATTAATTACAGTAAGAATATCTATGTATATTAAATAGTTAAATTGAAAATAGTGTAAAAAAGAGAAATAATATGAAAAATAAGTGAGTCAATGTTCATGGGTTCAATGTCCATTTAGAAGTCGGATGGCAGAGGGAAAGAAGCTGTTCCTGAATCATTGATTGTGTGCCTTCAGGCTTCTGTACCTCCTTCCTGATGGTAACAGTGAGAAGAGGGCATGTCCTGGGGGGCCCTCAATAATGTACGCCAGCTTCCTTAGGCATCACTCCTTGAAACTGTGTTGGATAATATGGAGGCTCGTACCCATGATGGAGCTTACTAAATTTACAACTTTCTGTAGCTTCTTACGATCCTGTGCAGGAGCCCTTGCCCACTCACCACCCCCTCCATACCAGACGGTGATGCAGCTTGTCAAGATGCTCTCCGTGGTACATCTCTAGAAGTTTTCGAGTGTTTTAGGTGACAAACCAAATCTTCACAAACTCCTAATGAAATATATGGACTAGGCAGAATAACCGTTCAGCATAGACTAAATGGGCCGAAGGGCCTGTTTCTGTGGTGTAGTGTTTATAACTCTATAATTAGGAGTTCTTTGTGGTGGTTTATGGGTTTTTCATCTGATTAATGGGGTAGCTTGTTGACAGTAGATTTCTTTAGAACTCTTTGTAGAATGTTCATTATTCCTTCAAGTATGATTAACAACTGAGGGTTTTTTTTCTCTGCATTTAGCTAATGGCATGCTCATGGGTGCTACGGTAATGGTGTTCCAACAGCAATCTTTCTAGCTGAGGCACGACAGGGCCTGAAGCAAGGCAAAATGACCATAAACAAGGCTGCATCTCTGCTGACAACCATAAGGGTGAATGGGTCACATTGAACATCTCTAATTCTGTAGGAGTGTGTGACTGCTTATACATGGAATCTCACTGCTCATACAGGAGACAGTAGGTCTTTGTTCTCTGAGGTTTAGGCTATGCTCATAAATGGACCCCTGCAGAACTGTGAGCTGGATTGTAACCCTCTTCCTATTTGCAGCAGCAATCTAAGAACTGGTACCTTGAGAACACCTTCAACTTGGTGGATTATTTCTTTTCCTCAGAACTTCAAACTGCTTCTATGTATCAGCGTCCAGACTTTCAGCTGGAGATCTGAATTAGATGAAGACTATTAGACCATAAGATATAGGAGCAGAATTAGGCCATTTGGACCATCGACTCTGCTCCGCCATTTCATCATGGGATCTCAGCCCCAGTCTTCTGCTTTCTCCCTGTATCCCTTCAAGCCCTGACTAATCAAGAATCTGTCAATTTCTGCCTTAAATATCCCCAATAACTTGGTCACTACAGCCACCTGTAGCAGCAAATTTCACAGATTCACCACTCTCTGGCTAAAGAATTTCCTTCTCATCTTCTAAATGAATATCCCTGTATTACCATACCATAGAACCATAGAAACTACAGCACAGAAACAGGCCCTTTGGCCCTTCTTGGCTGTGCCGAACCATTTTCTGCCTAGTCCCACTGACCTGCACACGGACCATATCCCTCCATACACCTCCCATCCATGTATCTGTCCAATTTATTCTTAAATGTTAAAAAAGAACCCACATTTACCACCTCGTCTGACAGCTCATTCCATACTCCCACCACTCTCTGTGTGAAGAAGCTCCCCCTAATGTTCCCTTTAAACTTTTCCCCCCTCACCTTTAACCCATGTCCTCTGGTTTTTTTCTCCCCTTGCCTCAGTGGAAAAAGCCTGCTTGCATTTGCTCTATCTATACCCATCATAATTTTATATACCTCTATCAAATCTCCCCTCATCCTTCTACGCTCCAGGGAATAAAGTCCTAACCTATTCAACCTTTCTCTGTAACTGAGTTTCTCAAGTCCCGGCAACATCCTTGTAAACCTTCTCTGCACTCTTTCAACCTTATTTATATCCTTCCTGTAATTTGGTGACCAAAACTGAACACAATACTCCAGATTCGGCCTCACCAATGCCTTATACAACCTCATCATAACATTCCAGCTCCTATACTCAATACTTTGATTAATAAAGGCCAATGTACCAAAAGCTCTCTTTACGACCCTATCTACCTGTGACGCCACTTTTAGGGAATTTTGTATCTGTATTCCCAGATCCCTCTGTTCCACTGCACTCCTCAGTGCCTTACCATTAACCCTGTATGTTCTACCTTGGTTTGTCCTTCCAACGTGCAATACCTTACACTTGTCAGTATTAAACTCCATCTGCCATTTTTCAGCCCATTTTTCCACTGCCAGAGATAGAGGACCTTCATTGCTTCCCTAAACGCCAACAGTGCAATGGGCAGTAGGAAGGTGTGACAGATTGTCACTGCTCCCAGTGAAGGAGTGCACATCGTATCAAGACTGGACGTCACAGTTTCCTGGTTCTGTACAACTGTCTGCAGGAGCTTAGAAATAGATTCCTTCATGCTTTATATCATCATCCGCGTCCGATCATGTTGGCTTGACAACTAGTTAATCCTCTCCTAGTGCATCCATATCTACCTTGACATGTGAACTTTCCAACTGTCCTCTGTGCAGTACGGATGCACTGACCCATGGCCTGACGTGCCTAGACATCTCACATCTCTCTAAACCAGGGGTTCCCAACCATTTTTACGCCATAGACCTCTACCATTAACTGATGGGTTGGTGGACCCCAGGTTGGGAATCCTGGCTCTAAACTTATCTGTTCAATCACAAAGTTGCTGGTTTCTAAGTTGATAAAGTTTAATATCAAGTGTGGTGTAGTGCTCTGGTCATTATCATTATCATCAGCTTATTCCTCTCCCACCTTCCAGATTCTTCTTTACATCTTCTTTCCCAGAATCAGATTTATGCCTGCAGCTTACTGGTTCCTGACGTACCGAGACATCTCAGATCTCTCTAAACCAGGGGTTCCCAACCATTTTTATGCCAAAGTACAGCTACTATCAAAGTATGTATACATTGTACAAACTTGAGATTCGTCCCCTTACGGGCAACCACGAAACAAAGAAACCCAAAAGAGCCCATTAAAAAAAAAATCATCAAACACCCAATGTACAGAGTAATAAAACAATTGTGCAAACAATAAAAGCAAGCAAATAGTGTTCAGAACTGAAGTCCATGAAAGGGAGAATGTCCACAGACATGAAGTCACAGCCTCAGTTCAGCATGGAGCCGAGCAAATGTCATGTAAATACTGAGGACGCATTTCTATTCTGTATATGTATTTAAAGTAAAGTAAAGGCATCCGTTAGTCTTGCGAGACCATGGATCTGTGCCTGGAAAGTCTTCACTCTCCAGGGTGCAGGCCTGGGCAAAGTTGTATGGAAGACCAGCAGTTGTCCATGCTGCAAATCTCCCCTCTCCACGACACCAATGTTGTCCAAAAACAGCTTGGCACCAGTGTCGTCGCAGAGCAATGTGTGATTAAGTGCCTTGCTCAAGGACACAACACGTTACCTCGGCTGGGGCTTGAACTCACGACCTTCAGGTCGCTAGTCTAATACCTTAACCACTTGGCCATGTGTCCACACGTGGCCAAGTATTTATAGTATTTATAGTATGTATATACTGAGTTGGCACTTCTATAGATGTGTGGTGGAAATGTGTTGACTGGCCACGTACAGTCTGGTATAGAAACATCAATCCCTTTGAGCTGAAAATCCTACAAAAGATAGTGAATTTGGCTGAGTACATCACGGGTAGAACCCTCCTAATCATTGAGGACATCTACATGAATTGGTGCCATAGGAAAGCAGCATCCATGACCAAAGATTCTCTTCACCCAGGCCATGCTCTTTTCCCATTGCTGCCATCGGGTAGAAGGTGCAAGTACCTCAGGACTCACACCATCAGGTTCAAGGAAAGTGCATAACTCAACCATCGGGCTGTTGAGCAAAAGTGCATAAATGCACTCATTTTAGGTCTCTTTTATCTTGTTATTTTATGCTCGTTATTTATTGCTACTTACTTATACTTGCACAGCTTGTTGCCCATTGATCCTGTTTATAGTTACTGTCCTACAGATTTGCTAAGTATGCCCACAGAAAAAGAATCACAGAGTTTTATGTTGTGACAATGTATGTACTCTGATAATAAATTTCATGCTGAACTTTGAACTATGAACTTTATATTATAAATAATATAATACTCGTAACAAATCCCTGTATTTCTCTTTTAAATCTTCATAGTCATAGTCATAGTTATACTTTATTGATCCTGAGGGAAATTGGGTAAATGAAGGAGAGGCCTGCATACTCCAAAGGACCCCAGTCTCCTCAAGAAGTAGAGATGATGCTGGTCCTTCCTGTACTTCCTGTACCTTCCTCATGTGAGATTGTTTGAGCAGCTTAACATATAAGCATAGATTCAGTAAGTTATTTGCTAAATTAAGCAGGCATGAAAGCAAAATACAAAACATTTTTATTTTTATAATGTGATGTCATTGCAAAATGGTTCAAAGACTTCATACAATAAATTGCAATAAACATTTCTGAGTATATAATATTGACACCATTTCATGTTTTATATTTGTCATTAACTTTGACCACTTTGTAGAGATCTGTTTTCACTTTGACACCAAACAGTCTTTTTCTGTTGATCAGTGTCAAAGAAAGCCAGACTAAATCCACTGTGAGTCAATGTTGTAAAACAATAAAATATGAAAACTTCCAAGGGGGTGAATATTTTTTGTAGACACTATATGCTGCCTTGACTTGCTGAGTTCCTCCAGCATTTTGTGTGACACAGTGAAGAGTATTGTTTCTGTCAGAACAAATCAGCAAGGATTGTGCTGGGCACTTGCAAATGTCACCACCCCTCCACTGCCAACATAGCATGTCCACAACTCTTTTAACCCCATGTGGGAGGAAACTGGAGTACTAAGAGGAAACACACGTGGTCACAGGGAGAACATAAATCCAAACTCCTTATAGGTAGTAGCGGGAATTGAATGCTACCATGCCACTGTTACTTCAGGTTAATCTAATTTTTACCTACATAGCACTGGAGATTTTGGAGTTGTGTAAAGAGATTCCTTGTCTAAAGTACACAGACAATTTGCAGGTGCATATGATGACAAGAATCACTTTGCAACAAGCTTTTTTTAAAGTAAAAAATCTTAGAAGATTCAAATGTTGGAATTCTGCAGTCTAAATCACATATGTCACCAGTAACATGCTTCCTTGCCAGTATATGGGAATGTTGGTATGATTGGGGATAATCTTCAAAGAAGTTGGCCTCCATTTCAAAGGAATCTGGTACAGATGTGAATTGCAGTCCCTGGACGTTGTCTTGTTTCCAATTTCTCATATGTTACTTGTTTATTGTTCCCTTTCTGGTAATGAGATAAGTTTTCAAGCAGCACAGGAACATCCATTGCACAATCACCGTGGATTCAGTTCAAAGACTTTGGAGGAATTTGATCATTTTGGAGCGCAATTGGCAGTGCACTTTGCCAGCTCCATAATGTGGCTTGCTGGTTTAGTACCAGAGTGCACTTCATTTCATGATTTATAGGGTAGCTGGTAGTCTGCAGATAGGCATGTTTGATGCAGATTTCAAATGGTTCCGTTTATCATCCTAGAATGTATACCGTATACAACCTGAAATACTTGTCTCTGCAGACATCCACGAGAAACAGAAGAACCCCAAAAGAATGAATGAGAGGCAAACGTTACACCCCAAAGCACCCTCCCCATCTGTGCACATGCAGCAGCAAATCATGCAACAGATTTGTCCATTGCATTGATTTTACTCCCGTGCTGTTTGCAAATACATTCAACTTGACCTAAATGGTGTTGAGAGTTTAATGTTTTCTCAAAGATGCAAAGTACACATTATCAAAGTATGTATGCGCTATACAACCTTGAGATTCATCTTATTTATTATCTATGGGATGTGGGCATCACCAGCTAAGCCAGCATTTAGTGCCCATTCCTAGTTGCCCTTAAGAAGGAGGTGATGAGCTACCTTCTTGAACTCTACCACAGTCCCTGAGGTGTAGGTACACCCACAGTGCTGCTGGGAGGGAATTCCATGATTTTAACAAAGTGACAATGAAGGAACAGTGATATGCTTCCAAGTCAAGATGGTGAGCGACTTGGAGGGGGATTTCCAAGAGGTGGTATCTGCTGTTCTCGTCCTTCTAGATGGTAGTGGTGGTGGGCCTCCCCATAGACAGACACAAAACAAAGAAAACCATGGACCCTATTCAAAGAAAATCATCAAACTTCCAAAAAAGAACAAATCAAGTCCAGGAATGTTCAGTTTCAGCTCAGTTTTGTTCAGTCTAGTGCTGCGTTTTTCATTGACTGCAGGCTGCAGAGTCAGTCTACCCAATCAAAATCGCACAAAATAGCAACAAAAACACAAGCGGCCGGAAGCCAGAAATATTTAACATGAACTACAGAGTCCAGTCCACAAAGTACGTCAATTAAAACTTGCCTAAGACCCAAGACTCCAGCATCATCCGTTGGCAGTGATGAGCAAGAACAAGGGACAGACCCTCGCAGCCAGACGGGACTGAACACCCGCTCACCCACCTTTCTTGTTGACTCCAATCTTTCTCAAAACTTTAATCGGCGAGACAGGTGAGAAACGGAGTCGATCATTGTCTCCAGGTTTCTTGGCCTCCTGGCCACACACTTTGCTTGAAACCTCACCGAACTCCCTTGGAGACGGCGAAGCGCCAGTTGGCTCCAATAGAAGCAGAATAATATTTGAAAGAAGAAGAAGATATAAAGGAAGTAAGAGAAGTAATTTTGTAAACTGTGTGAAGGATGTCACCCTTGGTCACTTTGTTTGCTGGCACCATCTTCTTCAGCGTGCCTTTGAATCATTGTCGTGGCTATCCCTCGAGGTTGAGGATGATGGCATTCGTTCTGTTGATCTATTTATGGGCTCCCAAGTGGCTTATGACTTTGAATCATACTTGTATGCAGGGTGAGCTATTTAAGCAGCAACCAATAAAAATACACCCCTTTTAATAGATATTAGTTATTTCATTGCATGCACTTTACTGAAGAAATCTGTTTTCACTTTCTTGAATGGTCCATTGTCCTCTCATATCGGATTCATTCTTCATTTCTTTTCCTCTTCCACCTATCACCCCCCAGTTTCTCACTTCATGCCCCCTCCCTCACTCACCCACCTTTCCCCTCACCTGGTCTCTATCACCTGCCAGCTCGTAGTCCAAACCCTCCGCCACCTTTTTATCAGGACCCTGATATTTGTTGGGTAATAAGCATTGCCGAACCTGGTGGTGTGGGACTGAAGGCACTGTTAACTTCTGCTCAATGGTGGTGGCAGGAAGAGAGCATGGCCTGGATGGTGGGGATCCCTGACGATGAATGGTGCTGTCTTGCAGCAGCGTTCCATGTAGTTGTGATCAATGGTGGGGAGGGCTGGCCTGCATTCACACTGTTTTCCTCTCCCTCTGTCCACACTGTATCTCAGTTGTAATTGTTTCCAGGAAAATAAATTCATAGCATTACTCAGTTCAGATCAGTAGAACTGTGAAAAAGTCTTGGGCACACATATATAGTTAGGATGTCTTAGACTTTTGCACGGTGATGTATTTGTCAACATAGTGTAGACAGCAAGTTTGTAAATCTGGCAGAAGGAAAGACTGTTGGGTACCAAATATTGTGGCCACTGATTGTCTCAGTTACAGTCACATTTCCAATAAATTTGCTGCAATTATGTTTTACTGCATTAAATTTAGAAAGTTTACTGTATGCTCAGAAAGTTTAGAAAACTGACTGTCCTTCACAAAAAATTACTTAATCTTCTCTTTGAGATTTCAGACCTCCTACTCCAGATCACCCTTAAAGTCATCCATGACGTTATTTGAAGGAACATATGCACTGAACCAAGCGTCAAACATTCTGGAAAAATATTTCAGTTGAAAGATTCTGAAGTTCAGCTGTCAATGATTTTGGTTCAAAGGCAATCTGGCAGAAATGTTCCTTTTTTTCCCAAGAAATCTGCAGTCATCTCTCAGAGGAACCACTTGGCAAAAGTGGGCCAGGGTAATTAAAGTTAATAAAAGATAAGTAAATGTATCGATCAGAAATTGAATGAAGGATCCATGTCTTAATGTTGCTGTCTTTCACACTCTGTTTAACTTAATTCACATCTTTACTTAACAGTATTTTCATCAATAATCGATTTGTGCACATATTCTAAAATATGCAGCAGCACTAATTTCTGCTTTGGGCTTTCACAGAATGTGAAACTGATGCATTCCCATACTGTGCTGTCTCAGGTGGAAAGAAATATCAACAGATGTTTAAAGGAGTGTTTGCAGAGATCCTCAGACAGTTAATCACATTAAAATGAAGTCTGAATTAAATCGTGTCGTTTTTTCACAGTATTGGCTCTAGTGTAAAACATTATTTCCAATAGCTAATAACATGAAAGAAATTGTGTTCTATGCCATTATCTAAGAATGCCATTTGGAGAGCAAAGTTGTGTAGTAATTAACACAATTAGTTTACAGTGCCAGCAATATTTCATCCTTTCACCCCTTTTGGTTTTTTAAGTTGCATTCTGTTGATTTTTAAAAACTTTTCAGAGAAATATACAAACGTTTGTAGAAACATAGAAAACATACAGCAAAATACAGGCCCTTTGACCCACAAAGCTGTGTCGAACATGTCCTACCTTAGAACTACCTAGGCTTTACCCACAGCCCTCTATTTTTTAAGCTCCATGTAGCCATCCAGGAGTCTCTTAAAAGACCCTGTCATTTCCACCTCCACCACCGCCGCCGGCAGCCCATTCCACGCACTCACCACTCTCTGCGTAAAAAACTTACCCCTGACATCTCCTCTGTACCTACTTCCAAGCACCATAAAACTATGCCCTCTCATGCTAGCCAATTCTGCCCTGGGGAAAAGCCTCTGACAATCCACACGACCAATGCCTCTCATTATCTTCTACACCTCTATCAAGTCACCTCTCATCCTCCGTCGCTCCAAGGAGAAAAGGCCAAGTTCACTCAACCTATTCTCATAAGGCATGCTCCCCAATCCAGGCAACATCCTTGTAAATCTCCTCTGCACCTTTTCTATGGTTTCCACGTCCTTCCTATAGTGAGGCCATCAGAAATGAGCACAGTATTCCAAGTGGGGTCTGACCAGGGTCCTATATATATGCAACATTACCTCTTGGCTCTTAAACTCAATCCCATGATTGATGAAGGCCAATGCACTGTATGCCTTCTTAACCACAGAGTCAACTTGCGTAGCAGCTTTGAGTGTCCTATGGATTCAGACTCCAAGATCCCTCTGATTCTCCACCCTGCCAAGAGTCTTATCACTAATGTTATATTCTGCCATCATATTTGACCTACCAAAATGAATCACCTCACACTTATCTGGGTTGAACTCCATCTGCCACTTCTCAGCCCAGTTTTGCAACCTATCAATGTCCCGTTGTAACCTCTAACAGCTCTTCATACTATCCACAACACACCTAACCTTTATGTCATCAGCAAATTTACTAACCCAACCCTCCACTTCCTCATCCAGATCAGTTATAAAAATCACAAAGAGTAGGCGTCCCAGAACAGATCCCTGAGGCACACCACTGGTCACCAGCCTCCATACAGAATATGACCCATCTACAACCACTCTTTGCCTTCTGTGGGCAAGCCAGTTCTGGATCCACAAAGCAATGTCCCCCTTACAATCCTCTAACTTCCCACTAGTTCTATTATATGCCCTCTTTTTGGCTTTTATGTTGGCTTTGACTTTGCTTGTGTCATCCTGCCTTTAGAATACAACTTCTTCTTTGAGATGTATCTGTTCTACTTCCGAATTGCCCCCAGAAATTCCAGCCTTTGCTGTTCTGCCAGCATCCCTGCTAGTGTCCTTTCCAACTAACTTCAGCCAGCTCCTCTCTCGTACCTCTTTACTCCAGTGTAATACTGATGCATCTGACTTCTCCCTCTCAAACTGCAAGGTGAATTCCATCATATTATAAGACCATAAGACCATAAGACAAAGAAGCAGAAGTCGGCCATTCGGCCCATCAAGTCAGCTCCGCCATTTTGTCATGAGCTGATCCATTCTCCCATTTAGTCCCACTCCCCCGCCTTCTCACCATAACCATTGATGCCCTGGCTACTCAGATACTTATCAATCTCTGCTTTAAATACATCCAATGACTTGGCCTCCACTGCTGCCTGTGGCAACAAATTCCATAGATTCACCACCCTCTGGCTAAAAAAATGTCTTCGCATTTCTGTTCTGAATGGGCGCCCTTCAATCCTTAAGTCATGCCCTCTCGTACTAGACTCTCCCATCATGGGAAATAACTTTGCCACATCCACTCTGTCCATGCCTTTCAACATTCGAAATGTTTCTATGAGGTCTCCCCTCATTCTTCTAAAATCCAAGGAATACAGTCCAAGAGCGGACAAACGTTCCTCATATGTTAACCCTCTCATTCCCGGAATCGTTCTAGTGAATTTTCTCTGTACCCTCTCCGACGTCAGCACATCCTTTCTTAAATAAGGAGACCAAAACAGCCCACAGTACTCCAAATGAGGTCTCACCAGCGCCTTATAGAGCCTCAACATCACATCCTTGGTCCTATACTCTATTCCTCTAGAAATTAACGCCGACATTGCATTCGCCTTCTTCACCACTGACTCAACCTGGAGGTTAACTTTAAGGGTATCCTGTACAAGGACTCCCAAGCCCCGTTGCATCTCAGAACTTCGAATTCTTTCCCCATTTAAATAATAGTCTGCCCGTTTATTTCTTCTGCCAAAGTGCATAATCATACACTTCCCAACACTGTTCTTCATTTGCCACTTCTTTGCCCATTCTTCCAATCTATCCAAGTCTCTCTGCAGACTCTCCGTTTCCTCAGCACTACCGGCCCCTCCACCTACCTTCGTATCATCAGCAAAATTAGCCACAAAGCCCTCTATTCCATAATCCAAATCGTTGATGTACAATGTAAGAAGAAGCGGCCCCAACACGGACCCCTGTGGAACACCACTGGTAACCGGCAGCCAACCAGAATAGGATCCCTTTATTCCCACTCTCTGTTTCCTGCCAATCAGCCAATGCTCTATCCACGTATGTAACTTTCCCATAATTCCATGGGCTCTTATCTTGTTAAGTAGTCTCATGTGTGGCACCTTGTCAAAGGCCTTCTGAAAATCCAAATATACAACATCCACTACATCTCCCTTGTCTAGCCTACTGGTAATTCCCTCAAAAAATTGTTAAAGGTTTGTCAGGCAGGATTTTCCTTTAAGGAATCCATGCTGAGTTCTGCCTATCTTGTCATATGCCTTCAGGTACTCTGTAACCTCATCCTTGACAATCGACTCGAACAACTTCCCAACCACCGATGTCAAGCTAACAGATCTATAATTTCCTTTTAGCTTCCTCGCCCCCTTCTTAAATAGCGGAGTGACATTTGCAATCTTCCAGTCCTCCGGAACCATGCCAGAACTCATCGATTTTTGAAAGATCATCGCTAATGCCTCCGCAATCTCCACAGCTACTTCCTTCAGAACACGCAGGTGCATTCCATCTGGTCCGGGAGATTTATCGACCTTTAGACTATTCAGCTTCCTGAGTACTTTCTCTGTCGTAATTGTGACTGCACACACTTCTCTTCCCTGCCACCCTTGAATGTCCGGTATACTGCTGATGTCTTCCTCAGTGAAGACTGATGCAAAATACTCGTTCAGTTCCTCCGCCATCTTCTTATCTCCCATTACAATTTCTCCAGCATCATTTTCTATCGGTCCTCTATCTACTCTCACCTGTCTTTTACTCTTTCTATGCTTGAAAAAGCTTTTAGTATCCTCTTTGATATTATTTGCTAGCTTCCTTTCATAGTTTATCTTTTCCCTCTTAATGACCTTCTTAGTTTCCTTTTGTAAGCTTTTAAAAACTTCCCAGTCCTCTGTCTTCCCACTAATTTTTGCTTCCTTGTATGCCCTCTCCTTTGCTTTAACTTTGGCTTTGACTTCTCTTGTCAACCACGGTTGCATCCTTTTTCCACTCGAAAATTTCTTCTTTTTTGGAATATACCTGTCTTGCACATTCCTCATTTCTCGCATAAACTCCAGCCACTGCTGCTCTGCCGTCCTTCCCGCCAGTGTCTCTTTCCAGTCAACTTTGGCCAGTTTCTCTCTCACGCCACTATAATTTTCTTTGTTCCACTGAAATACCGAGACATCAGATTTTGGCTTCTCTTTTTCAAATTTCACAGTGAACTCAATCATGTTATGATCACTGCCTCCTAAGGGTTCCTTCACCTCAATCTCTCTAATCACCTCCGGTTCACTACACAATACCCAATCCAGTACAGCCGATCCCCTAGTGGGCTCAACAACAAGCTGTTCTAAAAAGCCATCTCGCAGACATTCTACAAATTCTCTCTCTTGAGATCCAGTGCCGACCTGATTTTCCCAATCCACTGGCATGTTAAAATCCCCCACAATTATCATAACACTGCCCTTCTGACAAGCCTTTTCTATTTCCAGTTGTAATTTGTAGTCCACATAACTGCAGCTGTTTGGAGGCCTATAAATAACTGCCGTCAGTGTCCTTGTACCCCTGCGATTTCTTAGCTCAACCCATAAAGATTCTGCACCTTCCGATCCTATATCACTTCTTTCTAATGATCTAATATTATTTCTTACCAATAAAGCCACGCCTCCCCCTCTGCCTACCTTCCTATCCTTCTGATACACTGGGTATCCTTGGACGTTCAGCTCCCAGAGACATGCATCCTTTAGCCACGTCTCAATGATGGCCACAATATTATACCTGCCAATCTGTAGCTGTACGACAAGATCATCCACCTTATTCCTTATGCCTTATGATCACTGTCCTCTGAGGATTCTTTTACCTTAAGCTGTCTAATCAATTCTGGTTCATTGCACAACATCCAATCCAGAATAGCTGATCCCCTTGTGGAACTCAACCATGAGCTGCTCTAAAAAGCCATCTTGTAGGCGTTTGACAGATCCCTCCTTTTAGGATCCAGCACCAACACGATTTACCCAATCTATCAGCATATAAAATCCCCATGACTAATGTCCTTTTGACATGCATTTTCTATCTCCCATCGCAATTTGTAGCCCAATCTTCGCTACTGATAGGATTTCTGTATATCACTCCCATCAGGGTCTTATTGCCTTTGCAGTTTCTTAACTCCACCCACAACAATTTTACACCTTCCAACCTTATAGAAACATAGAAACATAGAAAATAGGTGCAGGAGTAGGCCATTCGGCCCTTCGAGCCTGCACCGCCATTTATTATGATCATGGCTGATCATCCAACTCAGAACCCAGCCTTCCCTCCATACCCCCTGACCCCTGTAGCCACAAGGGCCATATCTAACTTCCTTTTAAACATAGCTAATGAACTGGCCTCAACAGTTTGCTGTGGCAGAGAATTCCACAGATTCACCACTCTCTGTGTGAAGAAGTTTTTCCTAACCTCGGTCCTAAAAGGCTTCCCCTCTATCCTCAAACTGTGACCCCTCGTTCTAGACCTCCCCAACATCGGGAACAATCTTCCTGCATCTAGCCTGTCCAATCCCTTTAGGATCTTATACGTTTCAATCAGATCCCCCCTCAATCTTCTAAATTCCAACGAGTACAAGCCCAGTTCATCCAGTCTTTCTTCATATGAAAGACCTGCCATCCCAGGAATCAATCTGGTGAACCTTCTTTGTACTCCCTCTATGGCAAAGATGTCTTTCCTCAGATTAGGGGACCAAAACTGCACACAATACTCCAGGTGTGGTCTCACCAAGGCCTTGTACAACTGCAGTAGTACCTCCCTGCTCCTGTACTCGAATCCTCTCGCTATAAATGCCAGCATACCGTTCGCCTTTTTCACCGCCTGCTGTACCTGCATGCCCACTTTCAATGACTGGTGTATAATGACACCCAGGTCTCGTTGCACCTCCCCTTTTCCTAATCGGCCACCATTCAGATAATAATCTGTTTTCCTATTTTTGCCACCAAAGTGGATAACTTCACATTTATCCACATTAAATTGCATCTGCCATGAGTTTGCCCACTCACCCAACCTATCCAAGTCACCCTGCATCCTCTTAGCATCCTCCTCACTGCTAACACTGCCACCCAGCTTCGTGTCATCCGCAAACTTGGAGATGCTGCATTTAATTCCCTCATCCAAGTCATTAATATATATTGTAAACAACTGGGGTCCCAGCACTGAGCCTTGCGGTACCCCACTAGTCACCGCCTGCCATTCTGAAAAGATCCCGTTTATTCCCACTCTTTGCTTCCTGTCTGCTAACCAATTCTCCACCCACACCAATACCTTACCCCCAATACCGTGTGCTTTAAGTTTGCACACTAATCTCCTATGTGGGACCTTGTCAAAAGCCTTTTGAAAATCCAAATATACCACATCCACTGGTTCTCCCCTATCCACTCTACTAGTTACATCCTCAAAAAATTCTATGAGATTCGTCAGACATGATTTTCCTTTCACAAATCCATGCTGACTTTGTCCGATCATTTCACCGCTTTCCAAATGTGCTGTTATCACATCCTTGATAACTGACTCCAGCAGTTTCCCCACCACCGACGTTAGGCTAACCGGCCTATAATTCCCCGGTTTCTCTCTCCCTCCTTTTTTAAAAAGTGGGGTTACATTAGCCACCCTCCAATCCTCAGGAACTAGTCCAGAATCTAACGAGTTTTGAAAAATTATCACTAATGCATCCACTATTTCTTGGGCCACTTCCTTAAGCACTCTGGGATGCAGACCATCTGGCCCTGGGGATTTATCTGCCTTCAATCCCTTCAATTTACCTAACACCACTTCCCTACTAACATGTATTTCGCTCAGTTCCTCCATCTCACTGGACCCTCTGTCCCTTACTATTTCTGGAAGATTATTTATGTCCTCCTTAGTGAAGACAGAACCAAAGTAATTATTCAATTGGTCTGCCATGTCCTTGCTCCCCATAATCAATTCACCTGTTTCTGTTTGCAGGGGACCTACATTTGTCTTTATCAGTCTTTTCCTTTTTACATATCTATAAAAGCTTTTACAGTCCGTTTTTATGTTCTCTGCCAGTTTTCTCTCATAATCTTTTTTCCCCTTCCTAATTAAGCCCTTTGTCCTCCTCTGCTGAACTCTGAATTTCTCCCAGTCCTCAGGTGAGCCACTTTCTCTGGCTAATTTGTATGCTACTTCTTTGGAATTGATGCTATCCCTAATTTCTCTTGTCAGCCACGGGTGCACTACCTTCCTTGATTTATTCTTTTGCCAAACTGGGATGAACAATTGTTGTAGTTCATCCATGCAACCTTTAAATGCCTGCCATTGCATATCCACCGTCAATCCTTGAAGTGTCATTTGCCAGTCTATCTTAGCTAATTCATGTCTCATACCTTCAAAGTTACCCCTCTTTAAGTTCAGAACCTTTGTTTCTGAATTAACTACGTCACTCTCCATGTTAATGAAGAATTCCACCATATTATGGTCACTCTTACCCAAGGGGCCTCTCACGACAAGATCGCTAATTAACCCTTCCTCATTGCTCAAAACCCAGTCCAGAATAGCCTGCTCTCTAGTCGGTTCCTCGACATGTTGGTTCAAAAAACCATCCCGCATACATTCCAAGAAATCCTCTTCCTCAGCACCTTTACCAATTTGGTTCACCCAGTCTACATGTAGATTGAAGTCACCCATTATAACTGCTGTTCCTTTATTGCACACATTTCTAATTTCCTGTTTAATACCATCTCCGACCTCACTACTACTGTTAGGTGGCCTGTACACAACTCCCACCAGCGTCTTCTGCCCCTTAGTGTTACGCAGCTCTACCCATATCGATTCCACATCTTCCCGGCTTATGTCCTTCCTTTCTATTGCGTTAATCTCTTTTTTAACCAGCAACGCCACCCCACCTCCCCTTCCTTCGTGTCTATCCCTCCTGAATATTGAATATCCCTGAACGTTGAGCTCCCATCCCTGGTCACCCTGGAGCATGTCTCTGTGATCCCAACTATATCATAATCATTAATAACAATCTGCACTTTCAATTCATCCACCTTATTACGAATGCTCCTTGCATTGACACATAAAGCCTTCAGGCACTCTTTTACAACTCTCTTAGCCCTTTTTAATGCTTGCCCTGGATTTGTCGGCCTGCCACTTTTACTTTTCCCCTTTGTACTTTTTGCTTCTACGCTCACTTTACACCCCTCTGTCTCTCTGCACTGGTTCCCATCCCTCTGTTGTGAACTAACCTCCTCACACCTAGCCGCTTTAATTTGATTCCCACCCCCCAACCATTCTAGTTTAAAGTCACCTATGTGACCTCTTTCTAAGGATTTCATTTCACTTTTTACCAACAGACGCATCCTACCTCCTCTGTCTTCTTGCCAGTCCTTTCAATACAATGTGTATCCTTGGATGCTAAGCTCCCAGCTATAATGTTCTTTCAACCATGATTTAGTGATGCCTACAACATCGTGCATGGCAATCTGTAGCTGTGCTACAATTCACCTACCTTATTCTGTACACTTTGTGGATTCAAATATAACACCTTCAATAAGTCATCAGTTAGGCCTAATTTACAGTATCGTGTGCAATTCTGGTCACCTGACTACAAGAAACATCTCAATAAGATTGGAAAAGTGCAGAGAAAATTTACAAGAATGTTGCCTGGACTTGAAGACTTGAGTTATAAGGAAAGGTTGAATAGGTTAGGACTTCATCTTCAACAGCATGGGAAATTGAGAAGAGATTTTGCAGAGGTACACAAAATTATGAGGGATATACTTTCTTTCTTTTTTCAATCTTTTTATTGATTTTAAAAAAAGTGTGTATACAAACAAAAGGAGAATATCTCTGGTATATATGTCAGTAACAGTACATACAGAAGGTAAAATATACTATATCAGAATCACACGTAGTGTTAATCTACAAAGTATAAATTTGATATAGAATGTATAACAGAAAAAAAGAATGTAATTCATTCCTCTCTTATCAATTTATGAAGAAAGAAAGGACTATTAGACATCTGTATATATAAAAAAAGAAAAAAAGCACTATTCTAAACAGAAAAAAAGGACTGGGCAGTCTATCCTGAGAGAAAAACTAAGTGAAGAGAAACTCTCTGATCAAATCCAAGGTTCTGAAAAAAAAAGCTGGAAGAAAGTCAGTACAAAAATCAGATCATATGAAAATATTGAATAAAAGGTCGCCAGATTTCTTCAAATTTAAAGGAAATATCCAATGTCCAACTTCTTATTTTCTCTAGACTTAAACAGGACATGATAGAGGAAAGTCAATAAAAGGAGGTAGGAGGGTTAGGATCCTTCCATTTAAGTAAAATGGCTTTCCTAGCCAATAGGGTTGAATAGGCTAACATCTGTTGAGCGGAAGCAGGAGTATATCCTGCTTCCGATGGAATAATCCTAAAAATAGCTGTAAATTAGTTTGTTTGTAAATCCAGATCCAGCACTTTTTTAGATATTTACAAGTTAGGAATTTTTTACGTACTGTGCTTCCAAGTTATCCCTCCGCTTATCCATCTAATATAATAGATACCCTCTTCCAGGTTAAACCACTCCAAAAAAGGATTAATAGCTATAATTTATAAATGGTTATTGAACTTACGAATGATATCTAACGATAAAATTAAAGCTGTCTGAGAACTGGAATTTCAAGAGTTACTTTCAGATAATCAATGGAGTAAGTTTTTAATCTGGTAAATACTTCATCTATTTGTGCCCGTCATTTCTTGATACAGTTCAGGGTAGTGCATCGGGCACATATGTCAAAGGATAAATTAGCCCGTATTTTTCCCAGTATTAATCTTATTTGTGATAGATGTAATACTCAGGTGGCCACTTTAACTCACAGGTTTTGGTCTTGCATAAAATTGGAGGATTTTTGGAAAGGTGTTTTTAAATTATGAGGGATTTTCTGTAGATGGGTAAATACAAGCAAGGTTTTTCTACTGAAGATGGGTGACTCTAGAACTCAAGGTCATGGGCTAAGGGCGAAATGTGAAATATTTAAGGGGGGCATGAGGAGGAACTGCTTTAAACCATAAGACTTTAAGACATAGGAGCAGAATTAGGCCACTTAGCCCATCGAGTCTATTCTGCCATTCTGATCTTTACTTAGAGAGTGGTGAGAGTGTGGAACGAGCTGCCAGCAGAAGTGGTGGATGTGGGATTGATTTCAACATTTAAGAGAAATTTAGATACGTACATAGATGGAAGAGATATGGAGGGCTATGGTCTCGGTGCAGGTTGATGGGACTAGGCCGATTAATAGTTTGGCATGAACTAGATGGGCCGAAGGGCCTGTTTCTGTGCTGCCATCTTCTACGACTCTATGACTCTAAGATGTCCATTCCAGAGTCTGAAAAAAGTGGGATAGAAGCTATCCTTGAGCCTGGTAGTACCTGCTTTCATACTTCTATATCTCCAGCCTGATGGGAGATGGGATAAGAGAGAATGGGGTGGGGTCTTTGATTTTGTTGGCATTGATTATGTTAGGGTAGGTGGGTCTTTGATTATGTTGGCTGCTTTACTGAGTCAGAAAGAAGAATAAAGAGGAAGTTGGTTTCCGTAATATGCTGAGTTGCGTCCAAAAATCTCTGCAGTTTCTTGTGGTGACGTTCAGAGCAATTGCCACTCCAAGCTGTTAAGCATCCTGACAGAATGCTTTCTATTATTTTTATTACAGTAATAATATTATAATATTACTTACAATTTAGGATCTGTCCCTAATATGTGCATCCCACGTCCAGTAAGATTAATGCTGTAGGCATGCAGAATTCTGTAACAGGCAGCACACGGCTGAATTGTGATCAGTCAACACAGGCTGAACATACATAAAAGCTCCCATGTGTTTCAGGAGTTTCCAAGTTCAGATTCCAAGTCTGAGACCTGCTATTTGGTTATATCCTGTGCTGGACATTAAAAATGGCATGGTTTCAAGGCAATTGTTCAAGCAGAAAGTTCTTAAGTGTATAAGTAACTCTCAAGATAGTTGGCAGAAGATATGTATGATTGTCATAAATACCATAACCAGGAACACAAAAAAGAGTGGAAGGCTGTTTGATTCTTCTCATTGTTAATACTTGACTCAGCACTTGTGAAGTATTTATAATCTTCTGACAGCTGGCACTAGACAGGCTATACGGATGTGTTTATTTTACTCATGGTTTTGCTAATCGCCTTCCTGTCTAAATCACTGGAGATTGACCCACTGAGTCATCTGGAGACAACATGGCCATGTGCAACCATCCAACGTTTCTCCACTCAAAGTTCAAATTTCAAAGTACATTTGTATGAATACCATAAACAACCTTGAGGTTCATCTTCCTATCGGCAGCCATAAAATAAACACAAAAAGTCCCGCACAAAGTTCAAAGTTCAAATTTCAAAGTAAATTTATTATCAAAGAACATAAATGATAAATGATCCCATGTACAACTCTGAGATTCATTTTCTTGTGGGCATACTCAACAAATCCACAGAATAATAATCATAACAAAATCAATGAAAGTCTGCTCATTTAGGCCATTCCACCAGAGTGTAGAAGACAACAAACTAAAAATAAAAAAAGACAAAATAATAATAAATAAATAAGCAATAAATACCAAGAACATGAGATGAAGAGTCCTTGAAAGTGAGTCTACTGGTTGCGGGAATGTTTCAATGATGGAACAAGTTAAGTTGAGTGAAGTTGGCCCCTTTGGTTTAAGAGCCTGATGATTGAGGGGTAATAACTGTTCCTGAACCTGGTGGTGCAAGTCCTGAGGCTCCTGTACTTTCTTCCTGATAGCAGCAGCGTGAAGAGAGTGTGACCTGGTTGGCGGGGATCCCTGACGATGGTGTTGCTTTCCTGCTACAGTGTTTCATGTAGATGTGCTCAATAGCTGGGAGGACTTTACCCATGATGGATTGAGAGCAAAGAACATCAATATCCAATATGCAAAAAAAAACAGATTGTGCAAACAATAAAAAAGTTTACAAATAATGCACAGAGCATGAACTACAGAGTCCCTGAACTCTTCAAAGTTAATATTTGGTAGGTTACTTGGTAAACCTTGTGCTTAAGTCTAATACCCTCAAATCACGTGAATTTTCAATATGCAATGCCTGCATCAGATCCTCACATTCATTTAAGTATTCAACTGCATTTTCACTTCACATACTCTGTTCAAATTTCTTCTACATATTTCAATAACGTTATATTTTATCTACATGAACTGCAGTATCGAAATATAATTTCCTTTCAATACAACAGTGTAATGAGAGCACCATACCACCTACAATTGCTACCAAGTATTAATAAGAAACAGATTTGCTTCTATTACTTTGTGCCCTTGATTTCTAATGTGTATAACAATGATTCATGATAGAAATACTAAGATAACTGAACCTGATCAAAACAATATTTGTACATACCATGCTTAGATAAAAGATCCACTTTTTATGACAGCATGTTGAACTAATTATGGTTACGAGATGAGTGTGTTTATTTATGTTCATGAGGAAAAAGTAACCTTTTAAAAGTGATCCTGTATAATACAGTTCAATTTCAATATTGGAGAATAAAAACACAGAATATCATGTATACACAACTGCATATCGCTCCCTGGATTGTGACGTATGAGTGTGTGTCTGCAGACAATGGCTGAAAGTTTTAATTCCGATTCCAAATCTCATTCCAACGTGGCGACCCATGGCCTCCTCTTGTGCCAAGATGCAGCAACCCTAAGGGTGGAGGTGCGACTCCTTATATTCCGCTTGAGTGCCCTCTAACCTGATGATATGGATATCAATTTCTCCTTCTGGTGAACTAAATTCCCCACCCCCGACTTTCCTCTATTCCCCACTCTGACCTTTTACTTCTTCTCACCTGCCTAACACCTGGGTTCTCTCCTTCCCTTTCTCCTGTCGTGCACTCTCCTCTCCTACCAGATGCTTTCTCCTCCAGCCCTTGGCCTCTCCTTGGCTTCACCTATCACCTTCCAGCTAGCCTCTTTCCCCTAACCACCTTTTAATTCGGGGATCTCTGCCCTTCCCTCTCAGTTGTGAAGAAAGGACTCAGCCCTATGCATCGACTGTTAACCCTTTTCCACGGATGTTGCCTGACCTACTGAGTTCCTCCAGCATTTTGTGTGAGTTGCATTAGATTTCTATCATTGGCAGGTTTGCTCTTGTTAGTGAATACAATGGCTCTTTTAGCGTTACTTTTGACTGACATGGTCATGTGCCATACTGTCATTCTGGAAATTGTTCATAGCGCTCTCTTTAAAATATACAGTATTTATCTATCATGCCCCTCAAACACCGGGCCCACTTCACTCAGGCCAGAATAGCTTCCAAACACCAGTCTCCTATTCACTGATCTGCTAACCTTACCTCAACACAACCCACACAGATCAGTTAAGTGGTCAATGGGTCCCACTTCAGGAACCTACTGCTGTCCTCTCTCCTGCCCACACAGCCACCTGTGACCTTGCCTAACCCATCCAATCCCATTTCCTCCCAACCTCTCTTGAGTAATGATCCAGTCCATAGCAACTTCCCTGCCCTCGTCCACCTATTTGGTTACCTGTTTCAAAAACTCCAAAAGGTTTGTCAAGCACATCTTTCCACACACAGAGTAATTCAGACTCAATCTTTTGAAATCTAATGAAGCAAATATTGGCACAGGAGCCTCTGCAATTGCCCCTCTCTCCTCCCACAAAGTCAGAGGCTGCACCTGACTAGGCCTGGGAACTTAACCACTTCAATGCATTGCCAGGCTGCAATTATTTTCTCACTGATAATATGAAAGTCTTCCATAACACCTCTACTTGTTTCCTTCATCTCTTGAGGAACTATGCTTTTCTCCTCAGTAAACACCAAGGAGAAATATTCAATAAATATCCCACCAATTTCCTGCTGCTCAAAACATGGGCAACCCTGCTGATCTCTATGGGGAACCTACTCTCTCCATAGCCACCCTTTCTGTCATAGTGTGCCCTCGCAGGACCGGATCGAAATGTGGAGGAACAGCAGACTTCCTCTGTCAAGTTGGTCACTGGCACCAGCTCAACCCAAGAGTGGCAGAATGGCAGAATCCCCGTGAAGAGACTGTAACAAGACATTAGACATAAGAATACTAACAGAACATCGAAGGGATGACTGAGTTACAGCACCTCTAAAAAATCTTCACCCCCTTGGAAGTTTTCATTTTTATTCTGATGGCCAAAAAGCTCAATTTTAGTTTCATCAGACCATAGAAATTTCTTCCAGCTGACTTCAGAAACTCCCACAAACCTAATGGCAAATTCTAGATGAGATTTCATGTGAGTTTTTTTCGAAAGAGGCTTTCTCTTTGCCGTTCTGATGAAGCACACGGGCAACAGTTGTTTCATGCACAGACTCTCCCAACTCAGACACTGAAGCTTGTAGCTCCTCCAGAGTTGTCATAAGTCTCTCGGTGGACTCCCTAACTAGTTCCTTTCTTGCATGGTCACTCAGTTTTTGAGGACAGCCTGCTCTAGGCAGAATTACAACTGTGCCATATTCTTTCCATTTCTTATGGTTGACTTAACTGTATTCTAAGGGTTATTCAGTGACTTGGAAATGTTCTTATATCCATCTCCTGATCAGTGCTTTTCAAAAACCTTTGCACAGAGTTGCTTGGAGTTTTCTTTTGTCTTCATGATGTAGATTTTGCCAGGATACTGACTCACCAACAGTTGAACCTTCCAGATACAGGTGTATTTTCAATTGAAACACCTTGACTGCACTCCAAAAACAGATCTCCATTTAACAAAAGAGTCTTTTTTTGTTGATCAGTGTCAAAAAAACAAAATTATATCCACTGTGATTCAATGTTGTAAAAGAATAAAACATGAAAACTTCGAGAGAGAAGAACACTTTTTATAGTGCGGGACAAATCATTCTCCATTTTACTGTAGAACTCTCTTAAAGAGCTAACTAATAATCAGAGAATGCAGGAAACACGTACCTGTCACAATTAACTGGAAACACGATGACTTAGCAGCTCTAGTTAAGATAAGTTAGTAAACGCAGGTGCTCGAGAAACCTGGAAGATCAACTTTCTATGGCAAGCCGCAGATGCCTAAAGGGCTTATGACACATTTAATGGTTCAAAGGTTCATTTCATTGTAAAAGTATGTACAATACAACTCTGATATTTTCCCTTCTCTAAATTGCCATGAAATACAGACAGACCATGGGAGATGATGAAAGAAAAGACCTCACCTCCCCCCGCATGAAAAAGAAAATAAACAAAACTCACAGACCCCAAAATCCCTCAACCCCTCCCCACAGAATAAAACAGCGACAACAGCATCAAATCCCCCACTCCTACCCCTCAGAAAAAAACAGCAACAACGACAATCCCAGACCCACGCACTCGCAGAAATGAACAGCAACAGGATCATCAAAACCTCCGACCATACCCCCCCCCACCATCTTACACACAAAATATTAACAGATCACCCACCCACCAATCAGCCACAAGAAAGAAAATACCAAAAACTGAAGGAAACTAATATGAAGTATAGTCCAATAATCACATAAACCTCAGAGTATCGGAAGCATCTTTTCCTCTGCATATGAGGAGACAAAATAATATAGTTATAGAAAAATACAGCACTGAGGTCCTTCAGTCCATCTAATCCATGCAGAAACTATTTAAGCTACCTACTGCCTACGATCTGCACTGGGACCATAGCCTTCTATATCCCTACCAAGCCTATCCAAGCTTCTCTTAAACATTGAAATCAAGCTTGCATGCACCACTTGTGCTGGTAGCTCATTGCACACTCTTCTGACCCTCTGAGTGAAGATGTTTCCCCTCATGTTTCCCTTAAACTTTTCACCTTTTAGCTTTAACCCATGACCTTGGGTTATAGTCCCACCCAAACTCCTGCAGCGGATTGTGAGGTCAGCTGAGAAGATCATCAGGGTCTCTCTTCTTGCCATTAGAGACAGTTACACCACATGCTGCATCCGTAAAGCAAACAGCATTATGAAGGACCCCACGCATCCCTCATATAAACTCTTCTCCCTCCTGCCATCTGGCAAAAGGCACCAAAGTATTTGGGCTCTCACAACCAGACTATGTAACAATTTCTTCCACTGAGTCATCAGACTCCTCAATACCCAGAGCCTGGACTGACACAAACCTACTGCCCTCTACTGTGCCTATTGTCTTGTTTATTATTTATTGTAATGCCTGCACTGTTTTGTGCACTTTATGCAGTCCTGGGTAGGTCTGTAGTCTAGTGTAGTTTTGTGTTGTTGTTTTACGTAGTTCAGTTTTTGTATTGTTCATGTAGCACTATAGGCCTGAAAAACGATATCTTGATTTTACTGTATATTGTACCAGCAGTTATAGTTGAAATGACAATAAAAGTGACTTGACTTGCTTACATTAACCTTATCTATACCCCTCATAGTTTGGTATATCTCTATCAAATCTCCTCTCAATCTTCTAATTTCTAAGAAATACAGTCCTAACCTATTCAGTCTTTCCTTATAGCTCAGGTCCTCCAGACCCAGCAACATCCTTGTAAATTTTCTCTCTATTCTTTCAATCTTATTTACATCTTTCCTTTAGGTAAGTGACCAAAACTGCACACAATACTCCACATTAGGCTTCACCAAGCTCTTATTCAACTTCAACATAACATCCCATCTCCTGAACTCAATACTTTAATTTATGAAGGCCAATGTACCAAAAACTTTCTTTATGACCCTATCTACATTTGATGCCATTTTAATGATTACAGTATGTACCTATATTCCCAGATCCCTTTATTCTACCACACACCTCAGTGCCCTACTGTTCACTGTGTTAGACCACCCTTGGTTGATCCTACCAAAGTGCAAAACCTCACACTTGTCTGGATTAAATTACTTCTGCTATTTTTCAGCCTATCTTTCCAATTGATGCAGATCTCTCTGCAAGCCTTGATAGCCTTCAAGACCCTGGGGATTTATACACCCTGACTTGCTTCGTGATGCAAATACTTCCTCCTCTGTAATCTCTACATGGTCCACAAAGTTGATGCCATTTTGCCTCACATCTATATACTCTGTGTCCATCTCCTGAGTAAATACAAATGCAAAACATATATTTAAAATCTCCGCCATCTGTTTTGGCTCTTCACATGGATTACCCTCTGGTCTTCCAGAGGACTAATTTTGTCCCTTGCCATCCTTGAACACTTAACGTATCTATAGAATTCCTTAGGATTCTCCTTCATATTCTCTGTTGGAGCAACTTCATGCCTCCTTTTAGTTCTCTTGATTTCTTTCTTAAGTGTTCTCTTGCAGTTCTTATATTCCATAAGCACCTCTTGGGATTTTCTTCGAGCTTACGTGCCAGATCTATTTCATACCTTCTTTTTGCCCTCATAGAATTCCTTCTTAATAGTATTCTTAATCCTTTTTATAGTCGTCAAGTGATTACCTTGTCACCATACCCATTGTACGTTTCCTTCTGCTTCTTGACAAGCGACTCAACACCTCTTGTCAGCTGATGTTCCCCAGACATGCCAGGTTTGCCCTTCACTCTAACAGGATCATGCTGCTGTTAGACTCAGGATATTACACTCTTAAAAGCCAACCATTTTCCATTCATTCCTTTCCCTTCAAACAGCCTCACTCAATCGATCTCTGCTGGATCCAGTCTAATTCCTCCAGAATGAGCCCTGCTCCAAGTTACAGCCATAACCTGTCGACCTGCCCATTTCTTTTTCAGTGCTATCTTAAAACTGAGAGAATTATGGTCATGAGACCCCAAGTGGTCTCTGCCTGCCTCTTCAGTTACTTGCCCTGCCTTGCTCCTAATGAAAAAGTCCAGTATTGTACCCTCCCTAGTAGAGCCCTCTGTACAGCATATTGACTCAGCAAACATTTCTGGATGCATTTCACAAACTCCACTCTCTCCAGACCCTTAACAGTCTGGGTGTCCCATTCAATAGCTGGGAAACTAAAATCTCTCACTCATACAACGCTATTATTCTTACAGTACAAGCAGGTTCTTACACATCTGCTCCTCAACTTCCCACTGACCATTTTGGCATCTATATCACACCAGTAGAAAGACCCAGCCCTTCTTGTTTCTAAATTCTACCCACATGGCCTCATTGAATTGTCCCCAAGAATGTCATCTCTAGGTATTCGTGCTATCTATTCCCTTATCAAAATGGCAACACCTTTTCTTTGTTTAGTGGCACTTCTGTCACTTGTCACATCTGTGCCCTGGGATATTGAGCTATCAGTCTTGCCCTTTCCTTCGCCATGGTTCTGTTATGCTTATAAAATCCCAGTCTTCTGAGGTAATCCACCGGCAAAGATGTTTGTCTTATCTGTTAAACCCTGTACACTGAAATAAGTGCAGTTTAAATGAATATTCCTTTCCCTGCCTTTACTGTGTCCCTGACGATCCTGGTTACTAAACTTGCTGTTACTGACTACAGATTTGTACCACGACGTGCTGCTGTTTAGATTCCAAAACCCCTGTCTGTTGTGTGTTTAATATTTCAGTCATACAATATTTGAGTGATCTTGTAAATATATTGTTTGATTGAGCATTCTTTGTTGTAAATATAATTCATTATGGTTATAAGTAAAAATATAATTCATTATAGTTATGAATAAAAATTGCATATGTCATAATGCTACCATATCTCGCTTAATGTAAACACGAATTCAGCCTCGCATTCCTGCTTCTCTTCTTTTTATTGGTTTAATGTTTTGAAGTTACTAAACATAACACTGTCCATCTAGTTTAAACACTTTTGTGTAGATTTATCCAATTTTCCTGCAAACTTATTGGTCCCTCTCTGGTTGATGTGCAACTTGAAACTTCTAAAATAACAGAAAAATGTGGCTTAATCTGAGATTTGTGACGAATACATTACCCAGCACGAATGAGAGGAACTTCATTGTAGCAGGTTTCCTTTATAAGCGTGGCAGCTGTGTCCTTATCTACAGCTCAGCTGACAGCCTGCTGCTAATGTCAGGCCTGATTTGACTCGCTATGTGTAATCTTGTCATGCCTTTCCCAGAATTACTTGATGAAAAGACTATAGGACCATAAGATATGGGAACAGAATTAGGCCATCTGACCTATCTAGTCTGCTCTGCCATTTCATCATTTTCCCTTCCCCCAACCCTTTATCTTTCCCCTTACTGGTTTTTCACCTGGAACCTACCAGCCTTCTCCTTCCCACCCTCCCCCCACCTTCTTTATAGGGCCACTGCCCCTTCCCTCTACAGTCCTGACGAAGGGTTCCGGCCCGAAACGTCGACCGATCGTTTCCACGGATGCTGCCCGACCTGCTGAGTTCCTCCAGCCTGTTGTGAGTGTCATCATTTTCCTCTCAGCCCCAATCTCCTGCTTTCTCCCCATATCCCTTCATGCCCTGAGTAATCAAGAATTTATTGACCTCTGCCTTAAATATACACATGACCTAGCCTCCACAGATACCTGTGGCAAAGGATTCCACAGATTCACCACTCTCTGGCTAAAGGAATTCTTCCTCATCTCCATTCTAAATGGACACTCCTCTATTTTGAGGCTGTGTCCTCTGGTATTAGACTCCCCCACCATAAGAAACATCCACCCTTTCGAGGCCTTTCAACATCGTATAGGTTTCAATAAGATCCAGCCTCTTTCTTCTGAATTCCAGTGAACAGCATACAGTTTAAGTGGAAAAATTGTCCATAGAATACCTTCCCAATTTTTGCAAAGCAGTAGCACAAAAACAAAATTATATCTGAGCCTGAACTGAGTCCTTTGTATCTGAAATGCTCCAAAAGCACTAGATGGCCATCAGTACTCAGAAGGAAGAGGCTTTATTCTACAAAACAAAATAATTCCCTAAATAGATAAATTATCTTTTCAATAGTAGTATCTCACTGGCAAAAGGGCAGCATGGTAGCATAGCTGTTTGCACAACACTTTATAATACTAGCAACCCCGGTTCAATTCCCACCGCTGTTGGTAAGGAGGCTGTATGTTCTCCCCGTGCCTGCATGGGTTTCCTCCAGGTGCTCCAGTTTCTTTCCAAGTCTAATGATGCAACAGTTGGTAGCTTAATTGGTCATTGTAAATTGTCCATGATTGTGCTAGGATTAAAAGGAGTTGCTGGGCAGTGCGGTTGGATGGGCCTATTGTGCGGATACCTCAATAAGTACACAGCAGGTACAGCAGGCGGTGAAAAAGGCGAATGGTATGCTGGCATTTATAGCGAGAGGATTCGAGTACAGGAGCAGGGAGGTACTACTGCAGTTGTACAAGGTCTTGGTGAGACCACACCTGGAGTATTGTGTGCAGTTTTGGTCCCCTAATCTGAGGAAAGACATCTTTGCCATAGAGGGAGTACAAAGAAGGTTCACCAGATTGATTCCTGGGATGGCAGGACTTTCATATGAAGAAAGACTGGACGAACTGGGCTTGTACTCGTTGGAATTTAGAAGATTGAGGGGGGATCTGATTGAAACGTATAAGATCCTAAAGGGATTGGACAGGCTAGATGCAGGAAGATTGTTCCCGATGTTGGGGAAGTCCAGAACGAGGGGTCACAGTTTGAGGATAGAGGGGAAGCCTTTTAGGACCGAGATTAGGAAAAACTTCTTCACACAGAGAGTGGTGAATCTGTGGAATTCTCTGCCACAGCAAACTGTTGAGGCCAGTTCATTGGCTATATTTAAGAGGGAGTTAGATATGGCCCTTGTGGCTACGGGGGTCAGGGGGTATGGAGGGAAGGCTGGGGTGGGGTTCTGAGTTGGATGATCAGCCATGATCATAATAAATGGCGGTGCAGGCTCGAAGGGCCGAATGGCCTACTCCTGCACCTATTTTCTATGTTTCTATGTTTCTAAACAAACAAACAAACAAATGAATAACTAAAGCTTTTTTTGAGAAAAGGAATTAAGGGAACCAATTTTGAACCCATTCTTTTAAATCACAGTAGCCTTTTTTTCATAGAAATGACTTAATCGCTGTGCTCTTAAAGTGAAAAAAATATTTGTGCCACAGTTTTATTTGAGCACACATAATGCGTGTGTAAACAAGTTGATGAGCATTCATAAAGAATAAATCACCTCAGATGTTTAAATAGTTCAAAGCATTTTCCATTCCCTGTTGTTTGTTATGTAGAGTGGTAAGTCTGTCGCTGGTGTCCCTAGTATAAAATTTATTTTGGTTGAGAAGTTAAATATCATAAACCATCCAAACAAATCTTAAATTAAATATCAATATTGTGAGATTAGATTTAAACACTGTACTATAATTAGGAATTAAGACTCATAAAGTGAACACCATTTCCTAGGATTAGGGCCTAATAAACTCCAGTGAGCATGGCTGGTGTAACACACATATGTCACCCCAAGCAACCTGCATCTGGTCAGACATTTTGTGGTAATCTGCAGTTATTCATTTTAGCATCAACAGACACCTTGAGGTCATGGGAATCATATAATCATTAATTAGTCCAAAAATGTGAGCAATTTTTTAAACAGACATGTCTCTGAAGAATTTATGAGAAAGAGTGTTTGGCAAGTTAAATAAAATTCAGTGTAGAATAGCAAATGTGTTCCAAGAATATCGGGGCCCATTAAGAACAAAATTAGGATATGCAATAAACATGAGTGCATGTCTTTAGTTAAAATACTGAACAAATACTCAAGTCCTTCATCATTGAAGAGTGTTCTTCCAACATAAAGTGAAGGAAGAATGATTTGAGCCAATGGGCACATTAAAACTTATTAACACAAGAAAGTTTGCAGATGCTGGAAATCCAAAGCAACGCACTCAAAATGCTGGAGGAATTCAGCAATCAGGCAGCATCTGTGGAAATGAATAGATAGTCGATGTTTCAAGCCCAGACCCTTCTTCAGGACTGGAAGGGCAGAGGGGTAGACACCAGAATAAAAAAGGTCGGGGTGGGGGGTTGGGAAGGAGAATAGCTTGAAGGTGTTAGGTGCAGTTAGGTGGGTGGCAAAGGTAAAGGGCTGGAGAGGAAGAAATCTGACAGGTGAGGAGAATGGGCTATAGGAGAAGGGAAGGAGGAGGAGATCTAGGGGGAGGTGATAGGCAGTTGAAAAGAGGTAAAAGACCACTGTGGTGAATAGAAGAAGAGAAGAGGAGGAGTGAAGCAAGAAAGAGAAATCAATATTCATGCCATCAGCTTGGAGGGGCTACCTAGATGGAATATAAAATATTGCTCCTGAACTTCGGAACTCCGAGGGTGGACTCATCTCGGCACGAGAGGAGGTCGTGGACTGGCATGCTGGAATTGGAATGGTAATCGAAGTAGTCACCTAGAAGAAAATGGATTCAGTAAGACAAGCCAGCTTAGATTTGTTAAGGGGAATATCTATTTAACAAATCAGAAAAATTTGTTTGACGAAGTAACAGAATTGAGGATGGTGACACATTACTGAGTGGGCAAAGATCTGCTAATGAAATATAATGTAAAAAGCAATTGAAATTGAAAATATTTTTGGCAAGAAAAATTAATAGGAAGCACACTCTCAAAATTATAAGAGATTGTAGAGCTCCAATTTGCAAGAGGACCCTTCTTGTCAAACTGCATGCTTTGCAAAAGACTGGTATTTAAGTAGAACAAGCAATTAACTAAGCTTACAGCATTATTATTTATTACTAAGGGAACTGAATACAAAACAAGTGGGGTTATGTTACAATTATATAGAGCAGTGGCGGAACCACATCTGGATTAGCATGTATGGTACTGGTCCTGTTATGTAAGGACTAATTCCAATTCATTGGAAGCAGTTCAATATACACTCAGTGACCACTTGATTAGGTACACTTGCTCATTGCAAATATCTAATTGGCCAATCATGTGGCAGTAATTCAAAGCATAAAAACATGTAGACATAGTCAAAAGGTTCAGTAATTGTTCAGACCCAAGCATTAGAGTGGGGAAGAAACATGATCTGAGTGACTTTGACTGTGGAATAATTGTTGGTGCCAGATGGAGAGACTTGAGTATCTCAGAAACTGCTGAACCCCTGGGATTTTCACAAACTACAGTCTGTAGAGTTTACAGAGTGATGTGAAAAACAAAAAAAAAAGCATCCGTTGACCAGCAGTTCTGTGGGTGAAAATGCCTCATTAATGAGAGTTTTCTGAGGAGAATGGACAGACTGTTTCAAGCTGACAGGAAGGCCACAGCAACGCATTAGAACAGTGGTATGCAGAAGAGCATCTCTGAATGCACAACAAGTCAAACCTTGTGTACCCTGGATGAGCTACAGCAGCAGAAGACCACAAAGTGGAATGCATTGCCAGCGATGGTTGTACGGGCAGATACAATAGGGTCTTTTAAGAGACTCTTAAATGGGTACATGGAACTTAGAAAAATAGAGAGCTATGCAGTCGGGTAATTCCAGGAAGTTTCTAGAGGTGGTTACATGGTTGGCACAATATTGTGTGTCAAAGGCCTGTAATGTGGTGTAGATTTCTATGTTCTATGTTCTAAAGGGCATCAAGAAAGAATGAGCGAATTTATTTATTTGTAAAGAATCAGAATCAGTATCTCAATCAGAATTAGAATCAGATTTAATATCAGCAGCATATGTCGTGAAATTTGTTAACTTTACAGCAGTACAATAAAATACATGATAGTATTAGAGCTACTAGGACTTGATGTTTCAATCCCTATGGTAAGTCGGCACTCTCGATGTTGGCAGTGGGCTTGGAGTGGTGTCAAGGAGGGAGGGTAGGTACATCATTGGGGTCATCAGGTGGGCACCCTCCTTCTTTGACATTTCGTTGATAAGCCCACGACGTCTCCAGAGGGCTCAATGGTGCTACCTGGCGTCCCAGATACACCCCTCAGTTCCATACCCTCCTGTCTTCATCTTGCAGCCCAGTTGTTGTCTTTCCTCTTAATCCAAATCCAATTGCTGCTTTTTTCTGCTGCATTTGACAAGGACTTGATTGCTTGTTGGAGGGAGTGACCCCTCACCCCCATCTTCTTCAATAGACTGGTCATAGATGTAGCAACAAATCCCCTGCATCCCACTTCTACAGGGAAAATCTTGGTCTTCCAGCCATTCTGGGCAACTTCAGTTGCCAGTTCAGAGTACTTGGTCTTTTTCCTCTCATAAGCTTCTTCGACACCATCTTCCCATGGTACTGTCAATTCCACAACATATAAATAAATATAGAGGAAAAAATGAGTTATATTAAGTGTATATATATTTATTGATTAAATAGTTAAGTTAAAATAAGTTGTGCAAAATTACAGAAATAAAAAAGTCGTGAGGTGGTGTTCATGGGTTCAATGCCCATTTAGAAATTGGGTGGCAGAGGGGAAGAAGATGCTCCTGAATCACTGAATGTGTGTCTTTAGGTTTCTGTACCTCCTTATCGACGGTAACAGCGTGAAGAGGGCATATTCTAGGTGGTGGGGATCCTCCTTAATGATGGGTGCCACCTTCCTAATGCACTGCTCTTTGAAGAATTGAATTGAATTGACTATTAGTTACTTCCTTCACATACATGAGGAGTAAAAATCTGTCTTAATGTACAATGTGGAACTTATAGTAATTTGTAATAAATAATTTGTACAACAGTACAGTCAACATAACAGAAATACAATTTTATCATCGTGAATTAATCAGTCTGATGGCCTGGTGGAAGAAGCTGTCCTGGAGACTGTTGGTCCTGGTTTTTTTTGCTGTGGTACAGTTTCCCAGATGGTAGCTGCTGGAACAGTTTGTGGTTGAGGTGACTCGGGTCCCCAGTGATCCTTTGCGCCCTTTTTACACAGCTGTCTTTGTAAATCTCCTGAATTGTGGGAAGTTCACATCTACAGCTGCGCAAGGCTGTCCACACCACTCTCTGCAGAGCCCTGCGATTGAGGGAAGTACAGTTCCCATACCAGGCGATGATGTAACCAGTCAGGATGCTCTCAACTGTGCCCCTGTAGAAAGTTCTCAGGATTTGGGGGCCCATACCAAACTTCTTCAACTGTCTGAAGTGAAAGAGGCGCTGTTGAAAAGTCAGAGAGAAGGAGTGGCTGATTCGGGGCACGTCCACCTAACCAAGAGCGAAGTTTGATAGATCTAAGCACTGTACCGATTTGGAAATGTCGGGTATGAGCCAAATAATGGCAGTGGGATCCAGGGCCAAAACATATCGGTGCTACAGGGCCCAGGTTCTACAGCGAGGAGCAACCCAGTGTTTGGATGATTTAAATGCTGAGCCAGATAGATTGAAAAGGCAGGGTGTCTAGAAGGAGGCGACTGTCGGCTGGTTTTGCTCCGTGATATTTACTCTGCTCTTCGCTTCACTGAGTCTGAGGCTGCAAGCCTCCTCCAGCTGCTCTGGGCTTCGTGTCTGAGGACTTACTTTTGTTCCAAATGCTTAATTTTATTGTTGGTAGGATTTGTTTCTTTTTCTCTCTCTGCTCATTGAGTGTCTGTTGTTTTTTTTTTAATTGGTTCTTTTGGTTTTCAAGTTTAGTGGCTACCTGTAAGGAGGTGAATCTCAAGGTTGTATAATGTACATACTTTGATAATAAATGTAATTTGAACTTTGAACTTTGAAATGGTGAAGCAGGCATTGTCACTGTTCCTAATTGTTATATACAGATGTGAGTTTCTGTGTAATAATTCTCACTTCATTATTATTTGAATGCAGCACAAGAATAATTTCAGTAAAATGATATTTGTGTTTACAAATTAGATGGGAATTCTTTAGATTTTGGAACTTAGTACCCTACTAAAAGCTGCCGGAGATTCCATTGTAGGGTTGTTCAAAAAGAAAAATGCTCAGATTACAAGTGTTTGAGCAGGATTACTTATTTTGCCATTGGGTGACAATAACACTGCACTCTCTCAGTGTTATTCCCAGAAACTCCTCTTGTGTGGCAGCACAAAAAGGCAAGAGTGAATCATCAGTCCATTACGTGGTATTCAATTTTCTTCTCTATTGTATACATTGAATTAGAAAACGATGCATGCTGGCCAGGTTGTATAGCAGAACTGGATGTGTTTATCATTATAAAGTTCTGTTGTTCAGTCCAAATTGCTGTGCACTAATTGGCATTCTGCTCTCTAATGTTCATCAAAGGTGATAATAAGAATGCACACACTGAATACACTCATCCTCAAATAAACAGTCAACAATTGAAACTACATCATCCTGCTTCAATATCTTCACCCACGTACGTATCCTGTATTGTTTTTTGGTTATGCTGTTGGTGTTCAGCCAATAATGAAAACTGGAATACTCACCAGAGTTACATGATTTATCTGAAAAATCACCTTCCCAGTCTTGTCCATTTCTTCGGCTTTCCATATTCCCACCCACGTCCATTTTCTTATGTAATGCTGTCCAAGAACAAACTCTCTGGATGTTGATCCTTAAGTAAATTTAAAGTTATAATTTAATATTATTATCATCTAAAGAGGAGTGGTTTATTTGTTAGCTTGTAGAGTAGAAGAGATCTGGTGTGTCACCAGTAACACTTGTAAATTTCTACCAACGTACTGCGGAGATTTAAAGGTAACTTGTGCCTCTTAAAGGGGAGGTGGATCTTTTTGTTAATGTTTTAATGATGGAACAGTGAAAGCCTCCTACTTGAAGCATCATGACTTGATACCGCATCTGTTCTGCCCATGACTCCAAGAAACTGCAGAGTGTTGTGGACAATGCCAAGCTGTGGTTCGACAGACACCAGACTTGCATTCGGCTCGGAACGTCGACTGTATGCTTCCTGACGCTGCCTGGCCCACTGAGTTCCTCCAGCATTTTGTGTGTGTTGCTCCCCTCCATGGAATCTTTCTATATTTTTTTGTTACCAAGGTAAAGCAGCCACCATAATCAAAGAGCCCACCCACCTGGGACATTTGCTCTTCTCCCCTCGCCTTTTGGGCAGAAGATGCAAAAGCCTGAAAACATGTAGCACCGAACTCAACCATAGTTTCTGCTGTGCAGTTATAAGGCTACTGAACGGTTGCCTATTACAATATGATGAACTCTTCTCCTTACTGTCTTCCTTTTTATGTCCTTAATGTTGACCTGAACTGCACTTTCTCTGTAGCTGTTCCATTTTATTCTGTAATCTGTTATTGTTTTACCTCATTCTACCTTAATGCACTGTGTTATGAATTGACCTGCATAAATTGTATGCAAGACAAACTTTTCACTGTTCCTTCCATATGTAACAATAATAAATGAATTCCAGATCCATTTCCAATATCATGATTGGGCATGGAGTTGGGTCGGTATTTGGCAACAGGAATTGACCCGGGAAATGGGGAAGAATAAGGATTCTTCATACAGTATTTGATGGTGCTCCAATGAATTTACAGCAAGAATTGGAAAGAAGAGATGAAGGAACTAGGGAAATATCCCATCACCTGCTCATGTAGGAGCAGATGGTCCTGCAGATCATTCCGAAGATCTAAATTCTGCTCAAGAGAAGGCCAGCTGATGGAAAGAATTATCCAAAGGTTTGAAATAAGTCTGATCACTAAAATCAAATTTGTCACATTCCTAACTGAACAAGTAGTGTGATCATGTGGAAACTCAATAATTATCAAAAGTTGAATAATACCTTTATTGAGAAGTAAATTCCTGTAAATCCCACATAACTAAAAGTAATTAGACCATAAGACCCCAAGATATAGCAGCAGAATTAGGCCATTCAGCCATTCTGCTGCTATCTTCCGCCATTCCGTCATGACTGATCTCAGATTTCACTCAACCCCACAGAACTGCCTTCTCGCCATACCCTTTGATGCCCTAACTGATCAGTCAACAACCAATTTAGTCTCTACCGTCGTCTCTGGCAGAGTGTACCACAGATTTACTGCTCTCTGGATAAAAAAATCCCTCTAAAGAGTTGCCCCTCAATTTTGAGGCTGTGCCCTCCAGTTCTGGATATTCCCACCATAGAAAACATCCTCTCCACATCCTCCCTATCTAGTCCTTTCAACATTCGATAGGTTTCAATGAGATCCTCCCACATTCTTCTAAATTCCAGTGAGTACAGGCCTGAAGCTGCTCAAATTACTATAAATATAATCGTTTAATTAATTATACATTTAATCAACACAGTTTGTGGATCGGACTCTGTAGTTCATGTTATGATGAGTTTCTGGTTGCTGGTTGCTCTTTTTTGGTTGCTATTTTGGACAACTTTGAATTGGGGCAGCCTGCAGCTAATGAACACCGAGCTAAAATGAATATGTGTGGACTCTTTCCATTTTGTGTTCTGTGTTTTTTGCTAATTTTTTTTTGTTGCCATTTGCGTGATATGTTTTCTTTCGTGCATGGGGGGGGGTGAGGTTTGATCTTTTTTTTCTTTGAATGGGTTCCATGCTCTACATTTTTGTTTTGTGACTGTCTGTGAGAAGAGGAATCTCAGAGTTGTATACTACATATGTGGCCAAGTGGTTATGGCGTCGGGTTCACGATCTGAAGGTCGTGGGTTCGAGTCTCGGCCGGGGCAGTGTGTTGTGTCTTTGACCAAGGCATTTAACCACACATGGCTGCAGTCCATCCAGCTGAAAATGGGTACCGGCAAATGTGGGGGGTTAACCTCGCGATAGACTGGCGTCCTATCGGGGGGGAGGGGGAGTCTTGTACTCTCAGTCGCTTCACGCCACAGAAACCGGCATCTAAGCAGATGGGCCACAAAGGCTTGGGACAGACTTTGACTTTTTGATACCTACATAACTGTACTTTGAACGGGTACTAGCCTCCAGAGCTTCCGGGACATCTTCAAGAAAGATGACGTCCATTATTGAGGATCCCTGTACAGGTTGAAGACACACACTCAGCGATTCAGGAACAGCTTCTTCCCCTCTGCATTCTGATTTCTAAATGGACATTGAACCCATGAACACAACCTCACTTTTTTATTATTTCTATTTTTGCACTAGTTTTAATTTAACTATTTAATATACATATATACTGTATATTCTAACTGTAATTGTTTTTTCTCTATATTTATCATATATTTCTTTGTACTGCTGCCGGTAAGTTAATAAATTTAGATGAAGTTCAACCCAGATAAGTGTGAGCTGGTTCATTTTGGGAGGTCAAATATGATGGCAGAACGCAGTATTAATTGTGAGACTCTTGGCAGTGTGGAGGATCAGAGGGATCTTGGGGTCCGTGTCCATAGGACACTCAAAGCTGCAGTGCAGGTTGACTCTGTGGTTAAGAAGGCATACGGTGCATTGGCCTTCATCAACTGAGGGATTGAGTTTAAGAGCCGAGGGGTAATGTTACAGTTGTATAGGATCCTAGTCAGACCCTGTTTGGAGTACTGTGCTCAGTTTTGGTCACCTCACTACAGGAAGGATGTGGAAACTATAGAAAGGTTGCAGAGGAGATTTACAAGGATGTTGTCTGGATTGGGGAGCATGCCCTTATGAGAATAGGTTGAGTGAACTCAGTCTTTTCTCCTTGGAGTGACGGAGGAAGAGAGGTGACCTGATAGAGGTGTATAAGATGATGAGGGGCATTGATCATGTGGATAGTCAGAGACTTTTTCCCAGGGCTGAAATGGCTAACACAAGAGGGCACAGTTTTAAGGTGCTTGGAAGTAGGTACAGAGGGGATGTCAGGGGTAAGTTTGTTACGCAGAGAGTGGTGAGTGTGTGGAATGGGCTGCCGGAGACTGTGGTAGAGGTGGATAGAATAGGGTCTTTTAGGAGTCTCCCGAATAGGTACATGGAGTTTAGAAAAATGGAGGGCTATGAGTAACCCTAGATAATTTCTAAAGCAAGTACATGTTCGGCACAGCATTGTGGGCTGAAGGACCTGTATTGTGCTGTAGGTTTTCTATGTTTCTAAATTTCACAACATATGCTGATAATATTCAATCTGATTCTGATTTTGATTCTGGTTCTGATCTTTGAATCTAATTTACTCTGCTGATATGACATATAAAATTGTTATAAAGTTCTTACTGAAGGACCACATGAAAGAATCACAGAGATAACAGCACAGATTCAGTTAATTCAGCTCTCCACAGAATTTTTCTTATCTCACCCTAATAACACATTACATAAGAAAAGAGCAATAATACTTTAATTTTCTTAATGTTTTTTTGCACCAACTAATTTGTTTTACGAGCATTTGGTTGATACATATACTTGCATTATTACATGTATAAATCTAAGTGGTGGCTTGTGTCTATCTCACAATGAATAAATATGATTTAATAGCTCCAAAATTCTGCCTATATTTCTTAATTTAGAAATTGGAAATGAGCTTCATTTGTCATGTGTATATTGAAACACTGAAGCATACAGTGAAGTGTGTTGTTTGCATCAACAACCAACACTGTCTGGAGATCGTGCTGAGTGCAGCCCACAAGTGGCACCACGCTTCTAGTGCCAACATGACATGCCCATAACTTACTAACACTAAACCATACATCTTTGGAATACAGGAGGAATCCAGAGCACCCGGAAGAAACCACATGGTCAAAGGGAGAACATACAAAGTCCTTACAGACAGCGGTAGAAATTGAATCTGATCTATGATCGCTGGCACTATAAAGCATTGGGCTTATGGTACAGTACTGTGCCAACCCTTATTTTATACAATAACTTTAATGGGGAATTGAAAGATATATTTATCAAATATAAATATAAAATATAAAATTGAGGAGCAGTATAGTTGTGAAGTGGTTAGTGGCACACTATGACAGTGCCAGCAACCCAGATTCAATTTCGCTGCTGACCATAAAGAATTTGTACATAATGTGCAAAAGTCTTAGGCATATACCGTATACAGTATATAGCTCGGGGGCCTAAGACTTTTACACAGTGCTGCAGTAATTTTATGTCTTGCATTGTACAGCTATCACAAAGAAGAACAAATTTCATGACATATGTGAATGACAGGGCATATGTGAAAGAGAGGGCATATCGTGCTGCAAAAATGAGTGCAAAGTTAGAAAATTGGGAAGCTTTTAAAAATCAACAGAAGGCAATTAAAAAGTCATTAAGAAGGTAAAGATGGAATAAGAATGTAAGCTAGCCAATAATATTAAAGGGGATATCAAAAGTTTCTTCAGATAGGTAAAGTGTAGATGAGAGGCGAGAGTGGATATTGGACCACTGGAAAATAATGAGGTAGTAATGGGGGGCAACAAAATGGTGGACTAACTGAATAAGTATTTTGTATCAGTCTTCACTGTGCAGGACACTAACAGTATGGTGGAAGTTCCTGGTGTTAGGGGACATGAAGTGTGTGAAGTTACCATTACTAGAGAGAAGGTTCTTGGAAAACTGAAGTCACCTGGACCAGATGGTGTACACCCCAGGTTCTCAAAGAGGTGGCTGAAGAATATCATGGAGGCATTAGTAATGATCTTTCAAGAATCTCTACATTCTGGAAGACTGGAAAATTGCAAATGTCGTTCCATTCTTCAAGAAGGGAGAGAAACAGAAGAAAGGAAACTATAGGCCAGTCTGACCTCAGTGGTTGGGGTCGATTATTAAGGATGGGGTCTCAGGGTACTTGGAGGCACATGATAAAATAAACAGTAGTGTGTGTGGTTTCCTCCTTGCCCGACAAATCTGTTGGTATTCTTTGAAGAAATAACGAAGAAGATAGACAAAGGAGAATCGGTGTAGCTGGATCTTCAGAAGGCCTTTGACAACGTGCCACATACGTTCCAGATTAACAAGTTATGAGCCCTTGGTAATACAGGAAAGATTCTAACATGGATAAAGCAGTGGCTGATTGGCAGGGGGCAAAGAGTGGGAATAAAGGGAGCCTTCCCTGGCTGACTGCTGGCGACCTGTGATGTTCGACAGGGGTTTGTGTTGGGACCGATTCTTTTTATGTTATATGTCACTGATTTGGATGATGGAATTGATAGCTTTGTTGAAAACTTTGTGGACAATATGATGGTAGGTGGAGGGGCAGGTACTTTTGAGGAAGTAGAGAGGTTATAGCTGGACTTAGACAGATTAGGAGAATGCGCAAAGAAGTGGCAGATGGAATGTAATGTTGGGAAGTGCTTGGTCATGTACTTTGGTAGAAGAAATGAAAGGGTCCAATATGTTCAAAATGGAGAGAAAAAAATCTGAGCTGCAAAGGGACTTGGGAGCACTTATGTAGGGTTCTTCAAAGGTTAATTTGCAGGCTGAGTCTGTGGTGAGGAAGGCAAATGCGATATTAGCATTCATTTCAAGAGGATAAGGTTTGGACCCCTTATCTTAGAAAGGCTGTGCTGAAACTGGAGAGGGTGGGTTCAAAAGACATTCAGGAAAATAATTCCAGGATTGAATGGTTTGTCATATGAAGAGCAGTTGATGGGTCTGGGCCTGTATTCACTGGAATTCAGAAGAATAAGGGGTGATCTCATTGAAACTTATTAAATGATGAAAGGATTTGAACGAGTGGATGTGGAGAGGATGTTTCCTATGGTGGGCGAGTCTAAGACCAAAGGACACAGTCACAGAATAGAGGGGCGTCCTTTTAGAATAGAGATGAGTAGGAATTTCTTTAGCTAGAGAGTGGTAAATCTGTGGAATTCTTTGCCACAGGCAGCTGTATAGGCCAAGTCTTTATGTATATTTAAGGCAGAGGTTGATAGATTCTTGACTAGTCAGAGTGTGAAGGGATATGGAGAGATAGCAGGAGATTGGGGCTGAGATGAAATTTAGATCAGCCATGATTAAGTGGTGGAGCAGACCTAATGGGCCAAAAGGTTTAATTCTGCTCCTATATTTAATGATCTTATGGTCTTACGGTATGATAATAAATGTGACACAGATATGGGTCTCTGTTGTGGACTGAGAGTGGGAAGGGAGCAGGGAGAGGCAAATCATGATTGGCTAAAGGGAAAGGGGGAGGGGAAGGAGCAGGAAGCACCAGAGTGACATTCTGGAATCAATTGACCTTGTCTGATCTCTCAGGGCTAGGTGTTTGTGTACTCACACCACCCCCCCACCCCATACACGGCTTCTCAGTCACCTGTCCCACAGCCCCCCCACAGTGCTCCACTCTCACTCTTCCCAACATCCTTTGTTCCTGCCAGATTTACAAACTCGCTCTATGCTCCAGGTTGACAATATAATACTGTTCTCCCTAGTCACCCAAGCTGGTATGTCCTATTCTATGCAATATCTCCATAAATAAATGAATAAACAACAAGAATACGTATGTTTTCAGTGGTAAATTATGTTAAGCATTTGCCTCAAACAGTGAAGGGGTGAACGATGGGGAGGTGTGTTCATATGATGAGCCGAGTTTGTGGGGTGTTGCAGAATTGTTACAGCTGGAGGTTCAATAAGTGGAGGGAGGAGAAGATGGCAGTGAGACACAGCGTGCGCTGCCGTTCCGAATGAATATCATATGTGTTAACTAGGGGGCCGTGCACAATCCAGATTTGGTGGAGACAGCCGTGAGAAGCGCAGAGGAACACCTGGAGAAACTTCTGAAATGCTCGCTTTGCTGCCGCCGCTACTGTGCGATTGAGAATCTCTGGAGGGGAAGGCCCCAAATCCTTGGCTTTGTTTATTGCCTGTTGCCGGGGCCGGGGTCGAGGCGCTTGGCAGAGATGGTGCTCGGCGCTCGGTGTCGGAGAGCAGGTCGGAGGCTCGGAGTTTTCGGACGGACTCGGAGTCGGACTGTGGTCAGATGTTTCCGGGATGCTGCATCGGCAAGTTGGCGGTGCTGGAGATTCACCGTCTGCGTGAGATGATGGGACTTTCGAGAGACTTTGAGACTTTTACCGTGCCATGGTCTGTTCTTATCAAATTACGCTATTGCTTTGCACTATTGTAACTATATGTTATAATTATGTGGTTTTTGTTAGTTTTTAAGTCAGTTTGTCATGTGTTTCTGTGATATCATTCTGGAAAAAACACTGTATTATTTCTTAATGCATGCATTACTAAACAGCAATAAAAGAGAACTGCGTGTCCTCATAATCTAATCTAATACCCACTCTACTGCTCCTGGAGTGAGGGTGGATTGCTCTGGATGCCAAAAGAAGTCAGGGCCCAGGCAGGGAAGTTCTGATGCTCGTTCATCTGGCCTGGGTGCGAAGTTGGATCACTCTGTACAGTAAGCTGAGATTGAGAGATTGAGAGCAGCTTTGGACAAGGCGATGGAACCCGGGGCTAAATAAGTCACTGGATGGTGTTATCTAGGCCCGGAGACTTTCACAGCTGTGGTGCCTGGGTCCTAGTGTAAGGAATGATTTGCTGCTTAGACAATATTAAAATGCCGGCCCAGATTGGAGGCGAGGGCCTATTTCCCTCGCTCTCCACAATCTTTGCTCCTCTCTCCAAGGTGCTGGAGCCTTTTGCTGCTCTGTCATAGGGTCAATTCAAATGTTGGCCCAGATTACTGAAAAGACAGTCTGTCGGTCGGGATGAGAGCCGATTTCACTCGCTCTACATGATGGTCATCTCCATGGTGCTGAACCTATGAAAACTGCCCTGGCTACTGTGCTCCGTGCCCGCTAATATGATGAACTGATTAGTGAGGCTTTGGGCCTACTCTGGGCTGCTCCAGGGTTTGGATCTGAGGACTCATTTTTGGTCCGGAATGCTGTTGTTCGCTTCAATTTTTGCCTGATTTTTTTTTCTTTCTCTTGTGCATCGTGTTGGTCTTTTATTTTTATTCTTTTTTTCCCTTTAATTGTTTTTCTTGATTTGTTTCTTGCTTTGTGAGCAAGCAAATCTCAAGGCTGTATAATTTATGCATTCTTTGAGAATAAAAGAATCTTGAATCTTAAGGCTGTAGAGTTGCCACTAATATGGACATATCAAATTATTAGTCAATGTTCAGATAATTCAAATGATTTGTCATGCCATGTCACACACAAAGGCAGCCAGTGCAAATAGAGCCAACATTACAGCTGTTTTAATTACTCTATAAAATTACAGAATTCCTAACTGAATTGTATTAGAACATTTCTCATTGGGTTTGAAGTGTGCGATATCATTGGATGATGTTCCATTTTAAAACAATTTGCATGCATTTTTATGTTTTTGATGTAAATGGTTTAATATGTTCCTCAAGCCTGCTTGAGCTCCCCTACGAATTCCCAATAGGCATCAGAGGAGACTTGCTAGTGTCTTGGAAATAAAAGAGCAGACAGATGGGATGGCACGTTTAAATTTCCACTGAGGTTTGGAATCCCAACCCCAGCTAACCTGATTCTGTGCACAGATGGAGAGTGTGGTGTATCACTGCCAGCTGAAGAGAGTGGGTCATGTCTCCATTATTGTGGCTTAAATGAGTATCTGTAGGGCACGAGCAGACAGCAGGCACACCTTACACCCTTTAACAAATGAAGTCCTTTTTTGCATTTATTATCTTTCCATGGATTGAACTGCTGAGGAACATTTGCATCTCTGAGCAATGCTTGCGTGTGTACAGAATTTCAATCTTGTTATTACCATAATAGCTGCGTTACTGGCAGTTACAAAGGTTTCCCTCCCACCTGCTGTACTGCAGCCAGACATGCTACACAGTTCTAAGTAGGCTCGCTTATTATAAGCCCCATTCTAGCTTTTGTCTGCAGGTGTATTGCTGCCCATATGGCTTCTGGCTAAAAAGAAATGTCCAGAAGACAAAAAACTACTGGCTCCTTGTATCTGCACCCATCTGCGTAGCACCACAAAAGCTGGCCCTTTCAAAAGGTAATAAGACTTGTCATGCTTATTTATCTTCCTCGCTCTCTCCTTACCAAAAAGCAGCCACTTGAATCTGATTTGGACTTTATCTTAAATGTGAAGCCTGAATATAAAATATTGTTCCTCAGTAATGTTTGCTTTATTTAGTTATGCAAATACAACATGGAATAGGCTATTCTGAGCCACGCTGCCCAGCGATCCCCCAATTTAGTCCTACCTAATGGAGCATGGAGCTTAGAAAAATAGAGGGCTATGCAGTAGGGAAATTCTAGGCAGCTTCAAGAGTAGATTACATGATCAGCACAGCATTGTGGGCCAAAGGGCCTGTAATGTGCTGTTGATCTTCTATGTTCTATGTTCAATGTTCTAATCTCAGGACAACTTACAATGACCAATTAACCTACCAACCGGTACGTTTTTGGACTGCGAGAAGAAACTGGCGCATCCGGCCGGAGGAAATCCACGCTGTCATGCGGAGAACGTACAAACTCTGTACAGGCAGTGGCAGGATGGGATAAAGCTGCAAATAGGACATAGATGCAAATTATTACATTTATTTATTTAGAGATACAGTGTGGAATAGGCCCCTCTGGCCCAACGAGCTGCATCGGCCAGCAAACCAGCTATTTAACCCTAGCCCAATCACGAAACAACTTACAATGACCAACTAACCAACCAGCTGGCAGGTCTTTGGAATGTGGGAGGAAACCGGAGCACCCAGAGAAAACCCACACACTCACAAGGAGGAACGTACAATCACCTTATAGACCAAGTCAGAATTTAACTCCGAACTCAGATGCTCTGAGATGTAATCACACCGTGCTAAACCCTAATCAACTTGCAATTTTAAAGCAAATATTATTGGTGTGTAAGGAGTTTGTCTGGTCCTCCCTGTTAAATATGTGAGTTTCCGCCGGGTGCCCTGGATTCCTTCCACATTCAAAAGACCTTATGGTTGGTTGACTGTGAAATGGTCAATATATCTCTGCTTCACTAACAATTTTAAGGAAGGAAGTATGAAGTATGCACTTGTGTCATGGCAGCCCCTTTGCCTCAGGGATAATAAACACTGGTGATGCAAGCACTGTTAATGAACAAATATTTATAACATTAATGAGTGTTTGTTCATCAACAACCCCAAAAGAAAATGCCAAGTGCATCACATTCATTCTCACTGAATTTTCTTAAATTTATAACATCAAATAAATTCTACAGGTAAGAGCTTGTTTATTCCAGAGCAACAGTCTTATACTGTAATTGAAATCTCTCAGTGTTTTCGTACTTCTTAAACAACTGATTGCATGTCAAATATAATTTGACATTCACATTTTTATTTTTATTTTTACTTAGAGCTACCACAGACTAGGCCCTTTCTGGCCTAAAGGACCACACCACCCAGCAACCCACGTATTTAATCATAGCCTCATCACAGGATAATTTACAATGACCAGGATTAAACAGGTTTGGACTTCATTCCTTCGAATGTAAGAGATTAAGAAGAGAATTGATTAAGGTATACAAAATTTACGAGGGGAATAGATAGGGTAAACGCAAGCAGGCTTTTTCCACTGAGGTTGGGTGAGACTACAACCAGAGGTCATGGGTTAAGGATGAAAGGTGAAAAGTAAGGGGAGCATGAGGGGAAACTTCTAACTCAGTGGGTTGTGAGAGTGTGGAATGAGCTGCCAGCACAAATGGTGAATCCAAGCTCGATTTCAATGTTTAAGGAAAGTTTGGATAGGTACGTAGATGGAATGGGTGCGGAGGACTATGATTCCAGTGCAGGAGTAGAATCAGAATCAGGTTTATTATCACCGGCACGTGACGTGAAATTTTCAAACTTAGAAGTAGCAGTTCAATGCAATACATAATCTAGCAGAAAGAGAAAAAAAAATAATAAATAAAATAAAACATAAATAAACAACTAAATCAATTATGTATATTGAATACACATCAAAATTGCTGGTAAACGCAGCAGGCCAGGCAGCATCTCTAGGAGGAGGTACAGTCGACGTTTCAGGCCGAGACCCTTCGTCAGGACTAACTGAAGGAAGAGCTCCCCCTCCCACTTTCAAATCTCTTACTAACTCTTCCTTCAGTTAGTCCTGACGAAGGGTCTCGGCCTGAAACGTCGACTGTACCTCCTCCTAGAGATGCTGCCTGGCCTGCTGCGTTTACCAGCAATTTTGATGTGTGTTGCTTGAATTTCCAGCGTCTGCAGAATTCCTGTTGTTTATGTATATTGAATAGATTATTTTTAAAAATGTGCAAAAACAGAAATACTGTATATTTAAAAAAGTGAGGTAGTGACCAAAGCTTCAAAGTCCATTTAGGAATCAGATGGCAGAGGGGAAGAAGCTGTTCCTGAATCACTGAGTGTGTGCCTTCAGGCTTCTGTATCTCCTACCTGATGGTAGCAGTGAGAAAAGGGCACGCCCTGGGTTCTGGAGGTCTTTAATAATGGGCGCTGCCTTCCTGAGACACTGCTTCCTAAAGATGTCCTGGATACTTTGTAGGCTATTATGCAAAATGAAGCTGACTAGACTTACAACCCTCTGCAGCTTGTTTCGGTCCTGTGCAGAAGCCCCTCCACACCAAACAGTGATGCAGCCTGTCAGAATGCTCTCCATGGAGCAACTATAGAAGTTTTTGAACGTAATTTGTTGAAGTGCCAAATCGCTTCAAACTCCTAATAAAGTATAGCCTCAGTCTTGACTTCTTTATGATAACATCAATATGTTGGGACCAGGTTAGATCCTCAGAGATCTTGATACCCAGGAACTTGAAGCTGCTCTCTCTGTCCACTTCTGATCCCCCTGTGAGGATTAGTACGTGTTCCTTTGTTTTACCCTTCCGGAAGTCAGCAGTTTAAATGATTTCGGCAGAGACTTGATGGGCCGAAGGGCCTGTTTCTAGGCTGTACTTTTCTATGACTCTATAACTTAGTGTTATCAAAAATATTAATCTTCAGATATGTTCCTGTCCTTTATTTCAGCTTTAAGTTGATACTACCAGAAATATTTAAAACAGCTGAAATACCTTTGAGAATGGGTAACTGTCAAAAGGCCATTAGGATGTTCAGAGATCTGTTGCCTGAGGCCTAGTCTTAATTTGCAACTGAATCTACTTTGCACAGCAGCCACAGAATCCATAAATCCAGATCAATTGAACCTATTGAAGTGGAAATGAAAAGCATGGGATTAAATGCAGATGGCTGTTGGTGTCAAACCCAATGGTTCAAACATTTCAATAGCACAGATCAATTTAGTCATTTTTAATCCTCTCAAAATAAACAAAAGCAACAATGACAAAAAAATTCTTGCAATTAAACAATTTCTGTTGGCCTTGAACCTGTATCAATGCTTTTTGGTAAAACTAATATGATAAACTCCAGTACCTTTCCTCAGTCAGGGAACAGTTACAGGGACTAACAGTGTTTCTGCCAGAAGCTAACAATAGTTTGACAGTTCTGTTGTGCAGACAGCAAGTAGTTTGAATAATATCTCAGTGCATGTCTGTGATTTGCATTTTGACAATTGGTTGCTGTCACACTTTCCAAAAAGAAATATCTGGAGATGCTCAGCATGTCCAAGTGTGACACTGTAAGCACGGAGATCATTGTAACATCCAAGCAGGTTGAAAAATTTATTGGAATATTGGCGCTCATTTTTACCTGCATGGAATTTCCATAACAATGCAGTTACTGTTTGTTGTGACTTGTGTAGGTTGCAAGATTTTTCTTCCTTTGTGTTTTTTGTTGTCACGTCGTGTCATCACAATAGGGGCAATGTTATCATCTTAATGGGAGAGACAATTTATTACACACAGGGACAAAAAGTCACTGTTGTTCAACTTAACTATTCTTTGCATCAATGAATGTCACTGTGAAAGAAGGTTTCCTGAAGGATGAGTTCATCTTTTCCTTAAATTTGAATTAAAGAAATAATCAGCATCATACTTATGTGCTGTGTCATACGACATGGGTCATCGTGGTCTTTTTGACCATGATTGTGCTTGGCAAATTTTTCTACAAAAGTGGATTGCCATTGCCTTCTTCTGGGCAGTGTCTTTGCAAGACGGGTGACCCCAGCCAATATCAATACACTTCAGAGATTGTCTGCCTGGTGTCAATGGTCACATAGCCAGGACTTGTGATATGCACCAGCTGCTCATACGACCTTCCACCACCTGGTCCCATGGCTTCACGTGACCCTGATCGGAGGGATAAACAACCTTACCCAAGGGTGACCTGTAGTCTAACGAAGAGAAGGATTGCCTTACACCTCCTTTGTTGGAGACATATAGAACATAGAACATAGAATAGTACAGCACATTATAGGCCCTTCGGCCCACAATGTTGTGCTGACCCTCAAACCCTTCCTCCCATATAACCCCCCCACCTTAAATTCCTCCATATACCTGTCTAATATACCTCCATTAATCTGCACCCATCACTCAAATAAAGAATAAATTCCTTTATTAAGTAATAAAAATGAATTCAGCAAAGATGACTGTCTGTGCTGTAGAGTCATAGAGCACTACAGCACAGAAACAGGCCCTTAAGCCCATTTAGTAGGTGTCTGGTTAGTCTTCTGCCTAGTTCCATCAATCTGCACCCAGGACATATCCCTCCATACCTCGCTCATCCATATCCCTACCCAAACTTCTCTTAAATGGTACAACTGAACTCGATTCTTCCTCTGGCAGCTCATTCCACGCTTTCACCACCCTCTAAGTTAAAGAAGTTCCTCTCAGAATCCCCATAACTATTTCCTCTTTCACCCTTAGTCTATGTCTTCTCGCTCTCATCTCACCCAACTTGAGGGAAAATTTGCCTTCACCCTATCTATACCCCTCCTAATTGTGTATACCTCATTCTCCTGAGCTCCAGTGAAAAAAGTTCTGACTTAGACCATAAGACTATAAGACATAGGAGTAGGATTAGGCCATTCAGCCCATTGAGACTGCTTCACCATTCCATCATGGCTGATCCTGGATCCCACTCAATCCCATACCCTTGCCTTCTCATTATATCATTTGAAGCCCTGACCGATCAGGAAATGATCAAATTCTACCTTAAATATATCCTTGGATTTGGCCTCCACTGCAGTCTGTGGCAGACCACTTCACAGATTCATGACTTATTCAAACTTCCCCAACATCCTTGTAAATTTTCTCAGCACTCTTTCAAGCTTGTTTACATCTTCCATGCAGGAAGGTGAGGTCTCCAATTTGCAAAAAGAGATAGCTAAATGTCATATTTTAAATACAGTAAACATCATGTCATTAATAAACACTCAGTGGCCACTTTCTTCTGCTTCTCTCTCTTCTTGAAGAGTGGAATTACGTTTATAATTTTCCAGTCTTCGGGAACCATTCCAGAATCCAGTGATTCTTGAAAGATTATTACTAAAACCTCCACAATCTCTTCAGCCACCACTTTCAGAACCCTGGGGTGTACACCATATGATCCAGGTGACTTATCTACCTTCAGACTTTTCAGTTTCCCAAGAACCTTCTCCCTAGTAATGGTAATTTCACACACTTCATTCTCCCTGACACCTGGAACTTCCACCATACTGCTAGTGTCTTCCTCAGTGAAGGCTGATGAAGAATACTTATTCAGTCCATCCACAATTGCCTTGTCCCCCATTACTACCTCTCCAGTGTCATTTTCCAGTGGGACGATATCCACCCTTGACTCTCTTTTACACTTTATGTATCTGAAGAAACGTCAGGTATCCTCTTTAATATTATTGGCCAGCTTACTTTCGTATTCCATCTTTACCTTCTTAAAGACTTTTTCAGTTGCCTTCGGTTGATATTTAAAAGCTTCCCAATCCTTTAACTTCCCACTAATTTTTGTTCTATTAGATGTCCTTGCTTTGGCTTTTATGTTGGCTTTGACTTCTCGTGTTAGCCACAGTTGTGTCATCCTTCCTTAAGAATACTTCTTCCTTTTTGAGATGTATATATCCTATGACTTTCAAACTGCTTTCAGAAATTCTACCCATTGCTGCTCTGCCGTCATCCCTGCCAGTGTCCTTTCCCAATCAGTTATGGCCATCTCCTCTGTCATGCCTCTGAAATTCCCTTTACTCCCCTGTAATACTAATACATCTGACTTTAGCTTCTCCTTCTCAAATTTCAGGGTGAATTTGATCACACTGTGATCAATTTCTTCTAAGGGTTCTTTTACCTTAAGCTCGCTAATCAATTCCGGTTCATTGCACAACACCAAATCCAGAACAGCTGATCCCTTAGTTGGCTCAACCACAAGTTGCTCTATAAAGCTATCTCAAGGCATTCTAGAAATTTCCCCTCTGGGAATCCAGCATCAACCTGATTTTCCCAATGTACCTGCATATTGATATTCCTATAACTATTGTAACATTGAACTTTTGGCTTGCATTTTCTACTTTCCGTTGCAACTTCCAGACCACATCCTTACTACTGTTGGGGTGTCCGTATATAATTTCCATCAGGGCTCTTTTACCCTTGCAGTTCCTTAGCTCTGTCCACAATGATTCACACCTTCCGCCCTATGTCACCTCTTTTTAATGATTGGATTTCATTCTTTATCAAGACAGCAATGCCAATCCCTCTGCCTTCCAGCCTATCCTTTTGACACAATGTATATCCTTCGACATTAAGCTCCCGGCTATAACTTCTTTTAGTCATGATTCAGTGATGTCTACAACTTCATACCTGCCAATCTGTAGCTGTGCTGCAAATTCATCTACAGTACCTTATTCGCTTTACTGTTCATACTTAAATATAACAGCTTCAGTCCTGTATTCACGCTTTTCAACTTTGTCCACGTTTTACATTGCCACTCATCCTGCTGACTAAAAATTTGCTCTATTATCAGCCTCCCCTTGCTAGGAGTCTCATTACACATTGCCTCTGTTTTTAAACCAACTACCTCATCTTCAGCACTATGACTCCTGTTGCCATCTGCCTGCCAAATTAGTTTAAACCCGGTTGAACATCTCTAGCCAAACTGCCCACAGGGATATTGAACCCCCTCGGGTTCAGGAGTATTCCATCCCTTTTGTACAGATCTTACCTTCCCCAGAAGAGATTCCAATGATCCATAAATCTGAACCTCTGCCTCCTGCACCCGTTCTTCAGCCACGCGTTCACCTGGCAATCCATCCTATTCTTACTGTCATTGGCACGTGGCACAGGCAGCAATCCAGAGGTTACTACCCTGTGTGTCTTGTTTCTCAGCTTTCTACCCAGCTCCCTGAAATCTGTCTTCAAGACCTTCTCACTTTGTCTACTCATTTCATTGGTGCCAATATGTACCAAGACTTCTAGCTGCTCAACCTCACTCATGAGAATGCCAGAGACCCAATCCAAGATATTCCTAACCCTGGCACCAGGGAAGCAACATACCATCCGAATGGCTCTATCCTCTGAATCTTGTCTCTGTTCCTCTGACTATGGAATCTCCTATCAACACTGCAGTCCTCTTCATCTCTCTGCTCTTTTGACAGACTCAGTGCCAGAAACCCAGTCACTGTGGCTCCCCCCGGTAGGTCGTCTCCCTCAATAGTATCTAAAGTTGTATACTTATTATTGAGGAGAATGACCATAGTTATACTCTGTACTGCTGTGCATTTCCTACCCTTCTCCTGATGGTCACCCAGTTACCTGTCTCCTGCAGTCTAGGGGTGTCTACCTCCCTGTATCTCCTATCTATCACCTCCTCATTCTCCCATATGAGCTGAAGGTCGTCGAGCTGCAGCTCCAGTTCCTTAATACGTTCTCTCAGGAGCGGCAACTCGGTGCACCTGGTGCAGATGCATTTACCTGGGAGACTGGAGGTCTCCCAGGCTTTCCACATCCAACACATAGTACAAAACACTGTCCATGGAGCCACGCTCACTAATCTACCATGCCCTAACAGGTGAAGAATGAGCAAATAAGGACAGAGAGAGAGAGTAACTTACAAGTTAATGTACCTCACCCAAAAGTGATCTCGCCCAAGCCTGATGAGCCAAAGCCACTCTAAACACTGGCACACTGCACAACAATAGCCGCTCCAAGACTGGCTGCTCCGCGTGCACTTGAATTATTTTTATTGGCCCTTTCCAATGAATCCCTCTTGACGATTGGTTCTCCTCAATTCAGAGAAACTGCCTCGAAACTCTGCCTCTAAAATCTCAATCACCATCCTGATTAAAAGGTAGCCCTTGCAACCTAGGGGTGCTCACTGCCCTGTAGCTTCTGTCTATCACCTCCTCTTTCTCCCATATGAGTCAAAGATCATTGATCTGCAGCTGCAGCTCAATACATAAAAGCATGCAGACGTGGCCAAGGGGATCAGTTTTTGTTCAGACCAAACATCAGAATGAGGAAGAAATGTGACTGAAGTGACTTTGACCGTGGAGTGATTGTTGGTGCGAGACGGGCTGGTTTGAGTACCTCAGAAACTGGGATTTTCACGCACAACAGTCTCTGGAGTTTACAGGGGATGGTGTGAGAAACAAAAAAGAAACATCCAAAGAGCAGCAGTTCTGTGGGAAAAAGAAACTCGTTAATGAGAGAGATCAGAGGAAATTGACCAGACTGGTTTAAACTGACAGGAAGGCAACAGTAACTCAAATAAACATATGCTACAACAGTGGTGTGCAGAAGAGCATCTCTGAATGGCCGGTATGTTGAACCTTGAAGTGGATGGGCTACAGCAGAAGAAGACCACAAGCATATACTCCAGTGGTCACTTCATTAGGTACAGAAGTAACCTAATAAAGTGGCCATTGAGTCTATCCCGTGATTGGTGCAGTGACTTTACTGAGACCATAAGACACTGGAGAAGAAATAGGCCATTCAGCCCATTGAATCTGCTCTGGCATTTGATCATGGCTGATCCATTTCCCTCTTAACCCTATTCTCCTGCCCTCTCCCCGTAACTTTTCATATCCTGTCTTATGAGGAATCTATCAACTCCCACCTTAAGTATACTCAATTACTTGTCCTCCACAACAGCCTATGGCAACAGATTCCACAAATTCACCACTCTTTGGCTGATGAAATTCCTCCTCATCTCTATTCTAAATCCTCCAAGAGGGCCATGCCCTTGTTATAAGGTTTGGAAACTTGTGTGTCCCAGTGACCTGGAGTGCTATGTTGACTGGAGCCAGGGTCACCCATGCCAAACAGGTCAAAGGGTAGAGGTTCAGATGTTCAGGCTGATTTATACTTGTGTGTACTAGCTTGCACTGTAGCCTACGCAAGTGGGCTATGCTGTTGTGAGCATCTATACCTGTGCGTTGGTGTGTCTGCATCGCTCTGCAATTCACCGCCAGAACGTTAGTTGGTGGTGGGGTTTCTACGCCACTGTGTTGAGTTTCTTTGTGTTGAAACTCAACACAAAGAAACTCAAACTTCAAACAATGGCGACTGAAACGAAAGGAGGGTGAATTTTCTCTGCTTGTCCAGCCACTGAGAGACTTGGACAAGGAAATGCACTTCAAATATTTTCGGATGTCAGCAGGTAGATTTGACGATTTGGTTCGTCGTCTCCAACCATTTATTTTGCATCGGTGTACGCACAGTATACTCAGAGACTGGCAATCACCATTCGAGTTTTAGCTTCAGGTGGAAGTCAACAGGCTGTAGCAGCTAGCTACAAACTGGTGTCAAGCACAGGGTCCTCCATAATTTCGGAGGTCTGTAAAGCTTTATGGAAAGCATTGCAGCCAGAGTTCCTTCCCTGCCCTTCAGTCGCCCAATGGGAAGCTATTGCAGCATAAGAGGAAATGCGATGCTACAAAGCAGACCAATCATAGTTGTTGCGGTCTGCGACGCCGCGACGCGTTGTTACATTTTGGGAGAGGTGCGCCTTAGGCTACGGCATAGGGTTCAGCGTAGAGCACAGCGTAGGGTACGCCGCTACACCGTACCTACGGCGTATATTTGATGCACAAGTATAAATCAGCCTTAAGAGTGGTCCACTTGTCCTCCAGGTTCAGGGTTTCAGCTCAGGGCTAACAATTGTTACGAAAACAGCAAAGAAGAATCATTCTATACAGACAGAGATGAAGGTTCTTCATTGCTGTCCTAAATGCCAGTGACATAAGGGGCAGGTAGTAAACAGATGTCCTTCTACTCTGATGCTGTGCCCTCTGGTCCTAGACTCCCCCACTATAGAAGCATCCTCCTTATTTTTGTTATTCCATTGTATATACAGATTTCAAAAGCCGCCGCAGTGTAGCACGAAAGGATGTCCTAGAAATTTCCAGTAACTGTAAATTTAGAGGCATTTTGAAAGAAGAACTCTCATCTGTTGGATATTTTGTAAATAAAGTCTAATTGAAAGCTTAGGTTGGTTACACAAAACAAAGGTTCCCTTCAGGAATTTCTGTATAAATATGCTGAACCAGAACAATTCTCAAATCCTTATGGATATGCCAGGTCTTAGCTCACTGTTGTCCTACTGGCCTATTTCACATTTGCTTACTCCACACTTTCAGTGGAGTGACAGGCTGGCAGTCTGCTCCACAGACTCTGTGTAATGAATTCTGAACGTGGTTTGCATTAAGTGCTAACATGTGTCTCGCATCTTGATTGGTAGATTTGGCCTTGTTTGCATTCTGTTAGTCATAGCGGCAAAGCATCACCAAAGCAGAGCAAGTGCTTCGTTTCACACGTTGCTTCTTTTGAATCGAAGAGACCTGTAATTTGTAATTTTAGAACATCCATATCCACAAAGCATCAGAATATCCGCGACTTTTCTTTTAAATGAAGGCTTCAGCTGGTATTGAATTTATTTAAGTGTGTTGCCGAAAGCATAAGCAACTACAAGATTGACTAGTGTTTTTTCTAGGGCTCACAGAAAACAACACATCAGCACAAATACTTTTTTTTATGGGAAAGAAGATGTGAATTGTTTGCCAAAGACTGGTGTACATTCATTCTGCTGAGCAGGGTTTTAAAGAAGCCCTTCTTCCAGATGCAAATAGAGGTTTGGGTTTAAGTGTAGCTGTCCTCAGGAGTTGCCAGTATCAATGAATGAGGCAGTTCTTGATTTACATTCTGAGCAGGAAAAGTGGATAACAGAGAACGGTTAAAATGGAGTGAGTGATACCACGAGAATTTCAAAGTGGGATCCATAGAAATCTTCTCATGGGGAAAGAATGTCCTTTCAAACCATGACAAACAATTTCTTGACTGAAATTAATCAGATTGATACACTTTAGTTCCCAAAATCATTACCTTTCATTGTTTACATGTATGTCACATTATTGACAACTACCAATTTATTGAAAATAAAAGCAACTTCTTCTCTAAGATGATCAAGAAAATCTGCAGATGCTGGAAAACCAAGCAACACACACAAAGTGCTAGAGGAACTCAGCAGGTCAGACAGATCTATGGAAATGAATAAAGAGTGAGTCAAAAATTCAGGCTGAGACCCTTCATCAGAATACCCTGCACCTGATGAAGGGTCTCGGCCTGAAAAGTCAACTGTTTATTCTTTTTGAATTGAATTGAATTGACTTAAAAATCTTTACATTACATCTCCGTCTGAATGTGCAATGTGCAAATTATAGTAATTTGTAATAAATAGTATGTACAGTAAGATATACAACAGAACAATCAATCTAGCTTAGAAATACCATTGTGTCAGCGTGAATTAATCAGTCTGATGACCTGGTGGAAGAAGCTGCCCCAGAGCCTAATGGTCATGGATTTAATGATGTAGTTCCATTTTCCAGAGGGTAGTGGCTAGAATAGTTTGTGGTTGGGGTGACTTGGGTCCCCAGTGATCCTTCGGGCCCTTTTTACGCACCTGTTGCTGTAAATGTCCTGAATAGTGGGAAGTTCGCATCCACAGATATAGATCTATAGGTGCTGTCTGGCCTGCTGCATTCCTCCAGCATTTTGTATGTGTTTCTTTTCTAAGATGCTCATTTTACACTGCAGTTGCTCAGCATTGCAGTCATATAATACTCAAAGTACCTTCTGCTACCGGGTTTTATAGAGACACGGCACAGAAACAGGTCCTTCAGGCCCAGTGAGCCTGCACCACCCAATTACTGACCAACTAGCTGTTGTGTGTTTAATATTTCTGTAATGTTTGAGTAAACATGTATGTATAATGGCTGATTAAGCATTCTTGTTCATTTAAATAATTCTTTACAGGTGATATATATATGCCTTGCTTAAAGTAAACACCAAGTTAGACTCACATTTCGGACTCTCATATCTTCCTTTGAATTAATTTAGATTATGAGAACACTCAGTCCTCTTTTATTGTCATTTTGAAATGCATACATGCATTAAGAAATGATATAATGTTTCTCCGGAGTGATATCACAGAAAACAGGACAAACCAAAGACTAACACTGACAGAACCATATAACTATAACATATAGTTACAGCAGTGCAAAGCAATACCATAATTTGATGAAGAACAAACCATGGGCACAGTAAATAAAGTCTCAAAAGTCCACAAGTCCCCGATAGTAGGCAGCAAAAGGGAAAAACTCCCTGCCATAAACCTCCAGGCACCGTCAACTTGCCGATGCCTTGGAAGCAGCCGACCACAGCCGACACTGAGTCCGTCCGCCCGAAAACTCCGAGCCTCCGACCAGCCCTCCAATACAGCCTCCCGAGCGCCATCCTCTGCCGAGCGCCTTCAACCTCGCCCCGGCCGCTGAAACACGCAAAGCCGAGGATTTCGGCGCCTTCTGCTCCGGAGATTCCGGTTACCACACAGTAGCAGGGGCAGCGAAGTGGGCATTCCAGAAGTTTCTAGATGTTCCTCCATCGTCTCACATCCATCTCTCCATCAAATCAGAATTGTGCACAGTCCCCTACTTGACAAATAACAGACATCACCACCGAAGTGGCCACGCGCGCTGCCGTCGCGCCGCCATCTTCTCCAAATTTAATGTCTTGAAGTTACAAAACGTAACATTAAACTAAGCCTGAGAAAGTAAGCAGATGCTGCATATCCAAATCAACAGACACAAAACATATACAAAGCAACACATGCACAACGCAGGAAGAAATGCCATAGTAAGATCATACAAACTCCTTAGGCAGCGGTGGGAATTGAGTTGCTGATGTAATATTGCTATGCTAAATGCTACACTACCATACTGACCATTTGTGATCAATCTGACTGTAATATCATACTATAATGACTTTATATGAATTCCCTTTTTGTTTTGGTGCAGGATGCAAAAGAAGCTGCAGATTCCTCTGGGCTGAATGTTCCTCACTACGATGATGAGCAGTAATAGGCGACTCTTTAGTTGGACCGATAGGCAATTCTGTGGAAGCGAAAAAGAAACACGATGGTAGTTTGTCTCCCAGGTGCCAGAGTCCGGGATGTTTCTGAACATGTCCGCAATATCCTGGAGTAGGTGTGACCTGTACAAAAGGGATGGGTTGAATTTGAATCCAAGGGAGACCAATATCCTTGTGGGCAGGATTGCTCGAGCTGTTGGGTGTGGTTTAAACTAATATAGCCATGGGATGGGAACCAGTATGACAGAGCTGAGGATGAGCCAGCAGGTTTACAAGTAGATGATGGATGTAAGATGAATGTAAGGAAGGACAAGCCAATGACTGGGTACAAATGCAGACAGAGCTAAGAGTTAAACTGTATCACAGAGGCAAAATTCAAAAGGGTGAAGAGTGCAGGACTGAAGGCGGTGTATTTAAATGCATGTAGCATTCAGAATAAGGTGGTCGAACTCGTGGCACAATACTCGTGGTTGGTATGACAATGTAGGCATCACTGAGTCATGGCTGAAAGAAGGCCATAGTTGGGAGTTTAACATCAAAGGATATACTTTGTATTGAAAGGACGGACAGGAAGGCATAGGCGGTGGTGTGGCTCTGTTGGTTTGAGATGGAATTACATCATTAGAAAGAGCTGACAGAGGGTCAGAGAATGTTGAAACTTTGTGGATGGAGATAAGAAACTGCAAGGGTTAAAGAATCATTACAGGAATCATATATAGGCCTCCAAATAGTAGCCAAGATGTGGGGTTGAGATTGCAAAGGGAGCTGGGAAAAGCATGTAATAAGGATAATGACACAATTGTAATGGGGGACTTCAACATGCAGAGGGTTTGGGAAATATAATATAAAGCCGATAATATAAAGCAGCATACTAAAAGTTTTTCCATTATATAAAGAGTAAAAGTGAGGTGAGAGTTGATAGTGGACCACTGGAAAATGATGCTGGTGAGTTAGTAATGGGGGACAAAGAAATGGCAGATGAACTGAATGGGTACTTCGCATCTATCTTCACTGAGGAAGACAGTAGCAGTGAGCCAGAGGTCTGTGAGTGTAAGGAAGCAGGAGTGAAACCATTGCTATTACAAAGGAAAAAGTGCTCGGCAAACTCAAAGGTCTTAAGGTGGATAAGTCACCTGGACCAGATGGACTGCATCCCAGAGTCCTGAGAGAGGTTGCTGAAGGGATAACGGATGCATTGGTCATGGGGTTGAGTGAGACCACGTGGGTTACCTCCCACAGTCCAAAGACACACCGTTTCATAGGTTAATTGGTCATTGTAAATTGTCCTGTGATTAGGCTTGGGCTATATCAGGGGTTGCTGAGCCGTGTCGATCAAAATGTTGGAAGGGAATATACTGCACCTTATCTCAATAAATAAATAAATAGATCCTGCAGTAAAATTGTGGTACTCATGAGATCTGCAGCAATTTGTTTGATGTCCCTCATACTTGAAATATCTGAATCTTGTGCAATGGTAGCAGCTTTTAAGAAAAATCTCTAACAATGTGGGTGGCAGAATACAATTGCAGGAAATACTTGCATCAAATGATCTGGACTGGCTTTCAGTGAAGTGCTCTTAAAGAATGAACATCCTCTACCTGCTCTTGTTTGTTTTGTTACTCGGGGAGATTTCACGCTACAAAATCAGTCCATACATAGTTCGTGTTTCAAGTTTAATTGTCAATCAACCAAACATGGATACCCTTGAATATAGCCAAATGAAATAGCATTACTCAGGGGCCAAGATGTAACACACAGTGCATGAATACAAACATCCTTATCTGCACTGTTAAGAGTTCATGTGCACTAGATCAAAAACAGGGAGTAGGCCATCAGGGTAGCCAACACAAGGAGCAATATCTATAGACCTGGCCTCACTAACTCAGTAGTTAGTGAGCTTCAGAGCATGGTTAAAAGAAGTGAATCTGCCATTAGGTCCCATCCACCAACACCTGGACCACTGCACTCACAGATTTCTCCATTCTACAGCACTGTGCAAACATCTTAGCAGCATATGCATTGCACTACACTACTGCCACACAAAAATTCATGTTATTTGTGAGTGACGATAAACCTGATTATGATATGGGTCCCTACAGTGTACTGGGAGTGGGAAGGAGACAGGGAGAGGGGAATCATAGTTGGGAAAAGGGGAAGAGAGAGGGGAGAGTGTGGGAAGCTTCAGAAAGACAGTCTGTAATGATCAATAAACCATTTGTTTGGAATGAAATGACCTTACCCGGGGTCTCGGGGCTGGGTGTGTTAGCATTCATGCCATCCTCCACTCCTGGCACTCTTCCTCTGCCACCTGTCCCACACTCCTCCCACAGCACTCCGCCCTTGCCATTTCTAACATCCTTCGCTCCCGCCAGATTTACAAATTCACTCTCCGCCCCACATTGACAAATACAGTACTGTGCAAAAGTCTTAGGCACCCCAGCAATATATATGTGCCCAATATTTTTGCCCAGTACTGGATATACCCACTTCTGACATTCTTCATCGGTTATTGCTCCTACTTAATGTTCTTAACCCCATTACACATTCAGGCACACCATTTTCCAGGCATTTACCTCACACGTTAAAAAAGCACCAATGTATTTCAAAATGGCAGGTCTTGGAAGTTCATCTCTGTGCAATTCATTACTACAAAAATGTCACAATACACTAAATGTTGTGATGGAGGTTTGTGGTCAAGTTGTGGATCAATGGAGGTCTACGATAATAAACAGAAGGCTATATTTGTTTTAAATTATCAGCAGTTTACATCACCAAGGGATGCCCACACCCCCCATTCATATGAAACAAGTCAATGCTGTAAACATGATGTTAGCATAGTTTCACCTCTTAGAAGCAAATGTAGGCACATCATCAAGAACTCTACTGAGACTAGTACTTACTTAATCATTGTCCATTACGCCTCTGACATTTAGTGCAGCAATGAAGGTCCTCCTTCTGTTAGGGTCCTCAGGGCTTCTTTCATCATGTCAACAGCTTCCTCTTTGTTTTCACTACTGTCAGTCATGCAATTCCCTGGTGGAGACTCAGGAACACTGTTGTACTTAGATGCTGAAGGAGTTTTCATTGCTGTTTTCGTAACAGTTTTGTTTCACCGTTCAGCGTTGTTAGCCCTGAGCTGAACTCCTGAACCCGGAGGACCGGTTGACCACTCTTAGTCTGGCCTTTGCCCTCTGACCTGTTCGGCATGGGTGACCCTACCAAGAGCCAAAGCAAAAAGCCTGACTCTAGCCAGCAAAGCTCTCTAGGTCACTGAGGCACAATGAAATCTAATCAGGGAACTACACTGAGATTAGAGCTCACACAAAATGCTGTAGGAACTCACAGGTCAGGTGGTATCTATCTGACTCAGTCAGTGTCTTGATGAAGGGTTTCAGCCCAAAGCATCAATCTCTTTATTCCTCTCCATAGACGCTACCTGAGCTGCTGAGTTCCTACAGCACTTTGTGTGTGCTACTCTGAAATTCCAGCATCTGCAGAATCTCCTGTGTTTGAGACTGGAGACTTTAGCCCATGATAATTTGCTATTAATCACATGAGTGAATGAAAAGAAGAGATGTTGGAAGCATTGTCAGAAGCTCCACCCATTCTCTGTCTAAAAGAACCAAATATAATTCTTGGCAGTCAAGTGATGATAAACTTGGACATGGTCCCAAAGTCGTGATAACAAGGATGGCATTGTAATTGGATGCTTCCGACTGGAGGTGTTCCACAGGGACTGATCTTGGGATCCTGACTGATTGTAATATGTGTGAATGATTGGGATGTGGATCTGTGAGAAATGATGTTTATATAGATAATATGAAGATCAGTGGAGTTGTTGACAGTGTGGAGGGTAGTCCAAGACTACAATGAGATTCTGATGTATTAGTTTAATCCAGATAAAGGTGAGGTGATGCATTTTGGGAATATTCTCTGCCCAATAAAGCAGCAGAGGCTACCTCAGTAAATATATTTAAGAGAAGGTTGAATAGATTTTTGCCTAGTAGGAGAATTAATGTTATGAGTAAAGGCAGGAAGGTGGAGATGAGGAGCCCATGCTCAGATCAGCCATGATTGTATTGAATGACAGAGCAGGCTCAATGGCTCAGATGGCCTACTTCTGCTCCTATTTCTTGTGTTCTTATGTTCTTACTAATGAAGCTAGGGCACTCACCATGAATGGTAATGCTCTAGAGTACTGAGGAACGGAATACCATTCGTGTACAAGCCCAAAGGTCCTTGAAGGTGGCACAGGTAGATAACATGATTAAGGAGGCATATGGAATGCTTAGCCTTCATTTGTCAGGACACTGAATACAAGAGGAGGGAGGATACCCTCCAAATTTAAAAAATGTTTTTTCTAACCTCAGGAGTATTGCATGCAGTTATGGTCACCAAACTAAAAGGAGGATGTGACAGTGCTGGAGGGGGTGTAAAGGAGACTCAACAGGATGCAGCCGGAGATGGAGCGTTTTAGCTATGAGAGACGGGAGAGGCTCGAACTTTTCACAAGAGCAGAAGAAATTAAAAAAGAATGTGTGTGAAATGATAAGGGGCATAGATAGGTTAAACGGCAAGAAACCTTTCAGAGGTGATTAAAACTAGAGAACGTAGGTGTAGGCTAAAAGGTATGAGATTTAGAGGGGAGCCTCTTAACCCAGAGAGTGGTAAGTAGCCTGGAATACGCTGTCAGCAAGAATGGTGGAAGCAGAATTGCTAACGACACTTAAAAAAGTCTGGAAGAGCACCTTGGTCACCTTAGTCACCTTGTGTGCGGGCATGGGCCGAGTTCGAGAAAATGGGATGTATGCGGATGGATGAGCATGAGTTCACAAGATGTAGTGAACCAAATGGACTATTCCTCTGCTTTATAGTTCTGTATCTGTTAAAGTAGATACATTATATTAACAGTTATAACTTCTCACAGGTGAAGTGGAAATTCCAGACTAATTTTGAGTCAACAAAGGATGCTCAACACTTGTGGTAAGAGTTGAACACCATCATCCTTGATAAAGTTAAATCAAGCAACATAGGCAACAACAGGGCTTCAATTCCAGATGAGCTCAATGCCTTCTATGCTCACTTTGACCATCAATGAACCATCACAAATTCTCACAGCCCCTGATGATCCTATGATTTCTGAGGCCAACATGCGAGCAGCCATCAGGAGTGTGAATCCATGTAAATCATCCGGTCCTGACGGTGTCCCTGCCCAAGTACCAAAGACCTGTGCTGATCAACTGGCGGGAGTGTTCACTGAGATCTTTAACCTCTCGCTTCAGCAGTCTGAGGTACTCACCTGCTTCAAGCAGGCTTCAATCATACCGGTGCCTATGGAGAATGTGATAATCTGCCTCAATGATTATCATCCAGTAGCACTTACATCCACAATGATGAAGTGTTTTGGAAGATTAGCAATGAAACATATCAACTCCAATCTGAAAAGTGATTAGAGCCATTCCATTTTGCCCTCTGGAACAACAGGCCCACAGCAGGTACTATCTCATTGGCTCATCATTTAACCTTGAAACACCTGGACAGCAAAGATGCATACATCAGCATGCTCTTTATTGACTAGAGCTCAGCATTCAATGCCAACATCCACTCAAGACTGATCATAAACTTCTAGTCTGTAGCCTCAATAACTCTTCGGTTCTTTGCAGAAATGGGACCCGCTCTCAGGGCTTCACGACCGGCTGCTTTTCGATATGCCAAGGACGCAGCCTGGGAGACTAGTGTGCCTTCAGGGTACTGAATTTTCGTGGCTCTGGAGGTGGGCGAATTCGAGGTTGGTGCTGCCCCCTGATAAGTCGTGCGAGTACATGGAAGATCGAAAGAGCGAGCTGGCTGCTGTCTGTGTGCCCAGAGACCTGAATTCTTTGGGCACAGAGCTCAGAGGAAGTGATGCAACAGACTTCTAACACCATAAATCGGCCAGTTGTTTTGGTGTATCTCCACTCTTGCTGCGAAATGGAGACACCTCTTTTTCCCTTATTAGCGAGAGAGAGAGCCTGTGGTATGTCAGATTACCGGGTGGATGAGTAGTCTTTGGGGTACTGCAAGCTTGTGTCTTTATTGACGCTTTGCTGCACATTTAAGTGCTCGGTTGAGGGCGTAGATGCTTTTTTGCTGGTGGGGAAGGGTGGTGGTCATTGCTTTGCTGCTGCTTATGTGTGGGAGAGGGGAGCTGGGGGGGCTTTGGGGTCCTAACATTTAACTGTCATTCTTTCTTTGGGGCACTCCTCTGTTTTCATGGATGTTTCTGAAGAAAAATAATCTCAGAATGTATATTGCATACATTTCTCTGACATTAAATGTACTGATTGATACCTATTAAAACCTATCTTTGTGCAATTGCGTCATCGATTTCCACACCTGCAGACCCCAGTCATTTCCGATTGGCAAAAACGGCTCCACAATCTCCATCAGCACAGGTGCACCGCAAGAATGTGTGCTTAGCTCCCTGCTCAACTCGCTTTACACTTGTGACTGTGTGACTAAGCACAGCCACAATGCCATATTCAGGTTTGCTGACAACATCGCTGTTGTTGGCCAAATGAAAGGTGGTGATGATTCAGCGTTTAGGAGGTGGATTGAAAATCTGGCTGAGTGGTGCCATAACAACAACTTCTCACTCAATGTAGGCAAGACCAGGGAGCTGATTGTTGACTTCAGGAAGAGGAAACCAGAGGTCCATGGACCAGTCTTCATCAAAGGATCAGAGGTGGAGAGAGTCAGCAACTTCAAATTCCTTGGTGTTATTATTTTGGAGGACCTGTCCTGGGTCCAGCACTTAGGTATAATTACGAGAAAAGCACAGCAGCGCCTCTGCATCCCTAGGAGTTGGCAAAGAGTTGGACCTCTAAAACTATGACAAATTTCTGTATTTGGGTGGTGAAGAGACTAGTTGCATCACAGCTTGGTATGAAAATGCCAATGCCTTTGAATGGAAAATCCTATAAAAGATAATGGATATGGCCCAGTCCACCACGAGTAATTCCCTCCCCACCATTGAAAACATCTACATGAAAAGCTGTCACAGGAAAGTGTAACCCATTATAAGGGACCCCATCACCCAGGACATACTCTCTTCTCGCTGCTACCATCAGGAAGAATGTACAGGAGCCTCAGAACTCACACTACCAGTTTCAGGAACAGTTATTACCCCTCAACTGTATGGTGTGTTGGCCTTCATCAACCCCGGGATTGAGTTCAAGGACTGTGAGGTAATGTTACAGCTATATAAGGCCTTAGTTACACCCCACTTGGAGTACTGTGTTCACTTCTGGTCACCTCAATACAGGAAGGATGTGGATACTATAGAGAGAGTGCTGAGGAGATTTACAAGGATGTTGCCTGGATTGGGGAGCATGCCTTATGAGAATAGGTTGAGTATACTTGGCCTTTTCTGCTGAGAGCAACAGAGGATGAGAGGTGATCTGATAGAGATGTATAAGATGATCAGAGGCATCGATCGTGTGGATAGCCAGAGGATTTGTACCCAGGGCTGAGATAACTAACATGAGGGAGCATAGTTTTAAGGTGCTTGGAAATAGGTATAGAGGGGATGTCAGGGGTAAGTTTTTCACACAGAGAGTGGTGGGTGCGGGGAATGCATGGCCAGTGACAGTGGTAGAGGGGAATACAATAGGGTCTTTTAAGAGACTCTTAGACAGGTACATGGAGCTTGGAAAAATAGAGGGCTATGCAGTTGGGTGATTCTCGGCAGTTTCCAGAGTAGGTTACATGGTTGGCACAGCATTGTGGGCAGAAGGGCCTGTAATGTGCTATAGATTTCTAAGTTCAATGTTCTATGTTCAACCATCAGGTACTTGAACCAAAGGGGATAACTTCACTTACCCATCCTTGAAATATTCCCACAACCAATGGACTCACTTTCAAGGACTCCTCACCTCATGTTCTCGATGTTTATTGCTTACTTATTATTTATTTATTTATTTGTTTATTTTTGTATTGCACTGTTTGTTGTCCTTTGCACACTGGTTGAACTTGTTTTTTTATATAGTCAGCATATTACAGGCCCTTCAGCCCACAATGTTGTGCCGACCCTCAAACCCTGCCCCCCATATAACCCCCCACCTTAAATTCCTCCATATACCTGTCTAGTAGTCTCTTAAATTTCACTAGTGTATCTGCCTCCACCACTGACTCAGGCAGTGCATTCCACGCACCAACCACTCTCTGAGTAAAAAACCTTCCTCTAATATCCCCCTCTAACTTCCCACCCCTTACCTTAAAGCCATGTCCTCTTGTATTGAGCAGAGGTGCCCTGGGGAAGAGGCACTGGCTATCCACTCTATCTATTCCTCTTAATATCTTGTACACCTCTATCATGTCTCCTCTCAGCCTCCTTTTCTCCAAATAGTAAAGCCCTAGCTCCCTTAACCTCTGATCATAATCCATACTCTCTAAATCAGGCAGCATCCTGATAAATCTCCTCTGTACCCTTTCCAATGCTTCCACATCCTTCCTATAGTGGGTGACCAGAACTGGACACAGTACTCCAAGTGTGGCCTAACCAGAGTTTTATAGAGCTGCATCATTACATCGCGACTCTTAAACTCTGTCCCTCGACTTATGAAAGCAAACACCCTATAAGCTTTCTTAACTACCCTATCCACCTGTGAGGCAACTTTCAGGGATCTGTGGACATGTACCCCAAGATCCCTCTGCTCCTCCACACTACCAAGTATCCTGCCATTTACTTTGTACTCTGCCTTGGAGTTTGTCCTTTCAAAGTGTACCACCTCACACTTCTCCGGGTTGAACTCCATCTGCCACTTCTCAGCCCACTTCTGCATCCTATCATGTCTCTCTGCAATCTTTCACAATCCTCTACACTATCTAAAACACCACCAACCTTTGCGTCGTCTGCAAACTTGCCAACCCACCCACATCCAGGTTGTTAATAAAAATCACGAAAAATAGAGGTCCCAGAGCAGATCCTTGTGGGATACCACTAGTCACAATCCTCCAATCTGAATGTACTCCCTCCACCACGACCCTCTGCCTTCTGCAGGCAAGCCAATTCTGAATCCACCTGGCCAAACTTGCCTTCTGACTTTCTGAATAAGCCTACCGTGTGGAACCTTATCAAATGCCTTACTAAAATCCATATAGATCACATCCACTGCACGACCCTCATCTATATGCCTGGTCACCTCCTCAAAGAACTCTATCAGGCTTGTTAGACACGATCTGCCCTTCACAAAGCCATGCTGACCGTCCCTGATCAGACTATGATTCTCTAAATGCCCATAGATCCTATCTCTAAGAATCTTTTCCAACAGCTTTCCCACCACAGACGTAAGGCTCACTGGTCTATTATTACCCAGACTATCACTACTACCTTTTTTGAACAAGGGGACAACATTCGCCTCCCTCTATTTGGTGCAGTTTTTCATTGATTCTGTTATGGTTACTATTCCATTATGGATTTATTGTGTATTCCTGTAAGAAAATGAATCTCAGAGTTGTATGTAGTGACATATATGTACTTTGATAATAAAGTTACTTTGAATTTTGAACTTTGAGATGCGAAATATGTTCTCTGCTGGTAGCACATGGAGAGAAGAACCCAGCCTTTGGTTGTTTTTGTTAAACATAAACGAATAACATCTGGTAACATAAGAAACAGCCCCTAAATTTCAGGACACAATTGACTGAGGGTTGTTTTATCTGTTTACAAAAGGGAGATGGCACTGATCTAAGTAATTACAGATCAGTCAGTTTAGCACCTGCAGCAATTAAATGTTACAGGTTAATTAAGGATGCAAGTAGCAGGTATTTAAGTAAGGAGAAAATTGCTGAAAGCAGGCAGTACAGATGGCAAAAAGGGTGCCACAGTAATGTAGTAGTTAGCGTGATGCTATTAGAGCTTGGGGCATCAGAAATCAGAGTTCAGTTCCCACCTCATTTATAAGGAATTTGTACACTCTTCTGTGAACACACGGGTTTCCTCCAGGTGCTCTTGCTTCTTCCCACGTCCAAAGACCTACAGGGTAGTAGGTTAAATGTTCATTTCAAATTGTCCCTTGATTAGTTTAGGATTAACCAAGGGGGCTGCTGGGAGGTGCAGCTCGTTGAGCTGGCACAGCCACTTCCAAGCGGCACGTGTGAGGGGGAGAAGATGGTGGCACGCCTGCATGTGCGCAGCCCTCCGGTGAAAAATGATATCATATCTGTTAAATAGGGGCCGTGGACAATTCTGATCTGATGGAGAATGGACGTGAAAGCACAGAGGAACATCTGGAGAAATTTCTGATACGCCCGTACGCTGCTGTCGTTACTGTGTGGTTGGGAATCTTTCGGAGGGTAGGCCTCAAAATCCCCGGCCTTGCCTGCTTTTGGCTGCCGAGAAGGAGGTTGAATTGTTCAGACGGAGATAGTGCTCAGTACTCCGTGTTGGAGAGCTGATCAGAGCTGAAGTTTTCGGATGACTCAGAGTCGGACTGTGGTCAGGAATGACAGGGAGAGTTTTTCTTCCTTCTCCCGTCTGCGTGAGATGTGGGACTTTCGAGAGACTTTGAACTTTTTACTGTGCTCATGGACTTCTTCATCAAGTTATGGTATTGTTGCACTGTTGTAACTATATGTTATAATTATGTGGTTTTGTCAGTTTTTTCAGTCTTGGTCTGTCCTGAGTTTTGTGATATCACACCAGAGGAAATAATGTATCATTTCTTAATGCATGCATTACTAAATGACAATAAAGAGGACTACGTGTCTCCATAATCATCATCACCTCAAAGCAGAAAAATAAAAATAAAAATAGACTTTCACGCCTTAAGTTTTGTTGAGATGATAGCCAATGTGGTAGACTGTGTGAGTGACTTAAAAAACTGAATAGTATTCAAACTGGAGTACAATCTATACTGCACATACTAAATGATACGATCAGTTTGATCAATCGAACTTGGTTCATTGATTTTGCTCTTTACAGTAGCAGCTCACTCATGAACCTTGATGACTGGCTCAGTGACCAGATGTGACCAGATATGGGAAGGGAATAGGAGAGAAATAGTCTGGCTTGAAGCAAAGCCAAGAGAAATCATAGATTTGTTCATTTCTGAAATGACCCCCATCCTGGAAGACTATGATGCTAAGAGATTATATTAATCCAGTAACAAATAACTCTCCAATAACCCATGCTCTGGTTTTCTCCCACATTTCACAGATGTAAGGTTTAAAGACCATAAAAGATTTTAGAACATAGAAGCAGGATTATGCCATTCCATCATGGCTGATTTATTATCTCTCTCAATCTCATTCTCCTGTCATCTCGCCACAACATTTGACACCATGAAGAAGCTATCAAACTCCACTTTAAATATATCCAATGACTTGGCCTCTATGACTGCCTGTGGCAATGAATTCCACAGATCCACCTCCTTCTGGCTACAGAAATTCCTCCTCAACTCTGCCCTAAAGGGACGTCCTTTTATTCTGAGGCTGTGTTTCAGGATTAGTAAATTAAATGGTCGTATGGGTTTAATTTGACGGTACAGGCTCGTTAGACTGAAGGGATCTGTTACTGTGGTGTCTTGGTGCCTGGTTTCAATTTTGCCAGAATTACTTGGCTCAAGTTTTCAAGTTCAAGTTTGTTGTCATCCAGCCATACACATGTATACAGTTAAATAAAACGTCGTTCCTCTGGGGCCAAGGAGGAAAACACAGCATACATAGTCATGCACAGCACATAGTTACAATTCAGGACAGATAGTCACAAAATAATATTAGCACTAATCCCTGAGTGGCATGGCTGAAGGTTGACAGGCTGGCATAAAGTCTGAAGTGAAAGTTTGTGTAAGATAGTATAACGTTACTGGCACTATTGTAATAAAACAAGCAGTCATATAAATATGTGACTGGTGGTTGTCTATCATGCTTAACGATGTCAGGAAAACTGTGTGGTAGAGTTTTTAAAGTGGAGAACCCATTGCACTGGGCAGTTCCACTCTCTCGACCTCAGACATCTGGGTCCAATGGTACAAACCAAGTGTCACAAACTGGGATCTTCCTTGGTTGCAGTGGATGAGCACAACGTCTTCTGCACCTTGTCATGCTCTTCGCTCTCCATGGAGCGTTGCAGTATCGCCTTCCTAGCCGTTGGATCTCCCTGTAGATCTTATCTGCCCGGTCCACCAGAGCTGACGTTGCAGGCTGGGATAGGCGTGTCCCTGTCTCACCGGGGTATGGGGCCACCAGCTACCCTCACTTGGAGTACCCCCACCTGTTGAAGTGGTGTACCAGGGTGTGGTCACTGCCACATGCAAACAGCTACTTGGAGCCGCTGGTGAGAGCTGCGTGTCCAGTGGGGATCAAAGGTGAGTGAGCTGCTTCTGAACGGACATGACAAGCCCCTTTACTGGATGTGCTACCCCTTCCTGGACACCCCATACATCCCTGATACATGAAACAGCAGCAATTAAAAATGAAAAGTGAAGAGTGCAGGATGAGAGTGTGTCTGTGAGTTGGGCAGTGGACAAGGGAAGGATTCATTAAAGTCCTGAATTCCAGCTATAAGTAAGTATGGTATTTGGAGCACAGGTAAAACTGAAGTCACTGGGCATCAAGTTGGGGTCACTTCTATAGCTGGTGACAAACCCTGCATGAAGAAAGGTGACTGTGGACATTGGGATCTCCTCAGGGCCTAACTACCACCAGGTGCTTCATCAATTACTCTCTCTTCGTGGAGATGTTCGCTTATGATTACACAATGTTTCAAAGGTACATTTAATGTCAGAGAAATGTATACAATATACATCCTGAAATGTTTTTTCTTCACAACCATCCACAAAAACAAAGGAGTGCCCCAAAGAATGAATGACAGTTAAATGTTAAAACCCCAAAGTCCTTCCCAGCTCCCCTCCCTCCCATACGTAAGCAGCAGCAAGCAATAATCTTCCCCTCCCCTGACAAGCAAAAACAGCATCGGCATCCGCCACCAAGCAGTCAAGCTTGAGCAAGGCATCAATAAAGACACAGACTTGCAGTACTTCAAAGACTACTAGTTCACCCAGTATTCGACATACCACTCTCTCTCCCTAATAAGTGAAAAAGTGGTGTCTCTGTTTCCCAGCGAGAGAGGAGACATAACAAACAGCTTGCTGGTTTACAACGTTAAAAGTTCATTGTGTTGCTTTTTCCAAGCACTGTGCCCAAAGATCTTGGGTCTCTCAGCACACAGCCGTAGATCTTCCATCTCCCACGACACACCAGTCTTCCGCTCGGACACAGACCTCCGATCCCGCCTGTCTCCAGAACCATGAAAACTCAGTCCTCCGAAGGCGAGCAGAACTCCTAGTTCGGGCCCTTGTTGTGCCAAACAATGGCCAGTTATGAAACCCCGAGAGCGGGTCCCATTCCCGCAAAGAACCATAGTTAGCACATAACTCTCAGTCAGGGCCTTCAAAAGAACCCTGAAAGGGAAAAATAGAGATATTAAAGATAGAAATAGAGCTGTTTTCAAAGATGCAAGCAAAGGAGTGGCCATTAGGTGCCATTAGCCCTCCTAAGGTCCACCTTCTAGTACTGTTCTAATGTTCACTTCTCTTTGTAAATTGTCCACACCAACAGGCAGCAAGATCTCACAGCATTCACACCCAAAGTTGTGGTTCACAATGCCAAGAATTGACCATATCCAACAAGAAATCGACTAACCTGGCTGATATTGGCATCATATACAACAATTACCAGAGCCATTACTGCTTAGAATAATTCTATAATATCATGAGAGTTTTGATGTTTTGCTGTACATGTGGCAAATAAAGCTAATTTCTTTAAGAGATTGCTTGTTGTCACATTTTAGTGTGAATCTTAATGCAACTAGCAATATAGACTTGGAACACCAGGAGCTTGACAACAGACAGCATCAAATTACGGTCAACGTACATTTCCATCATGAGGTATAAAAAAACCTCCTGTACTTTCCATGCACAATCTCTGCTTTAGGCTATAGGTTTTCTGTTGGAATCTAGCCTTCCAGTGCCTGTAGAGCCATTTTACTCAAAGCACACTGCATTTTCTAATTTTGCATTTGAGGTAAATTAGCTCTTGGATCTCCTGTTTATTCTCATTAAATAGTCTGGTGATTCCTAGTAGAGAAGACAAGAGAATAGGATTTAACTTTGAGGGAATTCAGCCAATCTGCTGCCATTATGTGAGGATTAATCAAGTTGTCTGTGAGGCATGTCTGAGAATAGTTTCCTTTCTGGAGTCATTGAGGCCTCAATTTCCTTTTTCAATCTTTTTATTAGTTTCATCAAAATAAACATAACATAGTAGTAGTACAAAGTTATTGGGAATACATTGTTATAATAAACATGAATGATTATAAAACCGGATAACACTTAAATGATAAAACTCCCAATCATATAGGATACAAATGAATAATCTAAAACAAAGAAAAATATCTAAAAAAAAATCATGAAAAAAGGAACCCCCCCCCCCTCAAGAAAAACTAATCTAAACAGAATTAATCAACTAAACTGACAAAAAAAAGACCTGGGCTGTTTTGTAACATCGTAAACAAAGAGAGAAAAGAAAACCTTAGTGTTGACGACTCCGTTTCTCTCAACCAACATTACAGAGAAGTGAAGTAAGTTTGGAAATGGTCAAATTACATCATATGAAAATGCTGAATAAGTAGCCTCCAAGTCTTTTCGAATTTAATGGAGGGGTCATAAGGAACACTTCTAATTTTTTCCAAATTTAAACACAACATAGTTTGAGAAAACCAATGAAGTATGGTAGGAGGATTAATCTCTTTCCAATTCAGCAAAATGGACCTTCTAAAATGGATCCTCAATTTCCTTGTGACAACTGTTCTGTTGCTTCTCCAGTGTTGATGCTAGAATGATGAAGATAATTGTGGCACATGGCAGTCATTGTTCCCTGCCAAGCCAACAGTGGCATAAACCTCAACACAGTCTTTGGCTTTGATGAAGACATAACCTAACAGGTGCCAGTGCCTGGAGCACAGATACTATTGTGATGTTTTGTACTTGACAACAAGGAATCATAGAAACATAGAAAACCTACAGCACAGTACAGGCCCTTCGGCCCACAAAGTTGTGCCAAACATGTCCCTACCTTAGAAATTACTAGGCTTACCTATAGCCCTCTATTTTTCTAAGCTCCATGTACCTATCCAGAAGTCTCTTAAAAGACCCTATCGTATTCGCCTCCACCACAGTTCCCAGCAGCCCATTCCACGCACTCATCACTCTCCGAGTAAAAAACTTACCCCTGACATCTCCTCTGTACCTACTCCCCAGCACCTTAAACCTGTGTCCTCTTGTGGCAACCATTTCAGCCCTGGGAAAAAGCCTCTGACGATCCACACAATCAATGCCTCTCGTGAGTCAACTTTGCAGAGAACTTCTGTCAGGAATATCAACCTCATCACCAACATCAAGGAAAAGGAACTCTGAGGAACTTTCCTTGTGGCCATCTTCCAGAAAGAAGACAAACTTAATACTTCTAACTGCAGAGAAGCCTCTATGTTGTCTGCCACAGTGAAATAATTTCTCTTGGAGTTAAATTACAATAGTAGGTAACTCTTGTATGTGCACACTTCAAAAACCAAAATCCCAAAGTCAACTTGCTTGCTGAAGAATATGAACAAGTGAGTTTTACAATTAATATTGGCAAATATGGCGGGATCTAAATGAGATCACTGGGCGCAAAGAAAAGGCTGGGAATATCAATAACTGTGGCGCTTCTCTTCCTGATGAACTTAACGTATCCTGTGCAAGATTCAAACAGAAGAGGAGCATCCCACTCCCTCCGGATGAACCGGACCTGGTGGCATCGAGATTCATTGTCACCGAGGAGGACGTTAGAAGGGCCTTCCTGAAGGTAAATCCAAGGAATGCGACGGGCCCAGATGGCGTCCCGGGACGGGTTCTCTGGGCCTGTGCAAGCGAGCTAGCTGGAGTGTTTGCTGACATCTTCAGCTGTTCCTTGCTTCAGTCTAAGATCCCCTCGTGTTTTAAGAAGGCAACGATAATCCCAGTGCCGAAGAAGAGCAAGGTGGCATGCCTGAATGACTATCGACCTGTGGCTCTGACATCAATTGCTATGAAGTGCTTCGAGCGATTGGTTATGGCACACATCAACCACAGCCTACCGGTCAACCTCGACACTTTGCAATTCGCCTACCGGAGCAACAGGTCAACAGCAGATGCCATCTCTCTGGCCCTACATTCCTCCTTAGAACACCTGGAGAATAAAGAATACATAGCCTTACATAGCCTTATGCATATGTAAGGCTCCTTTTCATTGACTACAGCTCTGCCTTTAATACCATCATTCCAAATAAACTAATTCCTAAGCTCCAGAACCTGGGCCTTAGCACTCAGATCTGCAGCTGGATCTTCAACTTCCTCACAGACAGGACCCAGGCTGTAAAGATAGGGGACAAGCTCTCCTCTACAATCACTCTGAGCACCGGTGCCCCACAAGGCTGTGTACTCAGCCCCCTGCTGTACTCACTGTACACCCATGATTGTGTAGCCAAGTTTCCATCAAACTTAATATATAAGTTTGCTGATGACACAACAATTGTAGGCCATATCTCGGGTAATGATGAGTTTGAGTACAGAGAGGAAATTAAGAACTTGGTGGCACGGTGCGAAGACAATAACGTATCCCTTAACGTCAGCAAGATGAAAGAATTGGTTGTTGACTTCAGAAGGAGTAGCGGACTGCACGACCCAATTTACATCGGTGGTGCGCAAGTGGAACAGGTCAAAAACTTTAAATTCCTCGGGGTCAATATCACAAGTGACCTGACTTGGTCCAGCCAAACAGAGTCCACTGCCAAGAGGGCCCACCAGCACCTTTACTTCCTGAGAAAGCAAAAGAAATTTGGCCTGTCCCCTAAAACCCCCACTAATTTTTATAGATGCACTGTAGAAAGCATTCTTCTACGGTGCATCACAACCTGGTATGGAAGTTGTACTGTCCAAGACCGAAAGAAGCTGCAGAAGATCTTGAACACAGCCCAGAACATCAGACAAACCAATCTTCCATTCTTGGACTCACTTTACACCGCACGCTGTCAGAGCAGTGCTGCCAGGATAATCAAGGACACAACCCACCTAGCCAACACACTTTTCGTCCCTCTTCCCTCTGGGAGAAGGCTCAGGAGCCTGAAGACTCGTATGGCCAGATTTGGGACCAGTTTCTTTCCAACTGTGTTAAGACTGCTGAACGGATCCTGACCCGGATCTGGGCCATACCCTCCAAATATCTGGACCTGTCTCTCGGTTTTTTTTTGCACTACATTACTTTCCCTTTTCTATTTTTCTATTTATGATTTATAATTTAAATTTTTAATATTTACTATCGATTTGTACTCCAGGGAACAGGAAGAGCAGAATCAAATATCGCTGTGATGATTGTACGCTCTAGTATCAATTGTTTGGCGACAATAAAGTAAAGTAAAGTAAATCAAAGACCCTCTCCCAATTGACTTCCAATATCATCCTACAAATGTAAAGTCCAGGAGAAATGATGCCCAGCATAGATCATCTCTTATATCCTATTTGGGGTGGCGTGGTAGTATAGCGCTTTGTGTCGTGCTCTTATAGAGCCAGTGACCCAGGTTCAATTCTGCCACTGTCTGTAGGGAATTTGTACATTTTCCCCAAAACCTTTTATTTTTCTGGGTGCTCTAGCTTCCTCCAACATTCCAAAGACATATTGGTTAGTAGTTTAATTGGTCAAGCGAGTATAATTAGATGGCGTGAGCTCTTTTGCCTGAAGTTCCTATTACGTTGACATATCTTTAAATTAAAAAAATGCAAATAAAACCGCAAGAGATACCTTTTAATGAAGGTTTTCTAGCAATCATCATTGCTTTCCATGCACCAGCAGAAGCTGATCAGGCAGCAATGATCCCTGACTTCCTATCAGATTGGAAAGCATGGTCTATGTACAGCAGTTCCCTCAAAGAATGGGAGATACCTGAGCTGAGGTCTCTGTCGGTCAGGGTCGGCCATGGGTGCTGCACCCTAGCTGTCTAGATACACAAGCCATCATGGAGAGCAAGCTATTGCCCATGTAGAAAGCTCCCTATCTCCATGCAGCTAATGAACCCAGAGAAACAGCAGAGCACCAGTTGGCACTGGCATCATTGCAGGAGTTGCCAATCAGCATTGAACTAAATGTAGAACTGCCTCAGGGTCCATAGCTGTGGAATTTTCCCTTGGGATTTACACCTGAAGCATCCCCCATGAATGGGTACAACCACAAGGCAGCGGAGGTTTCCCTTCTCCTAGATGAGCTGCCAACCACGGCCGATGAGCCCCATCCACCCAAAGTGACTAGTTTTAAGGCACCAGTATCCCACATTTGCTCCTTCTCCTGTCAGTAGAAACAGTTCCATCATGTTTAGTAGCTAAGCCACTCGCGACAGCCAGGAGCTGGACTTGGTCATCAGAAGCCACTTGAAGCACATGCCATTGGGAGCATTTAGTAAATAGTGGGAGCTCAATGACTTTTGGCTTGTTTGGGAAAGTGAAGAGGTGATAGACAGGACCTATAGGGAGATAGTCACCCCAAGGCTGCAGGAGACAGATAAATGGGTGACTGCCAGGAGAGGAAACGGAGAATGTCGGAAGAACACAGGAGAATACACCTGTGGCCATCCCCCTCAAAAATAAGTACTCTATTTTGAGTACTGTTGGGGAAGTGGGGGGGGGGTTGATCTACCTGGGGCAAGCAACAGTGTCTGTGCCTCTGGCACTAAGTCTGGTCCTATGGCTCAGAAGGGCAGGGAACTGAAGAGAATGACAGCAGTAAAAGGGAACTCTATAGTTAGGGAGACAGGTAGGCAATTCTGTGGATGCAAAAAGGAAACAGATGGTAGTTTGCCTCGCAGGTGCCAGGGTCCGTGACGTTTCTGAACAAATCCTGCAAATATCCTGAAAAAGGAGGGTGAAAAGCCAGAAATCATGGTACATATTGGTACCAACAATATAGGCAGAAAAAGGGAGGAGGTCCTGAAATCAGAATACAGGATGTTAGGAAGGAAGCTGAGAAGCAGGACCTCAAGTGTAGCATCCTCGGGATTGCAGCCTGTCCCACACAACAGTGAGGATAGGAATGGAATGAGGTGGCAGATAAACGTGTGGCTGAAGAATTGGAGCGGGGGCTGGGATTCAGATTTCTGGATAATTGGGACCTCTTCTCGGGCAGGTGGGACCTGTACAAAAGGGTGTTGTGTTGAACTTGAATCTGAGGGGGCCCGGTATTCTTGCGGGTAGTTTGACTAGAGCTGTTGGGAGTAGTTTAAACTAATAGGGCGGGGACATGGGAACAAGTTTGGTAGAGCTGAGGATGAGCCCACAGGTTTACAAGTAGATGATGGATGTGACGTGAATGTAGGGAAGGCTAAGCCAATGATTGGATACAAATACAGACGGAGCAAAGAGTTAAATAGTACCATAGAGGCAAAGTTCAAATGGGCAAAGAATGCAGGACTGAAAGTGCTGTATTTGAATGAGCGTAGCATGCGGAATAAGGTGGCAAACCCATGGTGCAATTAGAGATTGGACAATATGATGTTGTGGGCATCACTGAGTCATGGCAGAAAGAAGGCCATAGTCGGGAGTTTAACATCAAAGGATGTACTTTATATCGAAAGGACAGGCAGGAAGGCATAGACGGTGATGTGGCTCAGTTGGTAAAAGCTGGAATTAAATCTTTAGAAAGAGGTAACAGAGGGTCAGAGAATGTTGAATCGTTGTGGGTGGAGTTAAGAAACTGCAAGGGTAAAAATCCATTATTGGAATAATATATAGGCCTCCAAATAGTAGCCATGATGTGCGGTGAGAGTTTCAAAAGGAGCAGGAAAAGGCATATAATAAGAGTAATGTCACAATTGTAATTGGGGATTTCAATATGCAAGGGAATTGGAAAAATCAGGTTGGTGTCAGATCACAAGAAAGGGAATTTGTTGATGCTACGAGATGACATTTTAGAATAGCCTGTGTGTGAGCCTACTTGGGGAAAGGCTATCTTCGATTGGGTGTTGTGTAATAACCCAGATCTTATTAGGGAGCTTAAAGTAAAGGAACCCTTAGGAGACAGTGATCATAATATGATTAAATTCAGACTGCAATTTGAGAGGGAGAAGCACAAGTCACATGTATCGGTATTTCAATAGAATACAGGGAATTACAGAGGCATGAGAGAGGAGCTTGCCCATTGATTGGAGAGGATTCTGGCAGGAATGACTGCAGAGTAGCAGTGACTGAAATTTCAGGGAATAGTTCACAAGGTTACAGGGAAAAAAGTTCTCAAGTGGCAGTGATGGGCAACCATGGCTGACAAGGGAAGTTAAGGACTGAATAAAAGCCAAATACAAGGGCCTATAAGGTAGGAAAAAAGAGTGGGAATGAAGGGGTTAACATGTGAGGAGCAATTGGCAACTTTAGGCCTGTACTCACTGGAATTTAGAAGAATGCAGGGGGATCGCATTGAAACCAATCAAATGTTGAAAGGACTTGATAAGGTGGATTTGGAGAGGATGTTTCTTATGGTGGGGGTATCCAGAATAGAGGGCACAGCCTCAAAACTGAGGAGCGACCTTTTAGAACAGAGGTAAGGAGGGATATTTTTTAGCCAGAAGAGTAGTGACCCTGTGGAATGCTCTGCCACAGACTGTGGTGGAGGCCAAGTCCGTGGGTATATTTAAAGCAGAAGTTGATTGTTTCCTGATTGGTCAGACTATCAAAGAATATGGCGAGAAGGCAGGTGTACTGTGTTGAGTAGGATCTGGGATCAGCCATGATGGAGCAGACTCGATGGGCTGAAGGGCCTAATTTTGTTAAACATAGAAAAAATAGAAAACCTACAGCATAATACAGGCCCTTCAGCACACAAAGTTGTGCCGAACATGTCCCTACCTTAGAAATTTCTAGACTTCCCCATAGCCCTCTATTTTTCTAAGCTCCATGTACCTATTCAAAAGTCTCTTAAAAGACCCTATCGTATCCACCTCCACCACCATTGCCAGCAGCCTATTCCACACACTCACCACTCTCTGCGTAAAAAGCTTACCAGTGATATCACCTCTGTACCTACTCCCCAGCACCTTAAACCTGTATACTCTTGTGGCAACCATTTCAACCCTGAGAAAAAGCCTCTGACTATCCACACGATCAATGCCTCTCATCATCTTATACACCTCTGTCAGGTCACCACTCATCCTCCGTTGCTCCAAGGAGAAAAGGCCGAGTTCACTCAACCTGCTTTCATAAGGTATGCTCCCCAATCCAAGCAACATTCTTGTAAATCTCCTCTGCCCTTTTCTATGGTTTCCACATCCTTCCTGTAGTGAAGTAACCAGAACTGAGCACAGTACTCCAAGTGGGATCTGACAAGGGTCCTATATAGCTGCAACATTACATCTCAGCTCCTAAATTCAATTTCATGACTGATGAAGGCCAATACACCGTATACCTTCTTAACCACAGAGTCAACCTGCGCAGCTGCTTTGAGTGTCCTATGGACTCTGACCCTAAGATCTCTCTGATCCTCCACACTGCCAAGAGTCTTACCATTAATACTATATTCTGCCATCTTATTTGACCTACCAAAATGAACCACTTCACACTTATCTGGGTTGAACTCCATCTGCCACTTCTCATCCCAGTTTTGCATCTTATCAATGTCCCGCTGTAACATCTGACAGCCCTCCACACTATCCACAACACCTCCAACCTTTGCGTCATCAGCAAACTTACCAACCCATCCCTCCACTTCCTCATCCAGGTCATTTAATAAAAATCACGAAGAGTAAGGGTCCTAGAACAGATCCCTGAGGTACACCACTGGTTACCGACCTCCATGCAGAATATGACCTGTCTACAACCACACTTTGCCTTCTGTGGGTAAGTCAGTTCTGCATCCACAAAGCAATGTCCCCTTGGATCTCATGCCTCCTTACTTTCTCAATAAGCTTGGCATAGGGTACCTTATCAAATGCCTTGCTGAAATCCATATTTGTTCCTTTGTTTTATTGTCTTATATTCTTATTACCACCCCCAGCTATTACAACCTTAAAGAACCATATGAGAGATACCACCAACTCTTAAATCCTTAGTCAGTGACACCTTGCAATAGAGAAGGAGCATTCAACATATCGTCAAGAACCTGAAGTTCGTATGTCAAGAGCTCATTGAATCCCAGTGTAAGTAATGAAAGACGTGCATCACCTCCCAAACTGACTACCAACCTACCCCACCAAGCTCCAACTGTGGCAGATTCACCAGGTTTCAATACTGACTTTGCATAGAATTGAAGTGGAAGCAATCCAATTCAATCCAAAAAGACGATCTAAGAGATGAGATGGCAGTGTCTTGTATAAGCCAGCAGCTGTTAATTTACATAGAATTTGTGTTAGTGATCCTTGTTCACAGCTGCTTCACAAACACTTAGCACATCAGTGTTTCTGGTGCATTTTGCCCTGTTGTCAATGGATGAACTGGTGTTTACGCTCTTTGCACATTGCTTTGCAAAGCCTTGATCTTTTACAATTATATTGCTGTTAAAACTTGTCTGCAAAGTGGTAAGTTTAATATAAAATGCCTGAAAAGTATAGTGCAAAGGATCAGAAGGTACCCAGTCACTCCTTTGAAAATTTTTAGGAAAGGTGCTAACCAAACTGTAATACTGCCCTGACCTATTTTGCTGCACCATTGCGGTTCACTGTGAACCATTTTATTGCTGGAGGTGACAATGACATATACAGCGGATTAGATGGTGAACAGAAAACAAACTTTAGGCATAAATTGATTTTCTTTTTGATTGGCAAGTTGTAAAATGTGGCATATCCCAGAGATTAGCACAGTACTCATCTTTTTGTACTTGATGCTAGTGAGTTCGATAAAGGGAAGTTATCCATCTTGACACAAGAAATTGGAAAAAAAAAATATATATAGTGTGTTGGTAGACCAAACAGAATTTTAAAATTGTATTTTAATTTTGAGATACAGCATGGAATAGACCCATCCAGCCCTTTAAACCACGCCACCCTGCAATCCCCCAATTTAAACATAGCATAATCATGAGGCAATTTACAATGACCAATTCACCTAGCAACCGGTACATCGTTGGAGAGTGGGAAGAAACTGGAGCACCCGGAGGAAACCCACGTGTTCACAGAGAGAACGTAGAGACTCCTTACAGGCAGCATTTTGGAAATTGAACCTGGGTAGCTGGTACTGTAAGCATTGTGTTATTGAGTACACTACTGTGCCGCCTGTCATGGGTATTTTCTGAAAATTAAAATATCATGGTAGGGAAGTTTTGCTTCAGTTAAACCAAGTCACACTTTTGCTTGGCTTAACTAAAGCATAATCTTCCTACCTTTATATCTGGAGTACTGTACGTATAATGTACAGGAAAGAATGTAAATATATTAGAAACAAATCAGAAAAAGAACTGATACCTAAGATAGACATGTTGTTTGATGAGGAAAGGTTTGGTGGACTAAGCTTGAATCTGCTGGAGTTTAAAGGACGGTGGAGTAACTTACTTCAAACACATAAAACCTTGAGAGGTAGATGTTGAGTGAATGTTAAACTCGGATTCATTTCACAGCACCACGGTTGTGTGGAGGTTAGCCTGACACTATTACAGCTTGGGATGTCGGAGTTCAGAATTTAATTCCAGCGCCATCTCTAAGAAGTTTGTACATTCTCCCTATGACCACATGGTTTTCCCCAGGGTGCTCTGGTTTCCTCTCATAGTCCAAAGATGTATCAGTTAGTAGATTAAACATTCTGTGATTAGGCTAGGGTTAAATCATTGGGTGTCAGGGGAGAGTTGCTCATTGAGCTGGAAAGGTCTGTCCATGCTGTATCACTAAATAAATAAAGTTCATCATTTTAAAGCAGGGATGAGGATTTTTAAAAATTCTCTCAGAGAGTTGTGAGTCCTTGCAATGCTTTTCCTCAAAAGGGCAGTGGAAGCTGAATGTCCAAGTACTATTATATTTGACAAGGTGCCACACATGAGGCTGCTTGGCAAACTATGAGCTGTTGGCGTTGCAGGAAAGATGCTAGCAAGGATAAAGCAGTGGCTGATTGGCAGGAGGCAAAGAGTGGGAATAAATGGTTGGCTGCTGGTGACTAGGGCATTGTGTTTGGACCACTTCTTCTTACGTTACATGTCTCTGTCTTGATGGAAAAAATGATGGCTTTGTGGCAAAGTTTGCAGAAGATAGGGAGCTAGGTGGAGGGGTGGGTAGTTTTGAGGAAATAGGGAGGCTACAGAAGGACTTAGATTAGGAGAATGGGCAAAGACATGGCAGATGAAATACAGTGTCAGGAAGTGTATGGTCATGTACTTTTTTTTAGAAGAAATGAAAGGAGTGACCATGTTCTAAATGGAGACAAAATACAAAAATCTGAGGCACAAGGGATTTGGGAGTCCTAATGCATTCCCTAAAGGTTAATTTGCAGGTTGAGTCTGTGGTGAGGAAAGCAAATGTAATGCTAGCATTTACTTCTAGACAATTACTTTACTTTATTCTCGCCAAACAATTGATACTAGAGCATACAATCAGCATAGTGATATTTGATTCTGCACTTTGCGCTCCCTGGAGTACAAATCAATAGTAAATATTAAATATTTAAATTACTTATCATAAATAGAAAATAGAAAAGGGGAAGTAAGGTAATGCAAAAAAACTGAGAGGCAGGTCCGGATATTTGGAGGGTACGGCCCAGATCTGGGTCAGGATCCATTCAGCAGTCTTATCACAGTTGGAAAGAAGCTGGTCCCAAATCTGACCGTACACATCTTCAAGCTCCTGAGCCTTCTCCCAGAGGGAAGAGGGACAAAAAGTGTTTTGGCTGGGTGGGTCACGTCCTTGATTATCCTGGCAGCACTGCTCCGACAGCGTGCGGTGTAAAGTGAGTCCAAGGACGGAAGATTAGAATATAAAAGCAAGGATGTAATGTCAAGACTTTATAAAGCACTGGTGAGGCCTCACTTGGTTTTGGGTCCCTTATCCTAGAGAGTTTAAAGGAGGTTCACAAAAGTGATTCCTGGATTAAATGGCTTGTCATATGAAGAGCGCTTAATGTCTCTGGGCCTGTATTCGCTGAATTTAGAATGAGAGGAAACTTAATTGAAACCTATCAAATGATAAAAGGCCTTGATAGAGTGGATGTGGAGAGGATACTCCCTATGGTGGGAGTGTCTAAGACAAGTGGACAGAGACTCAAAATAGAGGGGCATCCCTTTGAAATGGAAATGAGGCAGAATTACTTTAGCTAGAGAGCAGTGAATCTGTGGAATCTGTGGCCACAGGAGGCCGTCTTTATGTATATTTGAGGCAGTGGTTGATAGATTCTTGATTGGTCAGGGCTTGAAAGGATACGGGGAGAAGGCAGGAGATCGGGGCCCTGAGGGAAAAATGGATCAGCCATTATTAAATGGTGGAGCAGACTTGATGTACCAAATGACCTAATTCTGCTCTTATATCTTATGGTCTTTTATGAAGGGAGATAGAGTAGGTACAGAACAATACAACATTTCTGTGGATAAATGGGAATACAGAGTTGAATTCACAAGTGGATCAGCCATGATTCTTTGAATAGCAGGGCAGACTCAGTGGGTTGAGTGACGGGCTTCTGCTCATCATAAGTCATATGTTCAGATCAAATTTCCAGTTTAGGTGTTATATTGAGTGTGTATATGTGGTGACACTCAATCAGTTACTGGTATGTTGTGTATTATGGGATTGCTTTTATATTTACATTTATTGCGTTTTTATTAATGTACTCATTATGCTTATTGTGTTTTTTTTGGTTGCACTGGAACCAAAGGAGAATCATTTAATTCTCCTTTACACATGACAATGAGCAGTCTTGAATCTTGAGCCTGAATTTCTGTTGCTATTGACTGTATTGACTGGATAGACTGCGTAGGAATGGAATCATGATTGAAAAACGCCCAAAGCCAGAGGTGATTTGGTATTTCCAAGAGATTAGTATTGAATTCTGTCTACGGTATTCCTTTAGATATCAGCTGGACCCTTTTCTGCCTAGGGGAGTGATCAGTCAGTGCAAAAAGTAGGAATCTTGTTGTAGAACCCCTAAGTGACTCATTTTGATCACTTAAAAAAGATTAGGGAAAGTAATTTTTTTTTCCTTAAAATGTGTTGAAACATAAACTGTTCTTTGTGTCTTTCCTGGGAAATTGGACATTGAGTTAAGAGTGTCAGGGCTCAGGTGCACAGAAACACATGGGTCAATGACATGGATTAGGTTGTCTACTATGCTTTCACTCCTGTGTCAGGAGTGTCTGGGCTTGGTGGATACATCAAGTAGATCTCTGATAGTATCGGGTTCACTGTCCACAAAGCTCTAAACTAAAAAGGAGACTTTATCCCTTATCCGATATAGGTATCTACGGGTACCATCGCTATAGGGAGGTTGTACTGTACCCGCCTACTCTTCAAAGATCAACTTACTTCCCTATCTAGTCTCTGTGGTGACGTCTAGCTCCAAAAACCCAATTCTGAATGGTTTTCTCCCCCTCCCTTCAAAAGAGGAGATACTTCTAGCTAACTAAGTATTTTAAACCATTTATATTAATTTTAATGACACTCCTTTAAATGTTAGACAAATAGTTCTTAGCTCACGTTTAATGTTTGCAGAAAATTTCTGATTTATAAAAGATTTCTGAATTACAAAAGATCGATAAACTACAAATGATTTTCCAAACGCGAGTATAATTCTTATGAAATAAAAGAATATGCCAATGAGTTGCAGATGAATGGGCAACTCGTCGCAGAAAATGAAGTTTGAGTAATGTCTAGTTCTTTCTGTCACCCCATCTTTCTCTTATTCCTCTTATCATTCCAAACAATCCCCAATACTTTCTAACACTTATATTGTTAGAAACATCATCTGTATCATCTGCATGTGATGTTTATTAGATACCTTCGCTGGGACAAAGTAATTCACACAGATGGTCTAAATGCTTCTGAGGACAGAGATCCCCAACACTCAAAATTAATGCTGTGAGGACTGGCTCACTGAATGTCCCAACTATTGATTGGTCAACTATACCCCTGATTGGCTAAGTGACAAAATTAGTCTGGTCTGCAAGCTTCCTTAAGTTGCTGAGGAGGGAGATCTTGTAATCCAAGTTCATCGCTCCTTCGAAGTGACCACACAGGTCGATCAAGTGGTTAAGGAGGCTTATGGAATGCTTGCTATTATTAGTTGAGGCATTGAGTTCAAAAATCAAGAAAGAATTTTACAACTTTATAAAACTCTGGTTTGGCCACATTTGGAGTGTTGAATACAGTCCTGGTCACCCCACTATAGGAAGGATATTAAGGCTTTAGAGAGTGTGCAGAAGAGGTATCACTGGATGCTGCCTGGTTTAGAAGGCATATGCTATCATGAAAGGTTGGATGAACTTGGGTTGCTTACTCTGGAGCGGCAGAGGCTGAGAGGAGATCTGATCAAGGTTTAGAAGACTATGAGTGGCATAGATAGAGTAGGTAGGGAGCATCTGTTTCCCAGGGTTGAAATGTCTATTGCCAGAGGGCATACAATGAGTGTGAGGAAGATGGAGGGATATGGAAATGGTTTAGGTAGTAGGGATTAGTGTTTGGTGTTGTTTGATTTGCTTTTTTGCTGGTTTGGCACAACATTGTGCACCAAAGGGCCCTTTCCTGTGCTGTACTATGTTCTGTGTTCTAAATAACTTAGCCAATGATGTCTTGTTTGATGCAAGCCAAATAACGTTGTCTAACTTTGATTAAAATGAGCCTACAAGAAGTAGAGAAAGAAATATTGGTTGGATTTAACTTTGTCAAAAACAACACTGGCTCTGGCCTCTGGTGGTTAGAATCCCGTGAATCACTGGGACAAATTGGGGGGCGCAATTTGCCACTGTTATGCAACCAAGGGAGAGTTCCATATCTGGTTGAACTAGGAACTTGGTTTGACTGAATAACCAGAGAATAGAATAGCATAAATGGAAAATATGCATAATACCAGTGAGTTTCAAAAGTATTAGGAAATCAGCATGTTGCCAGAAGTAATTTGATTTACAACATTCCAATTACAATGGACTAGCAGCCTTAATTCAGTGCTCTTGAGAATAAAAGTACCAATGCTGAGAGAAGAAAAAAAACAGTAATTTATCTTTATGCCAGCTCCTGGAGCTGCTCAAAAGCAGGAATGAAACTCATCTGCACCAGCTCAGCAGGAGAATAATTGTGGATCTAATATTAGGTAACACTCTACAAGAGCTGTGGCATAAGTAATGGTTGCATTGACATTTAGAGAGATAGAGGGTTTGTATCCTCCTTTGTTTTAATTGTACAGGCCAGTCCCGGCTGTTTCATTAACGTCACAATATAATGGCAGTTCAGCCTCAAGTAGCTCGGACCTTGTTTGGCTGTGGCAGCCCCTGAAGAGACACTATATCGTATTACAAGTTTAAATTTGAAACATGTTTGTTGCAAACTATTGGGTTCAGTCAAAATCTTCAATGACTTGTACAACAGCTGTACACAAAACTTCAAATGTGCATAGATTCAACTGTCTGTCACTGCCTTCCCATAGTTTATTTTGGTGGAGTATGGAACGAGATTATAGAAGAGGATTATGAGGGTGAAGGTTGCTGTCACAATATAACAATGAGTCATGTGACTCAATTTTATGGAAATTGGATTACAGTATATAAACTTTTAAACTACCCTTATTATTAAGTGAAATGATTCTTGTATCATATGCGCAGCTTTATATTGTCATAGTTTGAAATTATGGAATAATATCCATAAGGCCTTGTTACTTTGATATCTGTGAGAAGTATAATGGTCTAGAAATGACTTTGTATGACTTCAAAAAAAAAAGTGACGCTAAGCAGGTGAGCCTTGATTGGCTTAAACTGAAACAGGATATCTTTGCACACATTTTTTGACTCTTTCATGATCAGTCAATGGGCTTTTTATTGTTCATCACACTGAGTTAAAAATTGTTTTATTATCTTTTAAGGGTTTTAAAGCAGTACTGTATATTTCAGAAATCTGCATGAAGATCCAGGTTTGAGATCTTAACTTGTGAACTTCAGAAATCAGAATTATTGAGTTCCCTGTGACAGAAGGATCTGTTGCAGATTCTGACTGTTGCAGCTAATACAATTTCTGTGGCCAGCTTCTAAAGTGAAATACCTGAGTACAAATGGCACGCTTCCTGCCACAGGAGATTGCTGCCACGGGATGGATGGATGTTGAAATGAAAGTGGATTGGAGGGAGAGTGCTCCCATGAGGCCTGGATATTGGCACAGAATACATTGAAGATGAATAAAAAGCAAGCAAAGACCAGACTCGACCCACTCTGTCTGTGTCTGTGACCCAAAGTCCTCTGTCCTTGAGATGCAAGAGATTGCAGATGCTGTAATCTGGAGCAAATAAGAAAGCTGCTGGAGGAACTCAATGTATCTCTGGTAGCATCTATGTAAAGAAAAAGACTGACATCATTTTGGGTTGAGATGCTTTACTGAGATTTTCTTACTGAGTATGGCATTTTGTAATCCTTTCTTCACCAAACAAATACTCTCCCCCCCCCCCCCCCACACACACACACACACACTCACACACACTCACAAATATAGCAATAGGAAATACACAGAAGTCAATTGCAGGTAGGCTTTCAAACTCACTTATCTGATAAACAACATCTTTACCTTTTGATATTGTTAAACCTTCTTCAAATTCAAGTGCAAATTCACATATGTGCCTTACCTACTTTGAACGTGGAGGACAATGGTATGGTTGCTTTCATCTACTTATCATTGAAGTTGTTGCGGCTAACCACTGTGTGACGTGATCCTGAATTATCCCTGTGAACTGTGCTTTTAAAAGAGAGAGAGAGAGAGAGAGAGAGGTGTCCAACACAGACACCTTGTCATAAAGAGACAGAGAGGCGAACACTGTTTGGAGATGGTGTTATGGTTTCTCTGCAGCATGTTTACACTTCTGCAAGGACACTGGCAGCTTCTGTTCTTACAGAGAGAGAAGGGAGGAGCTACTTGACGGACAGCTGGTGATCAGCATGGTGAGATAAATAGGTCAGATGATAGACTCAAGGACACATGGTTTTTGACACTGGATGAGCTTTGTTGTGCCCGCAGAAAGGTGGGTTTTGGAGGATTGATCAGGAGAATCGATCAGTGGCTCTCACAGTGTGGAAAAGGTGTGGCCGGTGGGGAGTTATTCGTATGTCCAGCCCTCACCTGGGTTGATAATTCCACCACAGAAGAACGGTCACCTTTGTTGTGGTCACAGTCAGTGACTTCTAAAGGATTTTGCAGGACAACGGGAAGATCGATGGCGTCAGCTCTCCCTCTCTTTCCATCACTACTCAACTCAATACCACGAACTGAACTGAACTTCCTGAACTTTACTCATCATCGTATGGCTGTATCTATTTACTAGCAGTGACTAGTGGTGTACTGCAAGGCTCAGTGCTGGGACCCCAGTTGTTTACAATATATATTAATGACTTAGACAAGGGAATTAAATGCAGCATCTCCAAGTTTGCGGATGACACGACGCTGGGCGGCAGTGTTAGCTGTGAGGAGGATGCTAAGAGGATGCAGGGTGACTTGGATAGGTTAGGTGAGCGGGCAAATTCATGGCAGATGCAATTTAATGTGGATAAATGTGAGGTTATCCACTTTGGTGGCAAAAATAGGAAAACAGATTATTATCTGAATGGTGGCCGATTAGGAAAAGGGAAGGTGCAACGAGACCTGGGTGTCATTATACACCAGTCATTGAAAGTGGGCATGCAGGTACAGCAGGCGGTGAAAAAGGCGAACGGTATGCTGGCATTTATAGCGAGAGGATTCGAGTACAGGAGCAGGGAGGTACTACTGCAGTTGTACAAGGCCTTGGTGAGACCACACCTGGAGTATTGTGTGCAGTTTTGGTCCCCTAATCTGAGGAAAGACATGCTTGCCATAGAGGGAGTACAAAAAAGGTTCACCAGATTGATTCCTGGGATGGCAGGACTTTCATATGATGAAAGACTGGATCGACTAGGCTTATACTCGTTGGAATTTAGAAGATTGAGGGGGGACCTTATTGAAACGTATAAAATCCTAAAGAGATTGGACAGGCTGGATGCAGGAAGATTGTTCCCGATGTTGGGGAAGTCCAGAACGAGGGGTCACAGTTTGAGGATAAAGAGGAAGCCTTTTAGGACTCAGATGAGGAAAAACTTCTTCACACAGAGAGTGGTGAATCTGTGGAATTCTCTGCCACAGGAAACAGTTGAGGCCAGTTCATTGGCTATATTTAAGAGGGAGTTAGGTACGGCCCTTGTGGCTAAAGGGATCAGGGGGTATGGAGAGAAGGCAGGTACAGGGTTCTGAGTTGGATGATCAGCCATGATCATACTGAATGGCGGTGCAGGCTCAAAGGGCCGAATGGCCTACTCCTGCACCTATTTTCTATGTTTCTATGTTTTCCCTAGGCTTGAAGAAGCTGGATTTCTATATTTACACACACACACACACACACACACACACACACACACACACACACACACATATATATATATATATATAAATCATTGCTAACCTGTTTGATACATCTAATTTATAATACTGTATTGCATAGTTACTAATAAATAGTATTAGTGAATAGCAATACCAGACTCCAAAGTGTTTTCTATTTCTGCTGGTTCTTTAACCCATCACGGGGTACGTAACAACTGCCATTGCTCACAATTTTCTGCTCATTATGATCTGGGTGGGCTCCAAACAACTTAAGAAATCACTGCTTCAGTTGACAACTGACATATAGAGCAATATTACACCTTCAGCAAAAAAAAATGTATTGGCAATAAAATCTTCATGTGTGGCATAGCTACAAAGCCTGGCTGGACCGTTTCTACTGACAGGACAAGGGGCAAATGTGGGTTATGGTGGGGTCTGACCAGGGTCCTATATAGCTGCAACATTACATCTCAGCTCCTAAATTCCATTCCATGATTAACGAAGGCTAATACACTGTATGCCTTCTTAACCACAGAGTCAACCTGCGCAACTGTTTTGAGCGTCCTATGGACTCGGACCCCAAGATCCCTCTGATCCTCCACACTGCCAAGAGACTTACCATTAATACTATATTCTGCCATCATATCTTACCCCATCACCCAGCCACCCGACCAGGAATAGGGCTCCTCTCCTCCTCACCTATCATTCCACCAGCCTCCACGTCCAGCACATAATTTTCCATAACTACCGTCATCTCCAAGGGGATCCCGCCACCAAGCACATCTTTTCCCCCTTTCCACTTTCTGCTTTCCACAGGGATCGCTCTGTACGTGACTCCCATGTCCAATCATCCCTCCCCTCTGATCTCCTTCCTGGCACTTAACCTTGCAAGAGGAACAAGTGCTACACCTGCCCCTACACCTCCTCGCTCACTACCATTCAGGGCCCCAAACAGTCTTTCTAGGTGAGGTGATATTTCACCTGCAAGTCTGCTAGGGTCATCTACTGCATCTGGTGCTCTTGGTGTGGCCTCCTGCATATTGGTCAGACCGGATATAGACTGAGAGACCACTCCACTGAGCCCCTGTGCTCCGTCTGCCAGAAAAAGCAGGATCTCCGCATGGCCATCCACTTCAATTCACTTCAATTCTACTTCCCATTCCCATTCCAACATGCCAGTCCATGGCCTCCTTTACTGCAGCGTGAGGCCACACTCAGTTTGGAGGAGCAACAGCTTATGTTCCATCTGAGTAGTCTCCAACCTGATGGCATGAACTTCGGTGTCTTGAAATTCTGGAGCTCCCCCCACCACTCTCCTTCACCATTCTTCATTTTCATTTCCCTATTTCACTTTATCTCCTTACCTGTCCATCTTCTCCCTCTGGTGCTCCTCCCCTTTCCATTTCTTCCATGGCCTTCTGCACTCTCCTGTCAGAGTCCCCCTTCTGCAACCCTTTATCTCTTTCACCAATCAAATTCCTAGCTCTTTACTTCATCCCTCCCCATCTCCTGGTTTCACCTATCACCTATCATCTTGTACTTCTTCCTCCCCTCCCGAACCGCTCATCTTTTTACCATTACTGATGAAGGGTCTCAGTCCGAAACGTTGACTGTACTCTTTTCCATAGGTGCTGCCTAGCCCGTTGAGTTCCTCCAGCACTTTGTGTGTGTTGCTCAATACTCTGAAAATTGTTTCAACTGAAGCAATACTGAGGGGATGTCCAAGTTAGTATTTTCCAAAGTACCATGCATTTTCCTGTGTGACATTCCATCAACGGGCGTAATGAAATCTTATCAAATCAGTTTCCAAAAACTTAACATGAATTTAGAATTTTCTGTAACTTTAAAGTTAATACTCAAATGCTCCCCAAATCTGGATAAGAGGTGAAACAGATATGGACAATCCCAAAGCCAAGAATACTTTTAACTTGACATGGAAGATGTAAGTAGGAACAATAGAAGGCCAATGTTGCAATACTTTGTGTATAAAATGATGAAAGGCATTGATCGTGTGGCTACCCAGAGGGGTTTTCCCAGGGCTGAAGTGGCTAGCATGAGGGGGCACAGTTTTAAGGTGCTTGGAAGCTGGTACAGGGGGGATGCCAGGGGTAAGTTTTTCACACAGAGAGTGGTGGATGCATGGAATGCACTGTCAGCGAAGGTGGTAGAGGTGGATACAATAGGGTTTTTATGGGACTGTTAGCTAGGTACACGGAGCTTAGCAAAATAGAGGGCTAGGCCGTAGGAAAATTCTAGGCGTTTCTAGAGTAGATTACATGGTCGCCACAACATTGTGGACGAAAGGACACATAATGTGCTGTAGATTTCTATGTTTCTAGGTTTCTATGTTACTACTCAACTCAGTTATCGTTAATCACCCACTTTCAGGATGCTGTTTCTGCCATTTCCCCCTATTGCCATGCAGACTCCCCTCCTACCCCTTCTCTTCTCCTCACCTGCCTATCACCTCTCTCTGGTGCCCCTCCTCCTTTCCTTTCTTCCATGGTCCACTCTCCTCTCCTCTCAGATTCCTTCTTCGCCAGCCCTTGACCTTTTCCATCAACCACCTCCCAGCTTCTCACTTTACCCCCCCCCTCCCCCACCCACATCCCCTCTCACCTGGTTTCACCTGTCACCTTCCAGCCTGTACTCCCCCCCCCACGCCTCCCCAACTTTTCTGCCTTCTTTCCCCTTCCTTTCCAGTCCAGTTCAAAATGTCAACCCTTTATTCCTCTCACAGATGCTGCCTGACCTGCTGAGTTCCTCAAGCTGTTTATGTCTGTTATTCTGGATTCCAGCATCTGCAGAATCTCTTTGATTTATAATTTCTTTTATTTCTTTCATTTAGAGATACAGACTAGGCCCTTCCAGCACTACAAGCAGCACCCCTCACCCCTGACAATTTAACCCTAACCTAATCACGGGACAATTTACAATGACCAACTAACCAATCCGGTACGTCTCTAGACTATTGGTGGAAACCAGAGGACCCGGCGAAAACCCAGGCATTCAATGGGGAGGACGTACAGAGACTCCTTACAGAGGATGGCGGGAATGAACTGCGAATTCTAATGCCTGAAGCTGCAATTTCATCGTGCTAACCTTACTGTGGCACCGAATCTGCATTTCCCCTTATCTTTTTCTTCCTTTGGCATTAAGAAACATACGTCTACTTTCTGGTTGAATACACACGATGCCTGCACTGCATTCCATAGTGGAGGATGAAGAGATTTCTCCAAATTTTGGTCCCAAGTGGTATCCCCCTTGTGCTATTGTATATTAAAGGAATCTAACATGTATGTCCATAAGGTGACTGGGACATACAGATACTCCTGTACCTAGCTTTATGAATATACAATCAATCTATGTATATATGCTATCTTACACATTTATGTTTATATTATTATGTTCTTTATCTTATTGTATTTTATGTGTTGCATCAGATCCAGAGCAACAATTATTTTGTTCTCCATTACACTTGGCTGCTGGAAATTACATGAATCAATCTCGAGATGGTTTTACTGTTAAGGAAGTTTTTGGCATTCGTACATAAAAAGAAACACACCATGTTTAATATATCAGCTTGTCAAGGTGCTCTGTAATGACAGTTTAAAAACAGGCTGTGAGGAAGGACTTGAACAATAGCAACTTATATCCGCCATTTCTAGATTCATTGCCAACGGCTTTGGAAATGTTAATGGCTGTCACAGAATGAAAACCATTTATCAGCATGTCAAAATTCTGAACTTCTCCCATTAAAACATTGCTCCCTGAAAGTGGGGAAACATCACACAGAACAGTATCTTCCCACTGACAATGAACAAATTAAGTTAAGTTCATTGTCATTTAATTATATACATGTATACCGTCAAACGAGTCTACATTTTTTTCCAAACCAGGGTGCAAGACACACATAACACATAATAACTTATGGAAGTAAGAAAGGATGAAATCTACAGATGGATTGCACATAAATAAACAAACTAAAGTGCATAAATTAAATATTGTAAGGCACAAAACAGATTAACCAGTGACACTCTGAATAAGATGCGGCAGTAAATTCAGAAGTTTAATAGCCTGAGGGAAGAAACTGTTTCCCATTCTGATTGTTCTAGTTTTGATGCAACGGAGTCTCCTGCCTGATGGTAGGAAGTCAAAGAGGATGCAGGATGAATGGGTGGAATCCTTAATAACACTAAGGGGCCTGCGTATGCTGCACTCCTGGTAGGTATCCCCAATGCATGGTAGGGACACCCCTATGATTCTGTCAGCTGTTCTCACAATTACTTGTAGGGACTTCTGGTCCGATGTTCGGCTGCTCCCATACCAGATGAAGATGCAACCTCTCAGGATGATCTCAATGGTGAATGTATAAAATGCAGTTAAGATGGAGGATGGTGGTCGGGGAGGGAGCCTCACTTTCCTCAATCTCCTTAGGAAGTGGAGATGCTGCTGTGGCTGTTGTTCATGGACATACAACAAACAGAGGGATCGATGTGGTGTAATTGCAGGAGAAGGGAGGCAGTTGGGAAAAGGCCTCTGCAAGACTTTAAAAGGCATTGAAAGACTTTGAAAGATATGTAAAGCCCCTGATATATTTTATAACGTAAGGTGTAACTTAGTTGTCACCTTCATTAATTTTGACTGTGACAAGTGTGAGAATGACAGGTGATACAAAGTGAAAGTAGCCCAAGTTGAATTTTTTTGTACACTCAAGTCCAGTTGGTTTGGTGAATTGTCAAGCAAGAATTGGAGCAGGGGTTCTGAAACTGGGGTCCACGGATCCCTCGGTTAATGGTAAGACTCTATGGATGGGAACCCATGATTTAGAGCCTCTTGATAAGAGGAAGTCTCAATGGTCCGGTGAGTTATCAAGCAGTATTTGGATCAGGATTCCCAAGCTGGGATCCATAGACCCCTCAGTTGATGGTAAGGCTCCATGTCATAAAAATGTTTGGGAACCCCTGATTTGGATTCTCTGAATAAGAGGGTAGGATAACTTTGAGCTGGAAACTTAAAAGGATATAAGGGGAGTGTGGACGGAGATCTGATAAGGAACGGGAGAGTTGAGCCTTTACAGAAAAGTCTGTCAGTTCTGAAGGCACTGCTTTTTGGGAGGATCAATCTGGTCTGTTCCCAGAACACGTTGTTGAATTGACCATTGAGACAATGACAGAATGCATGGTTCAGGTTGTAACCTAGAGAAACAAGGTGTCAGAAGCTGTAGCATCACCTATTATGTTGCAATTAGGCAAGTAAAGAGATATTGTCACAGAATAGGAAGTTCTGGCTTGTCATCACTTATTAAGTTGGCAGGGCAAATTCTTCTGGTGGGACTACAATCTGAACCAGGTATAAATTTAGGTGATCTGAATGTAGATACTAGACCTACAAAATCTTCAATACTTTTCTTGCTTTCTTCCAGAATACTCATCCAATACCCTTCAAACACATGCTATTAAACTTGAAAAGACCACTTTTCCAGCAAGCACCTCCTGCAGAGGACTTCAAAGACCACGTCCAGCCAGAGCGACCCTCGCTATGCTTGTTTTGTGCAGCTGTTGTTGTCTCTCAGTTTTGATGCAGTTTTAACTTTTAAACTCCTGCTTGCTGTAGATAATCTGGCCTGTGAGCACAGACTTCAGTATTTTAAAGTAAATGAATCGATCTTGCTATACAGTGAGTAGTATCTTAACATATTACGGGCTCTTGCAGTGCCACACAGGAGTGGCATTGTTGCCATTACAACAGGAATGGTTTTTTTCCCTTTAAGTTTCTGAAAATCAGAGACAGTAGAAGTGCTCAACTAATCGGGTATTTAGTCACTTCTATCTTTAATGTGAACAGAAACAGGACCTGAATTCAAGATTCAAAGTTCAAGACTCTGCACCATCTGCCACAAGCAGAACTTCACGGTGGCCAAACATTTTACTTCCAATTCCCATTCCCGTTTTGACTTCCTCTTGTGCCAAGATGAGGCAAACTTCAGGGTGAAGGACCAGCACCTTACATTCTCTCCAACCTGATAGCATGAAGATCGATTTCTCCTTTCAGTAAACAAATTGACCCACCCCCTCCCTCAACTTCCTCAGTTCTCCACTCTGACTTTTCACTTCTTCTCACCTGCCTACTACTTCCCCTCAGCCTTCTCCTCATTTTCCTTCTCCTGTGGTCTACTCGTCTTCCTTATCGGATTCCTACTTCTCCAGCCCTTGAAATTTCCCACCCACATTGCTTCACCTATCACCTTTCCCTTCCCTCATCTTTTCATTCTGGCACCTTCCCCCTTGCTTCTCAGTCCTGAAAAAGGGTCTCAGCCCAAAACGTCGACTATCTATTCATTTCCGTAGATGCTGAGTTCCTCCTGCACTTCAAGATTCAAGATTGTTTATTGTCATTCTTCAGTACACGAGTGTAAAGGAGAACACAATGATTGTAACTCAAGCACAAGCAGCACAAAGCACACAATATAAATATTAAAAAACAATATATATAAAAACGAACATATAAAACACAATGTACATGTAACTATTACATACCTAGACACTTATATACAAAAATGGTTTCTTGTGACATTGGAGAAAGCAGGAGAATGCGGTTATGAGGGATAATGAATCAGCCATCATTGAATGGGGGAACAGACTTGTTGAGCCGAATGGAATCATTCTGTTCCTGTGCCTTACGTTCTTATAGATGTTGCAGTTGACTAAAACAGAACCTCATTGGATGTTGTAAGACCACAAGACACAAGACATAGGAGCAGAATTAGGCCATTTGGCGCAGCAAGTCTGCTCCACCATTTCACTCAGCCCCAATCTCCTGCCTTCTCCCCGCATCCGTTCATGCCCTCTTCATTCCAGAATCTACCAACCTCTACCTTAAATATGCATAAAGGCTTGGCCTCCACAGCTGCTTGTGGCAAAGAATTCCACAGTTGTATCACTCTCTAGATTAAGGAATATCTCCTCATCTCCATCCTAAAAGGATGCTCCTCTGTTCTGAGGCTGTGTCCTCTGGTCTTAGAATCTCACATCATGAGAAACATCCTCTCCACATCCACTCAATCAAGGCCTTTCAGCATTTGATAGATTTCAATGAGGTCATCCCTCATTCTTCTGAATTCTAGCAAACACAGGCCCAGAACTATCAAACACTCTTCATAAGACAAGCTGTGTAAACCTGGAAACATTTTGGTGAAACTTCTTTGAAGCCTCTCCAGTTTCACCACATCCTTTCGAAGAAAAGTGGCCCATAACTATTCACAGTGCTCCATGTCAGGCCTCACCAGTGCTTTATAAGGTCTCGACATTACATCCTTGCTTTTATATTCTAGTCATCTTGAAATGAATGCTAACATCGCATTTGCTTCCTCACCACACCCTCAACCTGCAAACGAACCTTTAGAGAATCCTGCACAAGGACTCCCAAGTCCTTTTGCACCTCAGTTTTTTGTATTTCCTCTCCATTTAGAAAATAGTTAACCCTTTCATTTCTTCTACCAGAGTATATGACCATACATTTCCTCACACTGTGTTCCATCTGCCATTACTTTGACCATTCTTCTTATCTGTCTAAGTCCTTCTGTAGCCTCTCTACTTCTTCAAAATTACCTGCCCCTCCACTTATCTTCATATCATCTGCAAACTTGGCAACAAAGCCATCAATTCCATCGTCCAAATCATTGACATATAACGTAAAAAAATCAGCCAAACACAGACCCTTGTAGAACACCACTAGTCACTGACAGTCAAGCAGAAAAGGCTCTCTTTATTCCCGCTCATTGCTTCCTGCCAATAAGTCACTGCTTTATCCATGCCAGAATCTTTCCTGTAATACCACGGGATCGTAGCTTGTTAAGCAGCCTCATTTGTAGCCCCTTGTCAAAGGCCTTCTGAAAATCCAAGTACACACCATCAACAGACTCTCCTTTGTCTATCCTGCTTGTTATTTCTTCAAAGCATTCCAACAGATTTGTCAGGCAAAATTTTCCCTTGAGGAAACCATGCTGACTACGGCCTATTTTATCATGTGCCTCCAAGTACCCTGAGAACTCATCCTTAATAATTGACTCTATCATCTGTGGAATAGGAGTCATCATTCACACAGGAAACATCCAGGGGAGTGAGAGTTAATTCATATTTATGCTATCCATAATCTCATAACTTCTGGATGATACTTAACACCACGTCAAATAGAAAAACAACATCTGACTGAAGTGTCACGTAAGCCCTCATTTCCTTCTGTTTTCCTTCAGCTGTGATGACAAGTGTTCTTCCGTGTGTTCCACATTTTTCTTTTGATTTCACTCCTTCTACCCCTGCATGCAATTATTGTCTTTTATTCTTTATCTTGCATCCCTGATTATCTCTTTGCATGCCACAAGGTCACTCATTAAATTAAGGTTCCTCAATTGCAGATGCTGGAAATCCAAAACAACACACACAAAATGCTGGAGGAACTCAACAGACCAGGGAACATCTGTGGAACAGAGCACACAGTCAACATTTCGAGCTGACTTCATCAGGATTGGAAAAGAAAGGAAACGAGCAAAAGTATTAATGTGAAATTGGACAATCATTTTCAGCATTATTTATACAATTATCCTGTCAGTATTTGAAAGCTGGATGTTGTTCTCACTTCTTCTTTCATGTATTCAGTTCCACATTTTGTTATCAGTTGTCCTCTGTTGCAGTTTTCGCTTATTTATTTACTTGGCGAAACAGTGCAGAATCGACCGTTCCTGCCCTTCGAGCCTCGCCATGCCAGGATCCAACAACAACCCCAATTACCCCTCATCTAATCACAGGATCATTTACAATAACCAATTAACCCACGTGATGCGTCTTTGGACTGTGGGAGGAAACCAGACTACCCTCCGAAAATATAAACATTCTACAGGGAGGACGTACAGAGACTTCTTACAGATAGTGCCGGAATTGAATTCTGAACTCGGATGCCCCAATCTGTAATAGTGTCATGCCACCTGTTACGTCACCATGGTGCCTGTGGTACTGTATTGTACCATGCCTCCGGAATTCATTCTATGCTAATTCAATAATATTAATGAAGTAAGAGCATAAGACCATAAGATATAGGTGCAGAATCAGCTAATTTGGCCCATTGAGTCTGCTCCGCCATTTCATCATGGCTGGATCCATTTTCCCTCTCAGCGCCAATCTCCCGCCTTCTCCCCATATCCCTTCATGTCTAATGTGAAGGCACAGTTGTCACACAGTCTTCTATGTGGAGGTGTGCTAGGGCAATGGCATCAGCACAGGTGATGCCAACAGGCTCAATAGAAACATAGAAACATAGAAAATAGGTGCAGGAGTAGGCCATTCGGCCCTTTGAGCCTGCACCGCCATTCAGTATGATCATGGCTGATCATCCAACTCAGAACCCTGTACCAGCCTTCCCTCCATACCCCCTGATCCCTTTAGCCACAAGGGCCATATCTAACTCCCTCTTAAATATAGCCGATGAACTGGCCTCAACTGTTTCCTGTGGCAGAGAATTCCACAAATTCACCACTCTCTGTGTGAAGAAGTTTTTCCTAATCTCGGTCCTAAAAGGCTTCCCCTTTATCCTCAAACTGTGACCCTCATTCTGGACTTCCCCAACATCGGGAACAATCTTCCAGCATCTAGCCTGTCCAATCCCCTTAGGATTTTATACGTTTCAATAAGATCCCCTCTCAATCTTCTAAATTCCAATGAGTATAAGCCCAATTCATCCAGTCTTTCTTCATATGAAAGTCCTGCCATCCCAGGAATCAATCTGGTGAACTTTCTTTGTACTCCATCTATGGCAAGGATGTCTTTCCTCAGATTAGGGGACCAAAACTGCACACAGTACTCCAGGTGTGGTCTCACCAAGGCCTTGTACAACTGCAGTACTACCTCCCTGCTCCTGTACTCGAATCCTCTTGCTATGAATGCCAGCATACCATTTGCCTTTTTCACTGCCTGCTGTACCTGCATGCCCACTTTCAATGATTGGTGTACAATGACACCCAGGTCTCATTGCAGCTTCCCTTTTACTAATCGGCCACCATTCGGATAATAATCTGTTCTCCTGTTTTTGCCACCAAAGTGGATAACCTCACATTTACCCACATTAAATTGCATCTGCCATGAATTTGCCCACTCACCTAACCTACCCAAGTCACCCTGCATCCTCTTAGCATCCTCCTCACAGCTAACACTGCCGCCCAGCTTCGTGTCATCTGCAAACTTGGAGATGCTGCATTTAATTCCCTCATCCAAGTCATTAATATATATTGTAAACAACTGGGGTCCCAGCACTGAGCCTTGCGGTACCCCACTAGTCACTGCCTGCCATTCCAAAAAGGTCCCGTTTATTCCCACTCTTTGCTTCCTGTCTGCCAACCAATTCTCTATCCACATCAATACCTTACCCCTAATACCGTGTGCTTTAAGTTTGCACACTAATCTCCTGTGTGGGACCTTGTCAAAAGCCTTTTGAAAATCCAAATATACCACATCCACTGGTTCTCCCCTATCCACTCTACTAGTTACATCCTCAAAAAATTCTATGAGATTCGTCAGACATGATTTTCCTTTCACAAATCCATGCTAACTTTGTCCGATGATTTCACCACTTTCCTAATGTGCTGTTATCACATCTTTGATAACTGACTCCAGCATTTTCACCACCACCGATGTTAGGCTAACTGGTCTATAATTCCCCGGTTTCCCTCTCCCTCCTTTTTTAAAAAGCGGGGTTACATTAGCCACCCTCCAATCCTCAGGAACTAGTCCTGAATCTAAAGAGTTTTGAAAAATTATCACTAATGCATCCACTATTTCTTGGGCTACTTCCTTAAGCACTCTGGGATGCAGACCATCTGGCCCTGGGGATTTATCTGCCTTTAATCCCTTCAATTTACCTAACACCACTTCCCTACTAACATGTATTTCCCTCAATTCCTCCATCTCACTAGACCCTCTGTCGCCTATTTCCAGAAGATTATTTATGTCCTCCTTAGTGAAGACAGAACCAAAGTAGTTATTCAATTTGTTTGCCATGTCCTTGTTCCCCATAATCAATTCACCTGTTTCTGTCCGTAGGGGACCTACATTTGTCTTGACCAATCTTTTTCTTTTCACATGTCTATAAAAGCTTTTACAGTCAGTTTTTATGTTCCCTGCCAGTTTTCTCTCATAATCTTTTTTCCCTTTCCTAATTAAGTCCTTTGTCCTCCTCTGCTGGACTCTGAATTTCTCCCAGTCCTCAGGTGAGCCGCTTTTTCTGGCTAATTTGTATGCTTCTTCTTTGGAATTGATACTATCCCTAATTTCCCTTGTCAGCCACGGGTGCACTACCTTCCCTGATTTATTCTTTTGCCAAACTGGGATGAACAATTGTTGTAGTTCATCCATGCGATCTTTAAATCCTTGCCATTGCATATCCACCGTCAACCCTTTAAGTATCATTTGCCTGTCTATCTTAGCTAATTCACGTCTCAAATCTTCAAAGTTACCCTTCTTTAAGTTCAGAACCTTTGTTTCTGAATTAACTATGTCACTCTCCATCTTAATGAAGAATTCCACCATATTATGGTCACTCTTACCCAAGGGGCCTCTCACGACAAGATTGATAATTAACCTTTCCTCATTGCTCAATATCCAGTCTAGAATAGCCTGCTCTCTAGTTGGTTCCTTGACATGTTGGTTCAAAAAACCATCCCGCATACATTCCAAGAAATCCTCTTCCTCAGCACCCTTACCAATTTTGTTCACCCAATCTATATGTAGATTGAAGTCACTCATTATAACTGCTGTTCCTTTATTGCACGCATTTCTAATTACCTGTTTAATGCCATCCCCAACCTCACTACTACTGTTAGGTGGCCTGTACACAATTCCCACCAGCATTTTCTGCCCCTTAGTGTTATGCGGCTCTACCCATATCGATTCCACATCCTCCCGGCTAATGTCCTTTCTTTCTATTGTGTTAATCTCCCCTCTAACCAGCAATGTTACCCCACCTCCTTTTCTTTCATGTTTATCCCTCCTGTTGAATATCCCTGAATGTTGAGCTCCCATCCTTGGTCACCCTGGAGCCATGTCTCTGTGATCTCAACTATATCATAATCATTAATAACAATCTGCACTTTTAATTCATCCACCTTTTTACGAATGCTCCTTGCATTGACACACAAAGCCTTCAGGCTCGCTTTTACAACTCTCTTAGCCCTTATACAATTATGTTGAAAAGTGGCCCTTTTTGATTTTTGCCCTGGATTTGCCGGCCTGCTACTTTTACTTTTCACCTTACTACTTTTTGCTTCTACCCTTTCTAATTAAACTGATTAGAAAGGCTGGCTCTGTTATAGGAGTCAGACTGGACACACTGGAGGCTGTGGTAGAACAAAGGACCCTATGAAAAATCCTGGCAATTCTGGACAATGTTTCTCACCCTCTGCATGACACCTTGGCTGAACAGAGGATCACTTTTAACCATAGACGAAGATAACTGCACTGCTCCAAAATGCACCACATGAGGTCATTCTTAGGCTCTGAAATGAGTCAACCTATAGGCGGAGAAGTGATGACATCCTCCTGCTAGATTGTTTGAGGTAATTTATTTTTTTCTTACTTCTGTTCTAATATTTGTATGTTTGTATATCTGTGCACTTGAAATGCTACTGCAACAGTGTCATTTCCTTTGGAATCAATAAAGTATCTATCTATCAATTTATAGGCATCTGTTAGTCTCATGAGACCATGGATTTGCACCTTGGAAGGTTTCCAGGGTGCAGGCCTGCGCAAGGTTGTATGAAAGACCGGCAGTTGCCCATGCTGCAAGTCTCCCCTCTCCACACCACCGATGTTGTCCAAGGGAAGGGCATTAGGATCCATACAGCTTGGCACCGGTGTCATCGCAGAGCAATGTGTGGTTAAGTACCTTGCTCAAGGACACAACATGCTGCCTTTGCTGAGGTTCAAACTAGTGACCTTCAGATCACTAGACTGACGCCTTAACCACTTGGCCATGCGCCAACACAATCTATCAATCTATCAATTAACCAAGAATCTTTCAACATCTGCCATAAATATACCCAATGACTTGGCATCCACAGCCATCTGTGGCAATGAATTCCCATATTCATCACTCTCTGGCTAAAGAAATTCCTCCTCATCTCTGTTCTAAAATGAGCCCCTCTATTCTGAGGCTGTGTCCTGTGGTCGGAGACTCCCCCACCATAGAAAATATCCTCTTCACATCCAATCTATCAAGGTCTTTCAACATTCAATAGGTTTTAGTGAGGTCACTCCTCATTTTTCTGAACTCCAGTGAGTAAAGGCCCAGAGCCATCAAACATTTCTCATATGCATAAGCCTTTCTATCCCAGAATCCTTTTCATGAACCTCCTTTGAACACTGTCCAATGAAAGCACATCTTTACTCCAAGTTTTGTAGACACTTTACTCCAAGTTTTACCACAGGAGGTGTTTACCAGGCAGATCGAGGAGGTAAAAATCAAGGATGGGCTCAAATCCCCCATGTAAAAACATGTCCTGCATTCCCAAATGACGACCAGGTGTCGCTAGATCATGGCCACACAAAGGGGAGAAGGCACTTTCAAAATTGCACTGAAAAGTTTGAATTTATACATTAGGACCCCAGAGAACCCCTGTGTAAATTGTAAAATAAAAAGATCATGTGACAAGCCACTCCTCTGATGATTTCATTCTG